>NC_056742.1:397183032-397335532 GCF_019279795.1 Protopterus annectens
CTGCAAAGGGTCCATTGAGATTAGCGGATGAGTTTTTAGGGGCTGTGTCTATGATGGGGAGCCTATATTCAGGTTGAGCAAGGAAGACTCCTTTGTGGATTCCAGCTTTAGCTGGTCTGGAGAGAAAGGGAAATATTTTCCAGGGCTAGAATAAAAGAGAATTCTTTTTTTCCTGGTGTTTTAAATGTGCTTATGAAAGTTAAGTGAGTAGTCCAGCCATAAACCTAAGTATTTAAGGATATAGCTGTCTCTTTTGGGGTACCACTGAGATCTGTCATGATGAGATTTTTGCGAGTTTTTTCACCTTTTGTGAGGTTCCAAATATAATACTTTTTTGGAGGCATTTAGAAGTAGGTTACAACTGTTTAGCCAAGATTTAAGGGAGTAAATGTCAGACAGAAGCTGAATTTGAGTAGCTGAATATGAGGGACTGGATCAAAAGATAACCACGTCATCTGCATAAAGAGTGATAGGCAATTTAAAGAAGTTTGCATGTAGTTTCTTAATAAAAATTGAAAACAACAGTGGAGTAAGTATGGAACCCTGAAGCACAGGTCAAGGCGATACGGATGAGCCTATTTTGAAATACCTATTTGTTAGGAAATCTTGGGACCAGGTGACAGAGCTGGAGCTAACTCTGATTTCTTGGATGGAGAGAAGGAGCATGAGGTAGTCAATAAGATCAGAAACTTTAGAAAAGTTATTGAAAAGTGTTCCAGAAAGGTTTCTTTTATCCATGTTGAGAAGGATCTCATCTGTAAGTGACCATAGTGCTGTCATTGTGCTCCAGCCAGCCCAGAATCTATGCTGTTTAAGAGCGAGTAGGTGGTGCTTTTAGATGTAAGTGGACAGTTGATTGTAGATTAGTTTTTCAAGCATTTTCTCAATTGTATGGAGGATGGAGATAGGAAGAAAAATGGAGGCATTTTCTGCCTAAGGCTGTTTGGGAAGGTGGTTGAGAAGTGCAGTTTTCCATATGTCTGGCATGGTTTAAGTTAAGCAGAGGATAAAAATGTGGGGAAAAGGTGGGGCAAAGAAGTCTTTGCAAAGTGAGATGAATCAAGGGTAGGTTGTCTGCACCAGGGGGTGCACCCAGTGGTATATTTTCTACTAGTGAGTTAAGGTATTTTTGGGTAATTTTCTTAAAATAGAACAGGGGAATAAATGGTGGAGGGCTATGTGAGTAGGGGAAGACATAGAGCCAGTGACTCTAGGAAGGTGGATGAATTTCTTGAAGCAGTCAGTTGGTCTCAAGATGTCTGGATGATGATTAGGGATGGTGATGGGGTGGAGGTAGGATCTGTGAATTTTTAACCTGCATAAAGGTTTTACTTTCTGCCTGAACTGTTTGGATTTGCCTAGCAGAGCAAGTTGTTTGTGTTTGAAATAGCTGGTTCTGTGCCTGCATATAGTTTGCTTAGCTAGGTTATGTAGAGGAATAAAGGCAGTATAAATTTGATTAGAGCTTTCTATTACATGGTTATCCAGGGGCGTTTGTTGTATTTGAGAAGGTGCTCTGTGAGAGGGAAGAATTTGTTTTGAAGTTGAAGAAGAGTATGTGTAAGAGCTGTGGCGACTGAGTTGGGGTTCTATAAGTTAGTAATGGGAGATAAGTTGATAGATGGTAGGTACATACTACGGCTAGTTGTCCTTGTGGACCATTTTAAGCTTAGGCAATTTTCCTTCATGAGAATCAAACACTGTATTTCTGATCTATGAGGTAAACACCTTAACCATTATGCCATCCCAACTTCCCAAAGCTAGGCTATCCAAAATCCATTCATATCAGATTTTATGTCACAAAAATATATACCAAAGAGGAGAGGAACCAATACAGATCCTTGCAAGACACCCCTAGTGGCATTTTTCTGTCTAGAGCAAAATACCCCCATCCTTATTGTCATGGGTTCTACTAGACAGCTAGTTACCAATTCAGTGAATTATGCATGGGTTAGTGTTGAATTGAGAGAGTCTGGCAATAATCCTAGCATGGCTTAGGCAAGATGATAGTTTTAAAATCACATTTATTAACATGTGAAAGGCTGGTTTGGAAAACATCATTTGGTGTAGCAAAAAGATCCACAGAGAAGGTTTAAGGATAAGTGTAAGTGTAAGTGAATGACACTGACTAGTTTTAATACACATTCCCCAAGCTGGAATCAATATATGAAGGTGTGCATGGTGGATACAAGAGATGTAGAGGTCAAACAACAAAGGATTGTAATGGCCAGACAAATAAAGAAAAAGTAACTAAAACTACACTTATGCAGGAGTAAAAGACCCCCACAGGTCTTATCAAAAAGAGCAGGACTGCTTTATTTACATCTATAATTATCTAATCTTTATATTATCTATGCGTTTAAACTAATAATATATATTTTGTCATTTCTTTCCATTTTTTCTAAGCCTTAACACATAAGCTACACAGTAAAAAAATATTTCCTTTTTTTCATTTAAAAAAAAAAAAAATGAATTTTAAAGCCAGAATGAACTATTCTTTAAAATGTCTTTGTTTATGCCCATCCTTTCCTTCACAGTTGTTTTTATTTTATGTAGCACATCTTTATCATATCGGTTTTATTATAAATACTCCTTCACATCTTCTTTCCAAAATGTCTGGAATGCTGCAAACAGTGTTTTGTCCAATTTTTCAATTCCACATTTTTTTCTTTCTTACATTTTCACACTACAGCGAGGGAAAGGGTAATCTCCCATTCCGTGCTGTATGTAGATCTCTGTTCACAATGTCGGGATTCCAAAAGTTTGATCACATGGTCTCGATCATATGAAATTCAATCTTTCAGGATTTCGGCATTGTGAAGTTTCCCATATATATATATATATATATATATATATATATATATATATATATGGATCTACTTCACAATGCCGAAATTTCAGAATGCCGACAACCATATGGCCGACACCATATGACCGACATCCGAAATCTCGACATTGTAAGTATACCATGTAAAAGGAAAATAAAATTTCCTTTCAATTGCTAGCAAGGGGGCTTCACCCCCCCCCTGCACCCCGGGGGGCTCCACCCCCCCACCCCCCTGTTACTTTAATATACCAACTCTGAGATCGCACTACAGTACAGGAATAGAAATCTTTCCATTCCGCACTATAGTGAGATGCCTGTTCTGCATTGCCGGCATTCTGAATGTCAATCATATGGTGTCGGCCATATAGTTGTTGGCATTCTGGAGTGTCAGCAATGACAGGTAGACCTATATATATATATATATATATATATATATATATATATATATATATATATATATATATAATATCCATTGTTATATTTTTAAATCCTTCCCAGTTATATTCCTTTTTAAAACTTCTTTAAAGCTGTTCATTTTTTTTACATTCTAAAAAGCAATAGTTTATTGTTTCTTCCTCATTACACTTATTATATTATCTTTCTTTCAATACCTTATATTTCATATTACTTTTAACTGATAACTTAGCCAATAAAATTCTCCACAATAAATACCATTTCATAAAAATTCTCAAACATTTTCCTTCTGTTTTTTTATAGCATTTTACATCTTCTTTTAATTCCTTCACATGATGGACATACAGTATTTCTCCGTAATATTATTAGACCATAATATTTCTGTTTTCATCAATCTCATTATGCTCACCTTACACAACTGTGTTTTATTTTCATATTCTTTTCCTTTCATGATTTTTTGTTTACCACTTCTTTTTCCATCACATTTCAATACTTCTTCTTCCCTTATATATAACATGTTCCTCGTCAACTCTAACTTTCTTTCACCTTCTTTATCACCCAGAACAAAATGCATAGTTACTAAGGACACTAAAAGATTGTTTTAGATTGAAACATTCTTTTTATTGCATGCCACCTTTAATTTCACCGGATTTGATCTTGATCCATGAATAAAATTAAATATATATTGTGGTGATGTGAGAGGTTGCCATCTATGCTAGGGAGACTAGGGCAGTGCATGTATAACATATGCCAGCATAGTACATAGGTTCATAGATTAGTACTAAGCTAACTGCCCTTGCGAGCTATTTTAAGCCTGGCCAATTATCCACTGTGAGACTCAAACCCTACACCTTGTGTTTGTATGGCAAACACCTTGACCATTAGGCCACCCTCCCAACCCATTAGCTGGTATTTTGTAAATAATTATATGCCATTTGACTATCACACTGACATGTACAGATGCACGTGTTAAAAATGTATCCACAGTGTTATTATAACTGATTAAATGTTTGTGTTTAAACAAAGAATTCTGGAAGGGAAGAGTACAGGTTTTTGAAATTATTCTACCACTTTCAAATACTGCAACAGATCTTAGCAAAGCTCTGAATGTGTATTGTACCATAGTCAGGTGATCAAATGTGATGTCATTCTACAATCAGCACTGAGATGATGGAACTCACACAGCAGCTTGTTTTGTTTTCTTTGGAACCTGATATAAAAATATATATCAGTTATCACAGTCAGTTAGTTGAGATCAGTTGTTGTTCAGTTCAGTCTGTTAGAAGCTCATCACCTTGCCTTGTGGAAGTAAGCATCTCAGCATCTAAGCTTGTCTTGCTGTATTAAGTAAGCTAGGGAAGAGTTATTCTTTAGACAGTCAGGAAATACAGTGAGGTTAATTAAGTAGTGTTTTTCTGCATCTGCTTGAATCTGTCCAACTGTGTTATTTTTATTTCTCCTTTGAATGAAATGCTGATGCTTATTGTAATTATATATTTAGTATTTTCATATTTTCTATTTTATTAAAAATTATTAAATATTTTATACCTTTCCTTTTGGCTGATCTTTTAGAGGATACTTTTAATATCTTGAGCGTACTTGTGCTTATTTTAGTGACACTGTGGCCACTCTGAAAAGCCTTGCTGCTTCGGTTACACTCTACCATTTATGTTAGTATTGATTTTACTTAGTATAATTGGATACCTTTGTAAGAGCCCAGAGTGGTTGACTGGTGGAAGCATAGTTAGTTTATAGTCTGGGCAGAAGGGGTACAGTTAGTAAATCTGTAACAGCCTTTCCCAAGAGTGTGTGTGTGAAAATCAAATACCCAGGTTTGGGTGTGTCAATTACTTGGAATTGGAATACAATGCTCCAAACTGAGCGTTCTTTGGGTCTGGAGAGACAGACAGTCCAGTACCAGGGCTGGAGCTTGTTCTGTATGTGGTCTTAGGGGAAATTGTGTTTCATGCAGGGAGTTGCATCTAAAAATACTGAAATCCATTCCTGTTTTTAGTGACTGTCTCTTACCGGTGTAAGTGGTGAGGATTGACGCTCCTTGATTACTGGTCCGGTGTAAAGAAAGGGTGTCTCACACACACACACACACACACACACACACACACACACACACACACACACACACACACACACACACACACACACACACACACACACACACACACGCACACACGCACACACACACACACGCACACACACACACACATTTTTTTTCTAACATATTTTTCTCCATTTTAGTGGGAAATATGCACAAACTCCCAAATATGCTATGTTTTCTAATACAAAATATTCAACTTACATGCTTTTTTTAAATGACAGAGTAAAACTGCTGCAACATGATAGTGTTTTTTTATTTCTTCCATTATTTTCCACAGTTTTATTACATTTTTATAGTCTCCAAATTTCACTCCTAATACACTTACTTTCTTCTTTGTACAATATATTCCATTTATTTTCTTTGTTTCACCAAACCCTTTTTTCTTTGCTTTATTTAACTGTAACCAACTTACTCAAACCTCACAGGCTTCACAGGCCCAGTCTTCAGAAACTCTGCATACACACAAACAAGACAATTGCCATCATAACACATTAAGCCACATCTGACTGTGTCTCAACTACCAAGCCAATAAGGCAAAACACTCCACAACCCAATATTCTGGTCATAGCAGATTCCATTGTGAAACATGCTGATGTCCCTCTTATCAAGCAGAATAAGGGGAAGCTTACAGCTAGTTGCCCTTAAGTACCCGTATGACTCAATCATAGTCCATGTGGGTGTGAATGATCTGAGATGTACCTCCTTAGACTATATGAAGAGAGAGACATGACTGAGCTCTGAAAATATGTATCAGACACAGGTATGAGCCTAATATAGAGCAGCATTCTACCATCTCCAAGGATGGTGCCACAATACCAGCAAAACATGATCGACTTTAACAAATGGCTTAGCTACTGGTGTCATTCCAGAGGGTTAAATACTTGTAAGCCTGGGAAGTCATGGTTGACAGGCCACACTGCTTTGCCAGGGATGGTCTTCACCTGTCACCTCTAGGCTTTTGGCTATTGACTAAAACATTATAGGTTCATAGGTTCATAGGTTCATAGGTTGGTACTAGGCTATCAGCCCTAAGGCCTATACAAGCCTAGCCATAACAATTCCCTGGCTATTTCTTCCCACATTATTTACTTTCTTGGACCCCTGTCTAGCAGGGCGACTGACGTGATCCCTGGGGTGAATTTCCTTTCTCCCATCCAATCGTCAAGGTTCCTCTTGAAGAGGTCCAAAGAGGCACTCTGCTTGACATGTATGGGCAATCTATTCCAGAGTCTGGGGAGTCTCTGGGTCAGGAACCTATCCTTCCAGCATGTTTTGTTTATTGTGATGACAAGGTTTAGATCCCTGGAGCGTGTAGCTCTGAGGGATTGGGATTTCTTTAAGTGTAGCATGTCCAACAGCTCTGGGTTTGACATGACCTTGTATGTTAAGCAGAGATCACCTCTGAGCAGACGATATGCGACAGAGTATAGCTGGTGTTTTTTAAGGCGGTCAGCATAGGGCATCTGATTTAGGCCTGTGATTCTTTTAGTGAGGTATTTCTGAGGCCTTTCCAGTTGTTGCAGATGTCTTGAGAGGTACATACCAAATGGGGCGTTGTATTCTATAATGGGTCTAATGAGGGATGAGTACAGTGGGACAATGACCTCCTTTTTTCTGGATGAAAAGCCCTTCGTGATGAGGTGTGCCACATAGAAGGATTTCCTGACTGTTGTGGCGATGTGGTTATCGAAGGTGAGACCACTGTCCACCTGTGTCCCTAAGTCTCTTATCACACTTTCTGTGTTTAGTGTACTGCCACCTATATGGTAATTCATGGATACATGTTTTTTCCCAAAGGGATAACAATACATTTCTTGGCATTGAGCTTGAGCCCATGGCTCTGGCACCAAGCATCTGTTTCTGTAAGGCCCTTTTGTAGAGTATCCACATCATTTGGGGATTCAATAATGGCTCCCAGTTTGCAGTCATCTGCAAACTTTGTTAGCCAGAGTCCGTTAGTGTTGACCTGTACTTCAGAGAAGTAGATGCCAAACAAGAGCGCCCCAGGACTGAACCTTGAGGTACTCCACTTGTCACTTGTCTGGAGCTGGATTTGGAGTCGGCTACTTTTACAGTGTGGGTTCTATCAGTAAGCCATTTAGCAACCCATTGGGTGACATAGGGATTAATGCCCAACTTAGTAAGTTTATCTATGATTCCAGAGTGGGGATGGTGTCAAAGGCCTTGGCAAGGTCTAGATAGGCTGTGTGGACCACCTTACCCTTGTCCATGGCTCTGGAGACTGATTCAAAGAAGTCAATCAGGTTCAGGAGACAAGATCGGCCCTTCGCAAACCCAAACTGGGTGGGGTCCAGTGTTTGAAGGTTGCCAATGTCTTTGTTTATAAGTTCCATGATAATACGCTCCATGGCCTTGCAGATAAGGCTTGTCAGACTGATGGGACGGTAGTTTCCGGGATCCAAGGTGGATCCCCCCTTGTGGATTGGGATAACTGTAGCTCTGCACCACTCAGTGGGCACGAAACCTGAGGTGAGGCTATGATTAAACATGACACTTAGGTGAGGTGCCAGTTCATATTGTAGTTCATGTAGTACACAGCCCGGGATGTCATCTGGTCCCATGGATGCTGTATTCTTGGCTTTAGAGAGTGCGTTTTGTACCTGTGTGGCTGTTATTACTGGAATTTGGCAATCTTCTGGTATTGAGATGGGCCATTTAGGGGGTGAGAGGGGGTGAAGTTGGCACTGAATCGATCTGCCAGGATATTGGCAATATCCTTTGGATCAGTATATTTAATGCCATTCTGTTTTAGCTCAGAGCAGATCTGAGCATTGCCATTTAGATTCTTGACATAGTTATAGAATGCTTTGTGGTTGTCTTTGGAATCTTTGGCAATTTTATTTTCATAACTAGCTTTGGAGGATTTTATGAGGCATCTCAGTTTCTTACTGAGGCTAGTAAGGGAGTTTTTGCATCCTGGGATTTTCCTCTTTTCTGCAAAAGTTTCTTCCTTTTGTTGTAAAGTTTGTTTATGGCAGGGGACCACCAGATTGGCTTCCTTTTTTGGATGAGAGCATTTTGGTTCTATTTGGGATGGCACGATTCATGCATGAGTGGATGTGCTCGTACAGTGCCTTAGTGTAGGATTCAGCAGTTGAACTTTCAGTTCTGTCTGCATGGGTGTTATGATGTTTGTCACTTCTGACTTGAGTAGCATGAAGTTGGCTTTGGAGAAGTTTTTTATGGTGGTTTCTTTACTGGGGGGTGGGGGTGGGATGTGGATGTTAAGGGTGATTAGCTTATGGTCAGACCTGACTAACGAGGGGGGTGACCATAGGTATGGAGCATTGATTTCCCATGTTGGTAATGACCAGGTCTAGGATATTGGAGCCCCTGGTGGGACTATGGATTAGTTGATCCAGGGCATTGGAATTTATGAATTCCAAGAACCATTGCGCAAAGGTGTTGGGACATGAGTAGTTTTCCCAGTTAATGGCAGGGCAGTTAAAATCACCCAGTATTAGGGTGTTTGGTTCTATCTTAATATTTTCCAGTATGTTTAGAAAGGTGTAGTGAGAATCTTGGGGTATGGTGAGGGATCTGTAGCAAGCTACAATTTGGATTGCAGTCTTACCTAGTGTTAGTTGCACTTGGAGAATTTCAGACACATTGTGTTGGCCAATTAGCCTGGTGGTGTGAATATCCTTGGTGAATATTGACACTCCTGCACCTTTAGTGTTTCGGTCCTGGTTTGGTGGCCGAAAAGTGTGGTAAGAGTTGTAGCCTGGTATTGCAGGGGTGCTCTCTGGAGCCTTGAACCAGGTCTCAGTTACTGCACAGATATCGATGTTCTCCAGTTTTAGGAGTGCCTCGAGAGAGTGCATTTTGAGGTTTAGACTTCTAGCATTGAGTAGCATTACCTTCAGATTTTGCATGCTTGTACCTGTTACGGTGGTTTTTTTGTCCTTTGAAGTTTGCCTAAAAAAGGCACTATAGGGGTGGCAAGAGCCTTAGCCAGTAACCTGAATCCCAGGGGCGACAGGTGCAGACCATCTCTGGCAAAGCATCGTGGTCTGTCAATCATGTCATCCCAGGCAGACAGATACTGGATCCCCTTTGAATGACACCATAAGCTTAGCCAATTGTTGAAGTCAATCATTTTATCCTTATATTGTGGTATCATTCTGGGCGAAGGCAGGATGCTACTCAGGGCTAGGGTCATACCTGCCTGGGCCACATGATCTGAGAGCTCTTCCATGTCTCTTTTCATGTAGTTCAGGGAGGTACGTCTCAAGTCATTCACTCCAACATGGACAATGACAGAGTCATATTTGTACATGTTGTGGAGTGACTTGAGTGCATGCGTTATGTGGCGGATCCTGGCACCCGACAGGCAGCTGACTGTAATTTTCTCCTTATTCAACCTGGTGAGAGGGACATCAGTGTGCCGGACTATAGAGTCACCTATGACTAAAGTGTTAGGTACATTGTCTTGCCTTAGGCGCTGTTGCTGGGTGGCACACTGGTGTTGTGAACTATGTGACACATTGGTTGTGATTGGTGTTTGTTTGCGTTTCAGCTTCAGAGGTCTTTGTTGCTTGGGCAGGTTACAGTTAAGGGCCTCTGCATATGTGGATTTAGTGTTGCTATATGTGGGTGTTGTTGGTGCGGGTTTAGAAGGGCTATGTGTTGCTTGAGATGTAGTGTGGGTGTTAACCTTCTCCTCTTGACTGTTTAGCATAATCTTGGGTGGAGAGAGCTTTGCTTCCATTTTGGCTATGTAAGTGCATCTCTCACAGGTTGTAGTGTTGGGTGGTAGGAGGAGAGGGTTGTCTGTGTACATGAGGCAATTGTTGCATTGCCCCAGTATGCCCAGATTCACCAGGTGGACAGGAGAAATCACCGGAAGCTGACCCTTGGACATGCTTGGTTTGGGGCTTTTTTTTTTTTCTTTGTAAAGTATAGGAGCTGTTTCCTTAGCAAGGCACTTTTCAATTATAGGCTGTTTAGTGCCTACTATTAATTTCTCCTTGTTAACAAGGAGAGTTCAGTGTTTGTATGAGTTTAAGGCTTCCTAGTGCTTTCCAGCAGGTATTAGAGAAAGTGCTAGTCACAGGGATGCTTAAAGGTAAGATTGAAAAGAATGCACTCTGCAGTGTGCACTAGAGAAGTTAGATGTGAAAGTAGGTAACTTGAGTTTTACCTGTTTAAAAAGTTAAGGTTTAGTGGAGAGTTACTATTTTTAAAACAGCAAGATGGATTGAAAGGGGTGGTCACTTTTGTATTTTGGTACTATGAAATACTGTAGGATGGCCAATAAATTTAAATAATTGAAGAGGTGGGATTTCAAAAATGATGATTTTGTGATTACTCACATAAGCCAGTGAAAGTAGAGAGAAATGAGATATATGGTCAGATTAACATAAGAGGCGGGCAACTAGAAAGACAGTGGTATTTAACAAGGCAACTTAAATGGGTGGGACGGCGGGAAAAAATTCTGCCTGACTCAGAACAGAGAGAGCTGTGGTCTCTTTTGAAGTTTTAATATGCTGTTAAAACAGAATGCAAGCAAAACACAAAGTAAAGAAAACAAACTACAGTATTCAAAATATAGAAAGGCAATACAGTAATAGAAAAATAACAGCAAACTAACCTTTCCTTCACAGCAAAGTGTAGCAGAGTCTGGATGAGCCTTTCTGGTAAAGCTCTGAAATGTTTTAGTTTACTCCTTAAATAGAAATTTTAGTTCCTAGCTCCACCCCCTCTGTTAACAAGTGATTAACCTTAAGTGACCTCTTCTTCGACTATTGACTAAAACATTATCCACCCCTATGGTGTCTTTTTTAGGCACTACCAAATAGACAAATCTTCCAACAAAACAAAACCTACTCAAGACAAGCTAAAGGTGTTACTGCTCAATGTTACGAGTCTCAACAAGAAACTACACTCTCTGGAAACTCTCCTCACCCTGGAGATTGCTGACATCTATGCTATTACTGAAACATGGTTCAAAGCCACAGAAAGCACTCAAGCAGTGTATGGGTATAATGCCTTTCATACGTTTTAACCACCCACTGAACGTGAAAGAGCAAAAGGCAGAGGTGTAGCTATGTACATAAAGGATAAGCACACCACAAGACTGGTCAAACAATATAACATGCTTGAGCTACTCCGTGTCCAACTAACCATGGGAAAAATCCATTACTATATTCTTGCTAGCAACGGGTCCCCCACCATGAACCAGAAAACCCATACATCCTACCAGAAGACACTAGAATCACTCACCATCCAGATAATATATTTATTTATGATTTTAACTACCACTCCATTAAATTGTGAGGCATAAATAACCACTAATATGCAGATCCAAAGATTTCTTGAGCTTGTAAATTGAAATGGCTGGAGCAGCTAGTCTGCACTCCCAGTAAAGTAACAAATATTCTAGATCTGGTATTCATGATTATGGGAGAGTGCTGCATCCCTGTGTGATGACTTTACTGGTAAGATCAGATCACAAAATGGTTTCCTTGAAATAAAGGTAAAACTGTCCTCCCACCTAACCCCAAAAAACAAAAACTTTAAGACTTTCTCTAAGGTAAATTACCCCCTATTAAGGGATGGCATAGCTAGTTTCCAAGGTACCCTAAATCCAGAAGACACAGAAACCTATGCAGGGTTATGCATAAAAGCCCTGTATGACTTTATAAACAACTATATATAAACAGCAATACCAAACTGAAATAAACCCAGGTCAAATTGCAAAAATAAGCCACCCTGGTACTAATCGTTGTACAACAAAAGAATGAAAATCCTGTTGAGAAATAAGAGGAAATGTGCACAGCAAGCAAAGTCCTTCATTGGTCTACACAAGTGAATCAGGGAAATAGTCAAGTCCCTGAAAGCAGACTTTGAGGTAAAAATAGCCTCCAAAGCTAAGGATAACCGTAAAACAGTTTTCACTTATGTCTGCAATCTTAAGGACAACACCCGACAATGTGCGTAATTAGTTGTAGATGGCATTACCTATACTCAGATGAACAATACAGCACATCTGCTGGCTGACAAATTCAGCCCAAATTTCACTTTCTCATCACACCCAGTTCATCCCCAAGAAATACCCACCACCATTTCACCTTCAATTATCATCAGAAAACAGGTTGCCACTGTACTCTCTAAAGTTAAAAACACAGCATCAATAGGGCTTGATGATATACCAGCTTGCCTCTTAAGCAGCTTAAATCAGGACTTATCAGTCCCATTAGGACCTCTATTTAATCACAACCACTGGACTGGCTTTATCCCGAAAGAATGGAGGACAGCAACAATCATCCCTCTGCATAAATGGGGACCATCTACAAACTTGGGAAATTACAGACACATACGTTTGACTAGTCTTACATGTAAGGCCATGAAAACAATAATCATGAACCTGATAAATAATGACATAGGAAACCTCCAAACACTGGACTCAACCCAATTTGGCTTTGTCAATTGCAGGTCATACCTACTGAATTTGGTAGATTTCTTTAAGAAAGCTACTAAGGCATGGATGGGGATAAAACAGTACATAACACCTACCTCGCCCTGGCCAAGGCATTTGACAAAATTCTTCACTTAGGTACCATAAATAAACTCATAAAACTGGGCATAAATCCCTATATCACCAGATAGATAGCCAGTTTGCTCATAGACAGGACACATGGTTACAGTGGGTGAATACTGACCTGGCAACAGGCTAATTACTAGTAGTGTGCCACATAGCTCAGTGCTGGGACCACTCCTGTTTGGAATACACTTCTCCAAAGTCAAGGCTAAGGTGGAAGGTCTCTGGATGACAAAGTTTGCTGATGGCTGCAAGCTGGGGGCAGTCATTGAATCGCCCAGTGATGTAGATATCCTTCAGGAGGGTCTAGATCAAACAAATAATTGGTGCCAGAGCCATGGCCTAAAATTAAATGTGAAAAAAATGCATCGTCATATCCTTTAAGAAGCAAATACCCCTGCAAGCAACATCAACAGCACCCTTCTAAGAGTAGACTTAGATAGTAGCCTGAACTTTGATTGCATTGCATCAACAGTGGTGAGGAAATCCTTCTATGTGATACAACTTATAGGTTCATAGGTGTGTACTAGACTAATGGCCCTGGAGCCTTTACAAACCAAGCCTTTAGGATTAGCCTGACATTGTGCCACCTAACCTTAGTTCCCAGTGCCTCTGTCGAGTAGAGCCACTGGAGTGATCCCCGGGGGAATTTTCTATTTCCCATCCACTCATCAAGGTTTCTCTTGAAGGCCAATGAGGTGGTGCTCTGTTTGACAGATATGGGAAGTCTATTCAATAGCAAGGGCAGTCTCTGGGATATGAACCTGTTCCTCCAGCACATTCTGTTGATTGTGGTAATGAGGTTGCGGTCACTGGAGCGTGTGGTGCGAAAGGATTGGTATTTCTTTAGATGTAGCATTTCTACTGAGCTGGATCAGACATGGCTTTGTATGTCAAGTACAGATCGCCTCTAAGTAGGTGATATGAGACAGAGGCTAGTTGGAGTTTTTTGAGTCTGTCCATACAGGACAAGTGTTTAAGGCCTAGGATCCTCTTTGTAAGGTACTTTTGCGGCCTCTCCAGTTGTTGCAGGAGTCTAGTGAGGTACATGCCAAATGGGGCATTGTACTTGATGATTGGCCTAATGAGGGAAGAGTAGAGGGAGACAGTGACCTCTTTCTTCCTGGATGCAAAACCCTTAGTAATGAGATGTCCCACATAAAAGGACTTTCTGACCACAGTGGCAATGTGGTGGTCAAAAGAGAGGCTGCTGTCAACCTGTGTTCCCAGATCTCTTAAAACACCTTCTGTGTTTAGTGGACTACCATCAATGTGGTAATTCATGGGAACCGGGTTTTTCCAAAAGGGGATGACAAAACATTTTTTAGCATTGAGCTTAAGGCCATGGTTCTGACACAAGTCGTTGGTCTCACTGAGACCTTTCTGTAGGATGTCAACATCACTTGGGGAGTTAATAATAGCTCCCAACTTGCAATCGTCTGCAAATTTTGTCAGCCAGAGACCCTTTGTGTTGGCCTGGACTTCAGAGAAGTAGATACCAAATAGGAGAGGACCTAGGACCAAACCCTGTGGACTCCACTCGTGACTGGTTGGCAGTCTGACTTAGAGTTCGCTACTTTCACACTGTAGGTTCTATCTGTGAGCCAGTTTGCAACCCACCTACTGATATAGGGGTTGATGCCTAGCTTAGTGAGTTTTTCTATGATTCCTGAATGGGGAATGGTATCAAACACCTTGGCCAGATCAAGGTAGGCTGTATAAACCATCTTGCCTTCATCCACAGCTCTGGTGACTGACTCAAAGAAGTCGACGAAGTTGAGCAGGCATGATCTACTCTTCACAAAACCAAACTGTGTGGGATCCAGAGTTTGGAGTTTCCCTATATCCTTGTTTATTTGGTCCATGATGATGCATTCCATAGCTTTGCATATCAGACTCGTCAGGCTAATGGGGTGATAGTTCCCAGGGTCTGTAGTCACTCCTCCTTTGTGGAGAGGGATGACTGTAGTAGTGTACCATTCTGTAGAGACAAAGCCTGAGGTGAGGCTGTGATTGAACAGGGCACACAGGTGAGGTGCCAGTTCACTCTGTAGTTCATGTAGAATACAGCCAGGGATATTGTCATTTCCCATGGAAGCTGTATTCTTGGCCTTGAACAGTGCTGTTTTAACCTGTGCAGCAGTAATACAGGGTGCCTGCCAATCCACTGGTATTGTGATTGGTCCTTTGGGAGGGAGAGAGGTGTAAAGTTGGCACTGAATCTGTCGGCCAGTATATTGGCAATATCTGTTGGCTCAGTATAGGAGGCACCATTATGCAGTAGCTCAGAGCAAATCTGGATATTGTCATGGAGATTCCTTACATAACTATAGAAGGCGTTGTGGTTGTCTTTACTATCTGCTGTAATTCTGTTTTCATAGCTAGCTTTAGAGGATTTGATGAGGGATCTCAACTTTTTGTTGAGTCTGATAAGGGCGCTTTTCCAGTCTTGGGACTTCACCTTATTCCGCATCAGTTTCCTCCTTCTGTTGTAGAGTTTGTTTATGGCAGGGGACCACCAGATTGGCTTCCTTTTTGTGGAGGAGAGTGTCTTGGTTCTATTGGGTATGGCGAGATCCTTGCATTTGTGTATGTGTTTGTACAGTGCATTGGTGTACGATTTGGTGGTCATGCAACTATTTTCTATTTGCATGGGTGCCATGAAGTTAGCCATCTCTGTTTTTAGGAGCCCAAAGTTAGCTTTGGAGAACTTTTTCATGGTGGTTACCTTTGCAGGGGGTGGGGGGGTGGGAGGGATGTGGATTTCCAGGGTGATTAGTTTGTGGTCGGAGCGAACCAGGGAGGAGTTATCTGTTGGTGTAGAGCAAAGGTCATCCATGTTAGTAATGACCAGGTCAAGGATGCTGCTACCTCTAGTGGGGGTAAGAATGAGCTGGTCCAGGGCATTTGAATTAATGAATTCCAAGAAACGTTGGGCAAGTGTATTGGTACATGAGTAGTTTTCCCAGTTAATGGAGTAAGTAAAAGTATTGTATCCAGAACCATGGAAATTGTAGTCCTACTGTACTTGGCCCTCATTAGACCAATAATCAAGTACAATGCATCATATGGCATGTACTTGACTAGGCACATACAGCAGCTGGAGCAACCTCAGAGGCTCCTCACAAAGAAAATACAGAGTGTAAACAGCATGATCTGTGTAATGCCCTGATAGAGCTGCTATGCATCCACAAGTTAAAGAGCATGAGAATCACCCGATCTCGGAATCTAAATGTAGTCAGCAACTCAAATAAAAAATGCTAGATCGACAGATGTGTGTCTCCGAGACTGCCTCTTCTTCAGAACAGATTTCCTGTTCACATTAAGCAGAGCCCTTTCCTGACTCTCTTCAAATGCAATTTGGATTAAAGGATGGGGAAATGCAAATTTACACCTAGGATAGTGCCTATGTCCCATTTGGACAGGGGCAATCTGTAAGATACTCAAGGCATAGGCACAGGTCCATGCCATTCTCCTGCCCCTAAGGGCCACATATTGGGTAAAATCATGTTATATTGGAAAGGCTTGTAAGTGCTCTTAAGCTATTACCCTAGTAATCTCCTATGAACTTAAGAACCCAGCTTTATTCACTAATTTCTCCACTGGTACAGCAATTTCACTTATTCTCATCTTACCTTTAACTATAATCACCAAATCATCTGCATGTGATAGTCAAGTTAGTATTATGACTCCTTTATCCATCTCCCATTTTGCTTCTTTAATTTCACACATTCACTTTTGAATTATTAGTTCATTACCAATACAGACGTATATTTAATGGACGTCCTTTTTTAACCACTCTCCTCATTTTTATCTTTTCTACCATCCATCCTTTTACCATAACTTTTACCCATGATATTTCACACCTATAATATTTTCTTATTGCCTTTCAACATCATATCTGTTTCTTTATTTATTGCTAACATTTCCTTTACCCCTCTCCCCTTGATTACAAAACCCTCCTTTCCCTATATACTTATCCAAAGCTTTTTGCATCCATTTTTGTATTACTTTCATTGATTTCATAGTCTGTCCCCCAGATTTACGATTCTTCCATGCAGTACGAGCTTAGTCTTGTACGGAAGTGGCAGTTTAGGAGTAGGATGGCAGAGCTCCATGCATTTTAATGAGGCGCACTGCCTGAGCTCCTAATCTTACATGGAGCATGTAAGAGTGCAGGGGGTGTGTCTGACAGCAGAGCTCTCAGAATATATACACCCCCACAATGAAGAACAGCAGAAAGGCCTAAGAAATGTGCAAGACAACTCATAGGTGTCCGCATATCCCCAGCAACATTTCCCCACGTGTACAACAGCAATACCAAATACAAATAAAATGAACAAACCCCCTTTTTTTATGAACCTGATTAAAGCTAACCATATGTGTGCGGGTATGCCCATTGCTTAGCTACAGTTCAAGCAGCTTAAATGGCTGAAGAGGTTAACAAGGAAGATATATGCAAATGAAGCAGTATAGGAATAGTGTAGTGGGCCGAGCATTCGCTTTACGAGCAGGCATTCTTGGTTTGAATCCCACTGCAGCACCTTCCATTTTCCATGTGAAGTCAGTTTATGAACATTTTTTTGCTGTATAACCTACTAAATAACGTATAATTGTGAACTGGAGTACTGCATTAAAATGCATATGTGACGTGTCAGTGTCATAATGTTGCAAAGTCCCCAGATAATCACATGTGCCCCATACAGTACATGTACACAGGAATCAAGGATACAAATGGATGGTAAAATGTGTAATGAATGACAACTCCATACAGCTTCCAAATCCCCCACCTTCCCAAGAACCATGAGATATAACTGTCCAAATCAGTGCAATTGTAAGCGGGAGTAAGCACTAGTAAGCAAGTGTAAGCACCTATAAGCAGTAGTAAGCATATTTAAGCAGTAGTAAGTGAGTTTAAGCCCATTTGCCCAGGGGTAAGCAATGAGCACACAGCGTAAGCAATTTTGAAGCTAACTCACTATAAGCATATTTAACCGGAGGTTAGCATTGCTTATCTTCGTGCAAACCCACACAAACCTGCTTACAACTTCTCAAAAGTGCCTTTATCACTCTGTATCTAATGGCCCATGTTCTGTCCATCAACAAAATAAACAGCCTTGCAGGTCCTGAACCCAGGATCCTATACACTATAGTCACAGTAGTTAACCACCAAGCCATCACAGAAGTACAGAAGAATGAGGTATCACCAAACAAGTCCTCACTATAGTAAAATCAAACTGAACCTGTGAAAGGATTCAGTATACAGTCATATGTTCTATAATCCACAACATAACATAAATATGTGAACTGGAGTACAGCAATAAGCCCAGAAGTGAGGTGTAATTGTAATAGAGTGTTGAAGTCCCCAATAAAACACAAAGACCCCATACAGTGCACGTACACATGAATCATGAATAACAGGCATATATATAAGAAGTAATGAACAGTCAATCAATGCCAAAAAGAAAATATAATGCAAAGTCCAATGTAAACAACGCTAAGCATTGTACAGACCAGCTTAGAAGGTGTAAGCAATGTATAGGCCAGCTAACCCAATGTGCCCAGTGTTATATATTCATAGATTAGTACTAAGCTAAATGCCCTTGTGGGCTATTTTAAGCCTAGCCAATTATCCCATCTGAGAATCAAACCCTGCACCTTGTGTCTGTAATGTAAACACCTTAACCATTATGCCATCCCTCCCCCTACCCTTTAAGCAATGCCAACCTTAGGTAAGCAGGTTTGCCCATAGCTTAGCCTTTTCAAAACCAGCCAATCACAGAAAAGTGTGGGAAATCATCCCTACTTAAACCCAACAGGTGAGAATACATCTCATAACTGGTTGTAGCTTCCCCTTGCAGGCACCATGTCAGGAAGGGAAGAGGGAGTGTGTTTTTGGGCACAGCGCCGGTGCATCCAGGACTCCAGAGTCATAGCAGGACTCCTTGTCAAAGACAATAAGCAGAGACTGCTGCAGGGCCAGTACCAGGGTTCCCAATATAAGGCGGAGGCCTGAAACCATCTCGCCCATGACCTCACCAGTGCCACTGGCATACCCCGAACTGGTGAGCAGGTCAGGCATCACTATGCCGACTTGAAGCAGCATAAGGGGGACCTCTTGGAGCAGTGGATCCAAGAGGCTAGAATGGCAGGGGATGTCTCAGCTGTGTGTATCACCCCACTATGTGTGCAATAATTGCCATCTCATGTATATCATGGATAGGTATGGCTAAATATTCCTCTTATGTCCTCCACAGCTGCAATTGAGCAGGCCGTGAACCAGGAGGCCCATGGAAGTTGCCTGGAGAGGTTGTGATGCGAGGCAGGACAGTAATACTCTTGCATGTACTGTCATAGGAAATAAATCTAAAAATATTAGTAAATTAATTGCCTGTATAAAACCTGTATTATTTAAGGCAAGTACTGCATACACCAGAGAATATGGCAGGAAGAGTCTTATATAGTTTGTATGTAAATAAAAGTGTAATAGCCTGACAATAAAGGTCTAACTGCTGGATTGCATGTGTATACTCTGGTATCATATGGTAATGTAGATTTGCAATCACGTAATAGTACTGGTGTATTAAGCACTGTTACCCACACCATGCACCATAAATAGAATGTGTAAGAATGCCTGTATATGGCTGGTGTAATCCCCAGAGACCATTTAATACAACTGAGAAACACATAGACAGAAAACAGGGAAAAGACAAAAAACAAAACCTGAATAGCACATGCAACTGAGATGTGAACTGTTGTATTTTTAGC
Source organism: Protopterus annectens (assembly GCF_019279795.1). Lineage (NCBI taxonomy): Eukaryota > Metazoa > Chordata > Ceratodontiformes > Protopteridae > Protopterus > Protopterus annectens. The sequence goes on from NC_056742.1 coordinate 397,202,722, forward strand.
ATACATAGCCATGGTTCGAATCCTGGCAGTGGTAGTAGTCTGCATATAGAATCATACCCCACAACTGTACAGAATGTCCAGTAAAGTGGCCCATATCTGTTGCCTGCCAACCTGTCCCCTTGGGAAATCAGTGGGATGATCCCAGACGTATGGGCAAAAACAGGAAATACAACTGATTGACACACATCTATGAGAACAAAACTGGCACACTAGCAACTCCCCAAACCTTTATGTGAGTAAGAAGCCACATATGTCCCATTTACACCCCCATGTTGTCAAGCTGTGGCCAGAGTGTGTACAGTAACAAAGTGAGATGTATGTGCATAATAGTAATATGGAATCTGGTACTGTGTGTGGCAACATTCAGGTAATGCTAACAAACATTTCTCCCACAGGTCTGTTGATACCAACATTGTGCCCAGAAATACAAGAATGATACCATGTACTGGTACTGTTTACATTGGTATTGTATGGCATTGTGACTGATGTAGTTGCTCTGGATAATGAGGTATTACACATCACTGTCACTCACACTGTCCTACAACATATAACTGTCTAGGAAATCTGTATAAGAGTGTTGTAATACAAGGTCAGAATACACAAGCACAGGAGAATTATAACTCAGAAAGCAGATAGGAGATATACAGCAATATCTATATAGCACACACAACTCTGATGGACAGTCTTTAAATTTTAGCAGACACAGCCATGGTCTGAATCCTGGGAGTAGAAGTAGGCTGCATACAGAATCATACCCCACAACTGTACAGATAAGACCAGAATGTCCACTATATGGGTCCATATCTGCTGCCTGTCACCCTGTCCCTCTGGGAAGTCTGTGGGATTATCCCAGATGTTTAGCCAACAAACAGGGAATACAAGTGATTGTCAAACATCTATGAGAACAAAGCTGTCACTGTAGCAACTACCAAAACTATTAGGAGAGTAATAAGCTAAGTATTTCCTATCTACACCCCCATGTTGTCAAGCTGTGACCAAAGTGTGTACAGTAACAGAGTGAGATGTATGTGCATAATACTAATGTGTAATCTGGAACTTTGTGTGGCAACATTCAGGTGGTGCTAACAAACATTGCTCCCACAGGTACTTCGGACACGAACACTGTGCTGAGAAATAAAAACATTTATACCTTGTACTGGTACTGTTAACTCTGGTATTCTAGGGAATTGTGAGTGTTGCAGTTTCTCTGAATAATAAATTATCACTGATCACTGTCACCCAAACAGAGCTACATAATATAACTGTGTAGGAAAGCATGTATATGTGTATGTCAAGTCACAAAAGGTTGAAGAGGGCAATAGTCTAGATATGTCCCAGTACACCTGCATGTGGTCAACACATGGCCTGAGTCTGTGCAGAAAGAGTTGGATAGCTATGTGCACAACATAAACCTGGAATCTGGGAGTATGTGTAGAAACAGTTAGTGTTAAAAACTTTTCCTCCACAGGTATACCAGGTAAGAGGTGTATACTGCAGGTAAAACCAGTTCATGTATAATGGTGATAACAGCCATATCACTCTCCAAACTAAGTCTATAGGGTAGTGTAGTAATACTTGTAAGGTACGGATAAAGGCACTGACTAGGAAAGTAATGTGGACTATAGGAATATACTAGTTGTTAATTGACATCTTTCTCTGCCCCCCCCACCATATCTCCAACAATAAACCACATACCCACCGCAATCAGTATGTAATGACTCCAATGTTCTGATTATGTTCTATTGGTTGCTAAATATATATATTTGTTTCCATGCATGTGCTATATTGAATTATTCCAACATTGGTAGCATGGTGCCATCAATGTACCTGCATGCTGTTGTTATTACCACTGCGGTCCCATATAGGTTCATAGATTAGTACTACGCTAACTGCCCTTATGGACCATTTTAAGCCTAGCCAATTATCACATGTGAGACTCAAACCCTGCACCTTCTATTTTTAAGGTAAACACGTTAACCATTATGCCAACCTCCCACCCTCATATATGCATGTGTTCTGTTTGCTATACAACTGTTCCGTATCTGGTATTGACTATAATGGGAATATCTATGCATGCTGGTATACCTAAACCTGGAATGTGTTGACTATAACTTACCCACATATGATGATAAAATCTAAACACTATAACACATTTGGGAAGCCTTGTTACAGCGGACCCACCTGTCCCACCTCAGCTGGCCATGGCACTGGGCACCAGCATGTCTGGGGCCCAACCAGGGAACTCCTCATCCGTTGGTCCTGCACCACCTTCGGGTGGAACCACCTCAGGGGATGGGGCTTGCCCCCCCTGGGAGCAGACACAGACAGGAACTGTCACCAGTCATCAGGTCCGGGTCGTGGTGCATAGCAAGCTCAACCAGCAGTTTGGTGATCTGCTATGCCAGCTCGAGGGCCACGTGTCACAATTAGAGGGTCAACCTGGCTCTGCAACTCAGCCCCCAGCACAACCACCTTTGGGGCTGTGAAGGTGCAGTGGTGACTGCCCATGGGTGGCGACCTCAGTCCCACTGTTTCCACTAGGGGGCTCATGGGCTTCCAATTTCCCAACAACTCTCCCCATCAAGGTGTTTACTTCCCACATGAGTTATATATTGCCCCTGTATGCGTCTTGTTTGTCTTGTCTGTTAACCTACCCAACTTACCTCCCCAAATATACCTACTATCCCTCCCCAACATCCCACTCTCACCTGGAAAAAATAAATAAAAAAAGGGCAATCTTTTCCCAAAAAAAAAAAAATCTCGCCTCATACATAGCGGTCCATTTCGCACACATGTCCACTGGACACATCCAATCTGGTCTAACTGGCATCACAACTTATTCCTGTTGTCCTCACCCCTCTTCCAGGGGTTTGAGTGCCCAAATTTACCTCCAAATTCAGTGTATATTCACAGCTGTTGCTGTAGAAGAAATGGGCAGCTATGGACCTTCCCTACACCCTTCCTGCACATCCCTAGCTATTACCCCTACTGTCTTTCCCTTTTTGTGCCTCTTTTTCACCACTTGCCTATCAAACCGTTTTCATTTCTTTTAAAAAAATTAGCATGGGGGTAAGTGGGAGTAAGCACTTTTAAGCAGCAGTAAGCGGGTTTAAGCCTGTTTGCATGGGGTAAGCAATGCCAATACTGTTTAAGCAATTTAGAAGCTGAGTATAAGAAACTGTAACCGGATGTTAGCAGTGCTTAGCTCTACGCAAACCCGCGCAAACCCGCTTACAACTGCTTAAAAGTGCCTTAATCTCTCTGTATCCAACTGCCCTTGTTCTGCCCAGCAACAAAATAAACAGCCTCTGCAAGGCTCAAACCCAGGACCCTGCACACCACAGCAAATGTGATTTACCACTAAGCCATGTCAGATATACATAACCCTGATGTTTTCACAAACATATCATCCAGCCCAGTCATTCAACAGTACAGGGAATGTATTCCAACATGTAGATGTATGTGTGTGTGTGTATAAATATATATATTAATATCTAAATAGATATACCATATCTATATATGTAGATATAGATATAATATAGAAATATATATACATATATATATATATATATATATATATATATATAAACATATATACATACAAATGCATACATCTATAGATATATATGTCTACATCTATATGTATATATATATATATATATATATATATATATATATATATATATATACAAGTTTTATATATATATATATATATATATATATATGTAAGTAGATATATATATATATATATATATATATATATATATATATATATATATATATATATATAGGTATATATGGACATGCATCTGTAGATAATGGGAACATAACAAAAACATATATGTCCACATGCACCATTAATGGGGTTGAGAGGCCCCAAACAACATGCATCTTTTACGAATAGGTATTACCCCCCCCCCCCACACACAGCCAGACACGTCTGCCCTGCAATACACTACCAACTGTTACAGATCCCATAAACAGAACCTGACATGACAAGGGCACAAGATGTTAGCAGTACTCCATCCCACCTGTATTATGTCAGGCTGGTATCAGTAACATATCATGCAGTACAGTCTGGCTCCCATAGGGAATGTACAATGTGGAAGCAATCAATATCCCTAGGATACATATACACAGACACATATATGCAGATACAGTTATACATATATATATATATATATATATATATATATATATATATATATATATAGATAGATATATATGTAACTACACATACACACACAGAGATATGTATAGTAAGATACATATGTAGAAGGTGCACACAATATGGAACAGCCACTATGCCTACAGTTACCACATTACCAACCGGACACTGTATGAGCCACCCATGCAAATGGCAATCATTGCCTGCTACATATACCCACAGAGAGGTCAAAGGATATAACACCATACACAGGTTTGCATAAATGGGAAAGCTTTATATGTGTACTATTACAGTTGTATATGCCATGTCATATAGCTGTTTAGACACTGACATCCATATAAACAGAGTAATGCAACTGTGAAATAGTTATACTAATACAGTAGTCTGGAAAGGTTTACAGATGTTGCTGTCCAGGCCGAGCCCTTCAAGTAGTACACTAGTAAAGACAGACTGGGCCACAGGATACGAAAAAATCAACAGTAATGGAGATGTATATTTCAGCAGCCTCTATCTACACTTTGTACACAATCCCTAGGGGGTAAGGACCTCAGTTGACACAATGGGATGTAACTGTTACATAGCAAGGCATAACGGACAGGTCTATATTAAATAAGTGAATGCTTAAAAAAGTAAACGCTTATTCATCTACCCTAGTTCAGCGAACTCTGAAAATGCCGAACACTCGGAACAACGATTTTTTTTTCCCAGGGAAAGAAAATCTCTGTCCACAAAAAAACAAAAACACCCCCACCCTTAAAACAGTATTTAATGTGGGGGGCTTTGCCCACCTATACCCCCAATGTGGGGGGCTGTGCCACGCCCCCCCACTTAAATATACCAACTCCGACATTGCACCACAGTGGAGGAAACCGGACCAGCAATTTTTTTCCCTGAGAAAAAATTCACTGTTACGGGTGTTTGGGACTTTTAGCGTTCACTGAAATAGGGTCGATGAATCAGCGTTCGCTTTTTTCAGTGTTCGCTGATTCAGTATAGACCCTAACTGACACCATCACAAGCACACTGACAAACAGAACAGTCTGTATGACAGGAGGCAGTAGGTCTGCATTTACCAAAGGTGGATTATATGGTAATGTGCATCCAGATACCTTAAGGCAGGTGATACCCCCACATGTTGTAACACCCTAGGTTAGTTATGGTGCATCTCCCCTAGACTCAATAATACAGGGCCATATAACACTGTTACATACACTGGCCTCTGGAGTGCATAAGGGCACATATGTATTGTGTAGGTGAAGCCCCAACCCCGCCATATGTGTGGGGGACACAACGGCAGTGGACTGAAGGCAGGAATAACAGAATGACATACTCACAGCCTACTACAAAACAACCCCTGACAGCATGTCATGTGTGCAAATCCTGGTATGTAGGTGAAGGACAGAGGCTGGAACACAGGCCCATATGTGGAAAACTGTTGTCATACACTAAGCAAGTCGCTGGTATTACAGGATAGTCTGCAGCATACCCTTAGTCAGGAATATGAAGTTAGAAACAGAAATGGATGTAGCCATGTACTGATAACACTCAACACACACACTGCCTGTGAAATCTCTGACACAAGACCTGTGTGGTGGACAGACAAAACATAATAGGCACACCTCTGACCATCAAGAGGATAGACCCATGGTTAAGAGCTATGCAGACAGACAGACTAGTATGTACACACAAACTCTGCAACACCAGTGCTATACAATGCATACAACAACTCTACTCACACTCTGTCTGTAGTTCTGGAACCTCCTACAAATATGTAGCTGGCCTGAGTGTGCAGGTTCTTCTGTAAAAAGTATTGCTACCTGTTGTCTGTAACACTGATGCCCACACACAGGAAGGATGTCCATCACACAGGAAAGGTAAAGGGACCACGACCACAAGATGTAGGGATTTATAATAGGTGGTTGCCATGACAGTGGTCATTGGAAGTACTACACAACAAGCTGCATGCAGGTAGCAAGTGGAGGATACTGAATGGTGCAAAGGCCATCACCTGATCATGTGCATCACCTACAAAAGCCATGCTGCAATTTATTCAAAGCAGCTCAATCCATTTACTGGAGAGAGACCGATAGAGAGAAAGAGAGAGAGAGAGAGAGAGAGAGAGAGAGTGTGCATGTGGAAGTGGAAGTGAAAGCCAAAGCCACAGCAAAAGAAAATATATAATGTCATCCAGAAAAATATCCAGAACAGATATCATTCCCACAACAGGTTTTTGAAGTGTATATGCATGCAGTGCAGGGGGCGGGTGCTGTTTCCACACACCACAGCAGACCATGTGCATGTGATCTTGGCCAGTCCCAGGAAGGGTCTGGTACCAGCAGACATTTGTCATCAGCAAGTGAGAGTAGCACATTGAGGCCTGAACCTGGACGTGCCCATGGAACCCCTGGCAGGCACAGTCCATGTGTCCATGGCCAAAGGCAGTCAGCTGCACACCCTACCAGGTATGGTCTGCAGCTGTCCATAAACACCTGTGTAGGGCAGCCACATGGCAGAATACCCACACACTATACAAACACACCTAGGGCAACCTAATTCCTACAAACACCACAGCACCCCAGCTCAAAGCAGTACACCCCTCACCCACATATACATGGTGTCAAATGTATGGCCCACCCTTGGCCTCTGGCAAACCAACATCACACCCTGTACATATGATAATGCCTGTGCCACATCCCTGTCATCCATACCATCTATGCAGGGACAGGCTAATATGGTTCTGATGCACATGGTGACTGTACTAGAGTGTACCATGGTACTGCAGTGTAACATGTTGTAAGGAGTAAAGTGTAATGCATATATGTCAGGTATGTAGCCATCCAGCAATGATGCATTATAGCTGTTAGTACCACTGGTTGGTTGTGGTCCCTATAATTGTATCCATTTGTGTTGTAGGTGTACATGTGTCAGCACAAGGATGGTCTTCAGTCATATTCCACAACAGGGTATGACACTGTGGTGACACCATAGTTGTGACATATCTGGGGTACAGTTGAACACATGTCACAGGTTACTGAAATGGTTATTGCATGTGCCACATGGACAGGTGACCTGATGAGGCATGTATACCGTGCAACCTGATGTACACCCATCCACATGCTTGCACACTGTTACTTGGCAAAACTGAGACTAGACCCCTACCTAGCTATGTAGTGATACTGAAGTGTGTGGCTGACATTGCACACACCACACAGTGTTTAGAGTGAGGTGTGTCCCAGGTTACATGTTACATGCAGAACATCCCTAGACATGTACAGTATGCTAATGGGAGATGTAATGGGTGTATATGGACAATACATAGTATGACATAACTTCATATACACATAGAACAGACACATAACAGGCAGGCACACATTTGAGTTACCAGGGCCTATCGCTGCTAACTAACTTGACCATGTGTCTAATGTGTTACAGGTAGGCTGCACACAGCACATGCATAACTAGCCTGGATTGTGGTATCAGTTACCTGTATGGTTGATGGTGACAGTGGTAACCATAACGGGGTACATGGGACATATACTGGGTGTACCTTGGTGTAATGACAGTGTACACAGCACCCACATCCCTCAGTGGATATTGTACTCACTGAAACCCATGATGACACTCTGCCATACTCCCCATCACACATTGGTCGCGACTGCAATACAACCCATAGTATACCCCAACAGTGGTACTACAGGGATATGCATCTAATGCACATGCCACACACGTAGTAGGGTGTTGCATTGCCATGCTTCACCTATGGGCAGCAACAACACTATCCATACTACTGTGTGGCAATGGGTATTGTAATAGGAGTATGTGGCCTCAGAATACTGTACCCTACATATATACAGCATACACAACTACACACACATGCCAGAACACAATGGGTATCCCATGCCTATCAACCCATTTTTAAAACACTGTAGTGCTGGTATTGCAAGGCTCATGTAGCCGGTATGGGGAGGAGCTTAACAGGATACATGTATTGTCCCTTACAGCAGCAGCCACAACTGACTATGGCAATGGGTGTTGCGTTGGTTATGAAGGCCCTCATGGAATTTCCAAGTACAGGTGTGCTAACACACAGACACTGCTATACTCAGTCATGCACACATACACATGTGTCACTACAGGGGTGCATCACTGCAGGTGGTCATAGTCGTGTATCTAGCTATTGTCCAAGGAGAAATGGGTTGTGTAGGTGTTGTGTGTACAGTGGTATCCTGCCACCTGCCAGGTGGCAGCAGACACTCTATTGACAGTCGCTACTGTGGTGACCCTCAGGGTGAGAACGACATGCATCAGCCAATCCTCCAGGTGCCTCCTGCACATGGGCACTGAGGTGATCAAGTTGACATGTATCCAACATGCATTACAACACATGTGTCTGTGATGGAGACCTGTACCAAAGCATGTTCTATTGACTGTGGTAGTGTAGTGGTGGTACCCGTGAAATGTGGTGTGTACAGGGTGACATCTCCTATATGTGCCAGTTCTTACATAGCTGGGCAGACATGTCAGTGTCAGTCAAGCTTAGGTTGCCTGTACATATCCCAGCTGGATACCTGCCATCTGCACATCTGTACAGGGACTGACAGTCATCAGCTTGGCAAGTAGCTATGCAGTAGGTTGAGTGTGGTGACAGATAGATGTTTGAGAACAATATGTATGCCATAACTACATGTCAGAAGCCCTCAATAACATGTGCTGTAGAGACGGTACTCTACAGTTATATTGCACATGTTGGATCATTACCCAGAAAGGGGTATATACTGTGACACAGCTCACACACCAGGGATACAACTGGAGGCCTCAGTGTCCAGCTATGCCTGCAGGTGTGCCTTTTGTCAGTACTACAGTTAGCACTCTGGTCTTGCCTGGGTAAGCACTGTCAACAGTAGTACTGCCACGATGCACTACATCCCAGTGTGACAGCACATACCCTGGCTTAATTCCCCTGTATGTAACAAATTCACACAGATAACAGTGCTGTACAGGCCACATATATGTCTGTGTCCCACATATGACACACACATCCCTAGCTACTGTAATGATAGCATGTAGGAGCATGTATTGTACATAGCATTACATACACTTATTACAGATAAGCGATGCCTACACTGTGTAAGTGTCCTTACGTTTACCCATAGCTTAGCACCGCTTACCTTCACACAAACCCATGCAAACCCAATTAAAGCTGCTCAAAACTGTCTTTACCACTCTGTATCCAACAGCCCTTGCTCTGCCCAGCAACAAAATGAACAAACCTTGCAGGTCTTGAACCTAGGATGCTGTAAATTCAGTCACAATACTTAAACACTACACCATGACCACTGTAAAGACAGCTATTGTTTTACCAATATAGCTGTCAATACACATATTGTGTAGTATTGAACAATTGCCTTTACTTCCTAAATGGTGTAGTCCTTGTTATTAATTTGACTGTTGCATTACATATGTTGTTTTATCATAATGTATGCATAGCAGATACATATGATGAGATACATCTCATAGGGTATACATAACTGTGAGGTTTACATATGACAGGAATATGATTATATACCTATAATAGGGCTAAGTAGCTCTACATACATACATATGTCTGTATACACATCTGTATAGTGCTACATATATATGGCCATGTGTACATCTCTGCATATGTATATATATATATATATATATATATATATATATATATATATATATATAGATATATAGCTAGATAGATAGATATATGTATATATAGATGCAAGTATATGTATATATAGATATATGTATATATATCTATATATGTATGCACATCCTATGTGTACAGATAAGCTTAGTTATGTTGGTATATATATATATATATATATATATATATATATATATATATATATATGTAGATATATATAACTATATGTGCATACATATCTATTCTGATATACCTACTACTGTCAATATATATGTAGATATCCATACGTATATGTCCATATGTATCTCTATCTGTATATGTGTAGACATACATTGCTCTGTATATGTATATATCTAAGAGTTTATATGTATATCTATGTACATATACATATCCATTTATGTATGTCAATATGTATATTTGTATATATCTATATAGATATCTGGATAATTATATATACATATATTTTCCCCATATGTCATGAACATGGAGTTTAGCCCTACCTCAGCCCTTATAGCCCCATCTTCATAGTGCAAGGGGAAGTCAGGTATATATAGCAGCTATATTTGTAGACTATTGCTACTGTAATAGGGATTGTCTTCACAGACATGGTGTGTGTGGGAGGTCACATCTACTTTCAACATGTGCACCATTGGCTACTGACAGACATCCTAAGGACATCATAGTACAATACCACTGCTAGCACATAATGCTCCTGTGGACTACAGCAGATATATTGGCCAATATATGTGGACAGTCTGACACACTCTGGACAGTCCAGAGGTATACACAGAACCCCTTAGTGCAAGATATGTGGACCAAGCCTTACAATGTGGATGTTAACAGCCATGTAGTTGGGTATAACATAACTACTAGTATAGATTTGCCCCCACAGGTTATGCATTCACACGCCCCTGTCTGTCCTGACACATAATAACTGCTGGTACAGAGGTGCCATGGCCACATACTACCCACTAGATATTGACATACATCTGTACAGCATCCCACTGCTCTGTCTAACATACAGGACTGTTATGGTGGCCCAGCAACAGTACATCTGGCAAGTATCTGGACATGACATCTCACTGTGTAAGTACACTAAGCTGCTAGGCATGTAACAAAGCACTGTGCAGGCTACAGGCAGACTGGATCAACACTGGCCTACATTTCCTATGGGGGAATGCATGTGTACCAGCATATATAGCAAGCTCTACAGGCATGTCACAGCACAGAGTATGATACATCTGTGTGAAAGTGCATAACCACAACCAATGTGAACACAGCCACAGCCACATATGATAAGCTTGCATAATATTACAGTATATGGACTATCTGTTCAACACCATTCTCATATGTGCCACTCACACACTAACCTTACATATACTGGGCCACTACACAGTGTGGCCCGATGCCTGTCTGTGGTATGGGACATGTGTGTGTATGGCCCTACAAACATAAAAGCCGATAGGGTAACATACAGTGGAGTAGCATGTAACATCAGATAGAACAGGACCAAAAATAATGACATTTACCACAGTCTGTACACAGGCCAAAGTACATATTAACAATACACACACTGTCGACAATCGCCATAAGTACACAGTCCTCAGTACTGTACACACAATCACAGAATGTCCAGATTATGTCATAAAATATAACCCAAACTATACATAACATGTGTAGCAGTCTGATATCTCACTGGCTTATCTCATATGATGTCACTAATTATGGTGTACAGCACATATGCACCTCTTACTGCATGACATATGTACAAAGGTTGACAGAGTTGTGGCTGGAGGCACATACACAGGGCCAATATTGACATGTTGCTGTGATAACCTCACACATCTACTATTGTAAAAAGGTTTGTTGCAACATATGTCCTATGAGGGATATGAAGTCAGTAACTCTCATGGCTGTCGCCATCTACAGACTGCAATCCTCACACTACCTTCTGCAGTTCACAGATAGGTGCTCTGTGGGTAACACATTAAACAAAAGGCACCACACACTGCCCTGTCTGCAGATGACCCTACAGATGGGGGTTTTCTCTAAACATAGCACTGACATAGCAGGTATTAAAACATGTAGGACAGCCATATCCACACACACTCTGTTAAACCAACATTACTACAAATGCAGTATAGCAGTACTTACGGTCTGTAGTCAGGTCAGGCACACCCCCTCCTGTGTGTTGTCCTGTCTCCACAGTGTATGCTGTTAGAGGTAAATCCCCAATCCATCTGAGATGCTGTTTGCCAAACAACAGATCGAGTTCCTGCTCACAGTGAATGTAAAGGCCCAACACCAACATGATGCTCCCAGATATTGGAGTGTGTTTCCATGCAATTGGCTATGGGAATGGTACCACAGCTGCTCCACTTGCAATCAGCTAGAGGAAGGCTGCAATTCATGCAGAGGCCATCAGCTGATCATGAGCATCACTTAAAATACGCATGCTGCTGCCTAAGCAAAGCAGGTGTAAGTCTCCACACCCACCAGAGAGGGAGTGAGAGGCAGACAGAGGCAAAGAAAAGTCAGGGAGGGGTGGGAGAGTAAAACTTAAGCATGTTTGTGCCACACCCCTACCAGTACAGGATATCAAACCCCTGATGACTATGTAGTGCTATCACATGTCTATGCAGTTACTGGATGCACCACATAGGTTACATGTTGAGGAGCCCTCAAAACGTATATGTGATGGTGAGTGACATCTGCAACAGGGATATGGTAGCTATAAGGTAGGTATCTTATTCACATGAACAGCTGCCAGCATCAACACAGCCACACTCTCACAGGGATGCACACACATTGACACACTTGGCAGGGTCAGAAATACAACTCATCACTAGTGAGATTGCCATGACACATTACTGTGCAGGTATCACATGCACCACAGGGGTCATATGGAGGTTATATGGGCAACGGGTATGTGGAGGTGTCTGACATCAGACAGCATGCTTCAGTATGCCAATGGGGGTTGTAGTGAGTATGAATGTGGTCATATGCATTATACAACACACACACAGACACAGGGTGCCAGTACTGACATGCATGGGTGCATTGCTTCATGGATGTGTAGTGGTCGACTGTGCCAGATGGCTATACAAGGCTAGGTGATGGGTATACTTTAGCATCAGGCCACATAACAATGGTCTGCATTGTGGCTCAGGGGTGTAGTATCTGGATTTGCCCACACAGGTGGGTATTGTATTCACCATCCAGTCACCTGGGTGACTATTGCCTGTGGCCAATGCTGTGCATTGCTTGCCATGTATGTGTTCCTTAGTCCATGACATGGATGGTGTCTGGGATCTACACACCTCCCAAATGCATGTACAGTGACATGTGGAACTGTACCTGGGGTGTCTGGCCCATGTTGTGTACACAGATTGTTATCATCGGATGTAGCAGTCCTGGCCTCATGTGGCGGGAACTGTTAATGGACGGCAGGTTGACCCTGCACCTACATTGATAGCATGATACTGGCATTCCCTGGTGTCAGTGGCATATGTCCATACAGGGCATGTTTTTCAGGCATGTTATGTCCTTTGTGGGTCACATTTCATGGCACCACAGGTGTTGCAGGTGTCCAGTGGGGAACATGGGGAAGGTGCACATTTGGCATGTATGTTCCTATTAGACTAATGGATGGGGTGCCATGCCCTCTGTAGCCCACTGTAATCACACCATGGTTACTATCAGTGGGCAATATGCAGGGTACTACCAACACAGTTGCTGTTGCCTAGGCAAGTGTGTGTGTGTATGAGACATGGGTTGAGAGTGTTCTCTGGGTAATACTACGGTTGCTCACTTTGTTCACCTGACCTTGATGTCACATATAGGGGTATGGATTTGCACCCCAGCCTGTCAGATATTTCACATCTGTTATCCCTGTCTGGTGGACATTGTGATATATATTAGGGCCACCAAATAAGAAATTTGCAAAACCCACTCCACATTGTGTCCAGTTGTTACACATTCACATCCACCTCCAGGCAGGATACAAATTACAAACACAGACACACACCTGTCATGTCTGGGATTAGAACTCCTACCTAGCTAGTTTATTACACTACAGCACTACGCAGTTACAGGACATGCCACGGAGATTACTGGAGTACTCCTTCCCCAAAGGTATATTTCACAGTGAATGATATCAGCAGGATTCCCAAAGTAGGGTATTTGAATTGTAGTGAGTGTGACTAGTCTAAACTGCATTGCTCCCTACACAGACATAGAAACACACACAAAATATCCACAACTGCCATGTGTGGGAATAGAACCCCTACCAGAGTTCTATACCACACTACAGCACTACACAGTTGTAGGACACACCACAGGGATAATTGGAGTACTCCTTCCCCAAAGGTGTATTGCACATTGAATTACATCAACAGCCTTGGCAAAGTAGGACATTTGAATTGTCACACACACACACACACACGCACACACACACACACACACACACACACACACACACACACACACACACACACACACACACACACACAGTTGCTATTCTTGGGACTAGAAATCCTACCTAACTACATTACCACACTACAGCAGTATGCAGTTATAGGATGCGCCACGGAGATTACTGGGCTATACCTTTCTGAAAGGTGTATTTCACAGTGAATGACATCAGCAGCCTTGCCAAAGTAGGGCATTTGAATTGTAGTGAATGTGACTAGCCTAAAAAGGCATTGCTCTCTGCACAGACAGAGACACATACACAGATGCACACACACACATAGTTGCTATGTCTGGGATTAGAAATCCTACCTAACTACATTACCACACTACAGCAGTACGCAGTTATAGGATGCACCATGGAGATTACTGGGCTATAGTTTTCCGAAAGGTGTATTTCATAGTGAATGACATCAGCAGCCTTGCCAAAGTAGGGCATTTGAATTGTACTGAGTGTGACTAGCCTAAAATTCATTGCTCTCTACACAGACAGAGGCACACACACACACACACACACACACACACACACACACACACACACACACACACACACACACACACACACACACACACACACACACACACACACACACACTTGTCATGTCTGAGATTAGAATTCATACCTCACGATGTTATCACACTACAGCAGTACACAGTTATAGGATGCGCCACGGTGATTTCTGGACTACAACTTACCCAAAGGTATATTTCAAAGTGGATGTCATCAGCAGCCTTGCCAAAGTAGGGCACTTGAATTGTAGTGAGTGTCACTAGCCTGAAAAGCATTGCTCTCTACATAGACAGACACACACTCACACAGTTGCCATGCCTGGGATTAGAACTCCTACCTAACTATTTTATCACACTACAGCAGTACACAGTTTTAGGATGTGCCACGGAGATTACTGGGATACATTTTTCCGAAAGGTGTATTTCACAGTGAATGACATCAGCAGCCTTGCCAAAGTAGGGCATTTGAATTGTACTGAGTGTGACTAGCCTAAAATACATTGCTCTCTACACAGAGACACACACACACACATACATACACGCACACATACACACATGCACACACACACACACACACACACACACACACACACACACACACACACACACACACACACACACACACACACACACACACACACACACACACACACACACACACACACACACACACACACACACACAGTTGCCATGTCTGGGATTAGAACTCCTACCTATTTTACCACACTACAGCAGTAAGCAGTTATAGGATGCTTCACAAATATTATTGAGCTACAACTTTCCCAAAGGTGTATTTCAAAGTGGATGACCTCAGCAGGCTTGTCATAGTAGGGCTATGGGGAGGACAGTGTGTGTGCATTGGCCATAACCCATTCATCTAGAGGTTGACACACCACATGCGGGAACATGCAGGGTTATATTCCACAGGTACATGTATATAGCTGCTAGATGACTACTTCCTTGTACAGTCATGTTGCACAGCTAGCACTTGCACTACATAGTCTGTAATGCTGACAGTTACCGGTGGCTAAAATCTACAGTGAGTGACATCTGAGCCTCATGTGGTTGTCGCCATTTGGCTCTGTGCTACATGGGATAGGCCTCATAATGGATGGCTCCTTGTCACAGTCACTCTCTTCCACACATCTATGTATGTCTACTTTGAGGTTATTATAGTGTGTTGTCCTTGGATATATGTCTGTATTCCTATCCACTGTGTGTGAAAAGCATGAGTGGTACATACATACTGCACTAACATCTGCAACTGCCAGATATGTCTGGTTCACTGATGTTTGCAGACATGGGCTTCATTTGTTTGTGTGTGAGCATGTCCAGTATGACATTTCAGTATGTTGTTGTCTGACACTGCCTTCATTTCTCTGACATTGCCTTCATTTCTCTAAGTGTGTGAGCATGTCCAGTACCCCCTTCTGCATTGAATGTGTGGATCGATTCCAGGTAGTTTGTACTCCAGTGCAGACCTTTCTGTTGTACACCTACAGATAGCAAACTGTTTCTGCAGGTTATCCATCGATCCTTTGTCAATATAGGGACGAAGAGTGCAGGGGATAATGTGTACTGTAGGTGATTGTGTCTGTGCTGCTTCGGCTACATGGTACTGCTGTTAGCAGAGATATTCAAACATGTATGCTGTTGTACACTGTGATGTTTTCTGTCCTCATGTACTGTCAGGTGGACATCCCTGCTCATAGTGCTGTCTTGGGGACAAGGGTGACTGCAGCTGTGTGTGGTATTGTGGGCAGATGTCTACATATTCATGGTAGTTTATGCCATCCTGGAGGGGGAGCTGCAGACACTCGCTGCTGGGTCTGTGTATCCGGTTCAGCACTTTGGCACAGTGCTGGCAGGGATCCTATATTTGTACATACATCAACATGACAGTATGGCCTTATAGTGCTATGGCAATACCTCACGGCTGTACAGATTCACACAGGTTACCCAGAGGCAGTGGCCATGAGTCAGAACATTACCTCTATTATGGTGTACGGGCAGGTATGTAGCCACCCATTTATGTGTTTACAACCAGGGATAGTATGTGTGCACAGTGTTGTGTCGGACCTTGCACATTGCTTACTGCCCACTCTCCCACCCCCCATTATTCTATCCTCTTCCTTACATTATGCATAAATTCTCTGATACTTTCCCTAAGGTTATCACCCCATCACAGCTGTGTGTTTGTGTTGGTCTACAGTTCATGCAGTGGCACATGGTGGACATGTTACTGCAGTTTGTCCACATGGCCTTTCATTTGGATTATGTGGAGTGTGCTGTGTTGTTATTTGGGTGTCCATGACATAACATGCATTGGCAGTATGTGTGAGACACAGGCCCTTGGCAGAGGTCTGTGGGCCATTAGGTGATGATGCAGGCCAGATGTGGCAGGCCATTGCATTCACTCAGTCCTACAGTCTCAGACCGCCATACAGTATATTTCCCCTGGGGTGACAGCGTAGGTGTGCTAGGTGTTCATGCCAATACCTTCTATCAGTCTTGATCAGGTGGTATGGATGCTGGCAGGGTGCTACCTACAGCTAGTGACACACCTGCATGGGACACCCTCACTGCATGCTGCATTCTTTTGCTATTGCCATATACAGGTGGGGTCATATTGTACCCATTCCCCACAGCAGGAGTATGACCAGAGAGGTACCTGTGGGTGATGTTTGCATGAGCTGGGTGCATGTGTGCTATGGACACTACTTGCATCTGACACACAGATATGCATTGGGCATTCCAGTTATGCTTGCATGTGCAGGTACATCAGCTGTTTCCCAATACATCAGTCCTACCTCCTTTGTGATCTGCGAGTGTTTGAGCAGACAACACCGGTATCCCCTACTACAGGACCAGATAATTTGATGCATACCTGTATGTACAATTCCAAGGGTGTGTCCGTTTCACAGTGACACAATATATATTGTATGTCTGGGGTACTTTCTCCTGTGTACTGCTTGTATATCTAGCCCAACAGCCATGCCATGTCAGTCTTTCAGATGGTGACACATATTACCACCATACATTTACAATGGCTTACTGCTAGCATGTGTTATACTGGTGGGTATTGTCTTTGGCGCTGCAGTTGTGAGGACTTATCCCTGTCATCAGCAGTAGTGGGCAATGGCCACCAGGACTTCCCTCAACATGCATACATACTGACCACTCTCACACAATATGAAACACACACCAACCTAACACACACATACCTGCATATTGTGCAGATGCTACAAACTATCCTGCTATCTTGGCCACCTCTGTGCATCCGTGCTCCACTCATATTATACCTACACATACATGTTACTACATTTCTACATAGGGTTGTGGGGGGCACACCTGACTGTTACGACGTGTATACATCGGACTGGGGGCAGAACACTAGACTGTTACTACATTTCTAAATAGGTTTGGGGGGGCACACCTGACTGTTTCTACATTTCTACACAGGACTGGGGGGGGGGCACACCTAACTGTTTCTACATTTCTACACAGGATTGGGAGGACGCATCTGACTGTTACTACATTTCTACACAGGATTGGGGGGGGGGGCACACCTGACTGTTTTTACATTTCTACGTAGGATGGGGGCATACCTGACACTTGTACACATTTGCTGTGACTGTACTGGTATGTCAGGTACTCCATTCCATTCTGTATTCTAACCTATCATGCTGACTAGAGGCATATCAGTGTACTACAGGTCTTAGCTTTGACTGACCTACATATTAGTTTCTGACTTCCTACTCTTCAGTACTAACATCCCACTGCCTGACCTGCTGTAGTCTGTCTGTGTAGGCCTGGGGGGGAGGTTACCCATATGCATTATTCAGAGGACATAGCACAGCCTTTGTTTGTGTTTGTCTACACCTGTCCTGTTGGCTGAGACTGTTGTTGGGTATGTGAACCTCCATGACTGGCATTTGTGAGTCATATGGACACACATGTGGCCCAGCACATTTCCTGCAGTGGGTTGCCACTATAGGTGTCTACCATCTGCTGACATACCATTCAGCCACTCGATTTCCTTGTCTGCTCACATCCATACCATAGATACAGGTAACAACACATTCTACTCCATTCGGCAATTGGTAGGTTGAGTGACTTACCTTGTGGGTGTCCCAGTACTGAGGGTGGTGCTGCAGGGCTGCCTATGTCAGATGCACATAGTACACTCCCTACACATGGTTGAACACAGGTAGTGTCATGTTTGGCATCCCTTTACTGCATGTGAGAGTCAGAGATAGGTGTTATTCCCTGGCTTCCTCCTGTGTCAGTGTATGTGTTATGCATTGCCTCTTTGCCAAGGCCAGGGCATACTGGGCATGCCTCCTTCTGCCTACCGGGGCAGGCTCAGGTTGTTCCTCCTCTGAGTCCCTCTCTGCCTGTGCAGTCCTTGCCAATGGTGGGGGGCTGTATGGCCCTGCCCTGTGCTGTTCCTGCTGCAGCTGTTTCCGCAGGATCATATTGTGTAGCATGGCACATACGATGACAATTTCGGTCCATGTAGCTGGTGAGTACTGCAAGGATCCACCAGTTGTGTCCAAGCACTGGAACCATGACTTGAGCATCCCAAACACACACTCTATTATAATTCTAGTCTGTGCATATGCCTCATTATGGAGTTCTTGTTTGGGAGTGTGTGCATTTCTGATGGGTGTCATCAGCTCCAGTGCTTATCCAGCATCCCCCACTAGGTGACCATAAGGGATGTCCCCACTGGCAAATCTGTGGTACAGCTGTGTCAGATGCCAGATGTGGGAATCGTGATAGCTTCCAGGGCAGCCAGCACACACATTAATTTTTATGCCCTGGGCTTCGCACATGACCTGGCAGTTCATTGAGGGGAAGCCCTTGCTGTTGATGTAGATCCTACCCCGCTCACCGGGTGGTGCTTTGATGTGTATGTGTGCAGTCTATAGCACCAACTACCTCAGGGTTTTCTGTTATTTGGTGTAACAATTGCATATTGCTGGCCAACGCCTCACAGGTGTTGGGGAAATATACATGCTCACTGGCATGTGCTGACATGGCATCCAGGAACTGGTGGAGTACCCTGGATGCTGATACCTGTGAGCTCCCCATCATATCCCCAGTTGGCCTTTGGAAGGTACCTGTCTTAGGCCTACACATACCTTGGTATCCACTGGGATGGGTTCCCCTCTGTTAGTTCTGTGTGTCAGGCATGGCCAGCACAGCTCAACAATTTGCTGTAGGAGATCCCTGTCCACCATATAACGCTCCACTAGCTCCAGCTCATGTAGCCCCTGGTAGGTTACCCTGGGTCTGTGCACTCTACTCTGTCTCCTCACTGTTTGTTGGTCGACAGCATTCATATCCTCACCACCCTCAGCCGCTTCCACAAGTTGTTGTATGATAGATATTGCAGCCCCTATCATTTTGTTGTTTTGTTTGTTAAAACTTCCCCACTTGTATACACCGGTGGTGTAGAGTATGGGAAAAAACAGTGGGGAAGGTGTTTGCATAGTTTATAGTAGTGTTCTGGGATGGGCTGGTCTGCTGCCTGTGTAATTGGCTGGTTCTGATACATTTCACCTGCCAGCTATGCTAGTTCTCCTTGATTAACTTCCTACTGTTTTCCCTTTCCATTGCCTTCCTGTTTAAGCCCAGGGGTGTGCCGCGCAAACACAGTGCTCAAATGTGCACAGAGCTGCTATTTCCTGGTTTACTTTTTTTTCCCTTTAAAACCCGGTGTGCAGTGCACACACCCACTTAGGCAATGTAAAAAGAGTGCTAGGCAGCCTCAGACACACCCCCTTGCCTAGCTGTACTAATCTAGGAGCAAACCTGAGCCACAGGGCTCCAATCTGCTTACAGTATGCCTGACACACCCCCCTATGATGTCAGCTAACTCTTAGGCTTGCATCAAGCTATTCCTGCTCTTACACTGTTGGGAGCTGACTAGCATGCTGGGGAAATCTAGGATTTACTATCATTCCCCTCATTTGCATAGGATTGCCTGCTAATTCATAGTTACATGTCTCACACTGAGCCTCCCCCCCGAGCAACCACTACTCACTGGCCATGTTGTCTTCTGCCTGCCATTGACTATAATGGCCAAATAGTGATTTTAGTTAGAATGCTTATTTTATGTTTATTTTTTTATTTTCCCCTGATCCCGTTTGCATGCCGCTGCCCTACGCTTAAACAGCCGAGATCGTCTAAAAAAAAAAAAGCTAATTTTTTGTTTTTTTCAACTGTTTTTCATGCCAATGGCTTTATACTTCACCATTGGCATGCTTTCTACCTGATATGCACCCTTTATTTGGAGCTATCATGGCTCCATTTTGGAATTTGCAGAAATGTACTCCGTTACTGGCGGAGTACATTTTTGCAGATTACACTAGTCCTACACGACCAGTTTTCAGCTTCCTGGATCACAAATTCACTTCATTTGCATGGATTTCTCCTGCAAATGGGGTAATGTGCATACAGGGGCTGAGTCTGTGCAGGACTAGTGCAGGAGCACTCGTGCATGCCCCTACAGGCTATTCCTGGATTGCACGGCAGACATATTGCCTGCTGGAGCTCCTGCACTAATCCTGCATGCCATGCAAGGCTTGCAGAATCTGGGGGATACTCATTCCATGGTGCAAATGAGCTGTTTTTCCACTTTTTCAAATGAAGTAAAGCAAATGTTTTAAAAGCAACCTTGCAAAGGTTTTCTATTCCTAGGTATAGCAATGCTCTTATATCCTGTACATTAAACCTCACAGGTGAAATAATATTGTTTCTAGTGTAACTGTTCTGTGTTCTGATTCTTACCACTGGTCTTCTCTTCTGGTTTAAGTGTCCTTGAATTAGTCCTTGTCTTCTTTCAGTGGCAGTTACAGCATCTTTCTTTCCTTTGTTTACCATTTCTGCATATGTAAACATTTTCCTACTGCTCGCAACACCATCCTGTTGCAATCCTCTTGCAGGGGCATGCTTTTAAAACCAGTTACCCCACTGACCAAGCAATACCACCAAACTACTGTCAACACCTTTTTGGTAATCTGGCTCCATTTCCTGATTCATCTGGCATTATCTCCTCTGTTACATCCCCCAACACTCCAGGTACCACAGTACTCCAAGCTTACTTCTTCATCAGCATTTAGCTTATCTCAGTCCATCTCCATCAACAAGGGAGTTTCCAGACCTTCCTCCAACTCTGTTAAAACAATCTCTTCTGTTACAGGATCTGTTTGTGATATTTTACAGCACTCTACTCTCAACATGCATACTCCTTTTCTCTTCCATCTTGCAAAAACTTTGGTCTCACCAGCAGACCCAAGTGTTACCTGGTGGACACAATTTGTAGGGGAAGTTTCCCAGTGCCCTAAGCAAATTTCTCTTAGTCAGTATGCATACCATCTCCAGTCTGTCTTGAAAAGAGGTTATTGGCTAATGGGATTAAGCCAGTCAAGCGTAACTAAATTAATTTATAATATTCCTGTAGCCATGGCTTATTTGTAATTGTTGCCCCACTAACTATGCTGTGTCTGAACTTGTTGCTATGTATGCTTGTAGTATTTTTTCACCTGTGACTTTTTTTTTGTAACCCTGCCTCATTCCTTTCTCCAAAATGACAAATTTCCATAAAGTTTCCCACGTGGACAATGTTTATCTTCTCTGTGTCTTCTTAGTGGAATGTATTACATAGATTTTAACATCAGAAATGTCTGATATTGTTTTGCTGGAATAATGCTCTCCTGATTTTGGTTTGCATTGATCCATTTTAAACTTGTTGTATGCAACTTCTTTCACATGTGAATGCCATTAAATTACACTATGCTACATAAATACCACTATGTAGTTCACAGGTGCTATGAAATACTAATGTTGATCTTTTTCCAATGAATTTTTCAGTTTTGAAGACTAACGGCCATTTATATTTCTTGAAGTGTAAAACATGATGGCATAAAAAGTGTGTGTGTTTACACAGGTGGGTGTGCGCATGCATACATTTGTGCATGCATGCACATGTATGGATTTGTGTGTGTGTGTGTGTGTGTGTGTGTGTGTGTGTGTGTGTGTGTGTGTGTGTGTGTGTGTGTGTGTGTGAGTGTGTGTGTGTGTGTGTGTGTGTGTGTGTGTGTGTGTGTGTGTGTGTGTGTGTGTGTGTGAGAGTGTGTGTGTGCGTGTGTGTGTGTGTGTGTGTGTGTGTGTGTGTGTGTGTGTGTGTGTGTGAGTGTGTGTGAGAGTGTGTGTGTGTGTGTGTGTGTGTGTGTGTGCAGAGAGGGAATTATGGAAGTGTGAGCAAGAAAAGAAGGACAGTTAGAATGCAATGGAAGATTTGTTTCACTTATGTCTAATATCAATTGTTTATTAATGACATTTGTATACAAATTATTATTAAAGAAAAAGCAGAGTGTATCAAGAAAGACTGCATGTGCATGTCTGTGTATCTGTGTTTTGTTGGTGTGATTGGACATTAAAAGCAAAAAAAACAATGCTATGGAAGTCAACAGGTAATATGTTTATAAAGAGCACGTTCATAAAAAGAACACTTAATAATGTGTAATGCCTTTTCCCATTTGAAATTAAATGGTCTTTACACTTATTGATATATTTTTGTGGACTGTACCAAACTGCTTTTGTAGACATGCTGCTTTTCTATTCTGGTTTATAAAAAAGTGGCCTAAAGGTATCTCATCTGAACTTGAGTTGTGTGTACTTCAGTACATTTTAAAATTTCAGCATCTTTTCCATAGTCACAGGGCTAGTGTAATCATTCCCTGTGGTCCTATTTTCATGGCTGTCATATTTACTATAACTTCAGTTGTCTCTGACATTTAATAAGTAATTGAAATTGTATTTCAGTTCAAGAATATTTGTATTTTCTGGAGAAGAATCCGTGGAAGGGTGTGTCCATAATCTGTAAAAACAGCATAATTTTACTTTATTTCAGTTGTTATGCTTTTGTGTACAAATAAAGTGTTGAAAGGAAATAGGAAGCTTGCTGGACTGGCATACACCCCTTGTATTAAATTGCTCATTGCTCTAAGTGATTTTTAAATAATGTAACTGTTTTCACGTCTGAAGCAAATACTAGTTTTGTTTAGTTCAGAATAAATCTTTGCCCACTTTCAACTTTGATCTTAAGCTGCCCGGGAAAAATGACCCTTTAGTCTTTCAATGTGTGAAGAATAGCATAATTTGCTATTTCCTATATATCTATTAGGGTATTTATTTTACTGTTCTGTAACTATGGTCTGCCCCATCTCTATAGTTTCAAATGATTTCTACTACACTATTTCCAGATCTGCAGACATGTATCACAAGCAGTTTTAAAAGGCATTTCACTGAATATAGCTGAATGAAACACTATTCACAGCAAAAATTAAAATCTCAAAGGTATTTATTTTATGATGGAGTATTGTCCCCTCCCCCAAACTCCCTAATACAGTGGGCTGTCCACCCTATACCTACTCATTTATATAAACAAGTAAGGTTGTTTCATCCTAAGAAAATAGAACATTGCCCCATCACTGTGGTCTTAGAACAATGTGACAGCGACTTCACAAATATTCCTTTGTGTACTATCATATATATATATATATATATATATATATATATATATATATATATATATATATATCTATATATATATGTGTATATATATATATATATATATACAAACATGCACATTTATATATAACACAGTTGAAAACTATGCTCCACTTCAGTTTTCAAATTGAAAACATAAGTTATATAGCTTTTTTATACCTTAAATGCAAATTAAAATAGAATATCATCTATAAACCCTTGTCCAAATCACATTTAGTGCATTTCACTTTCAAGAAATGACCAGCTTCTGATCTCAACTTATTGTACTCCATTGCATTTTGTAAAGTTAGGCCTCAGTATTTGATAAATAACCATATTTTCTCCCCAACTCCCATCTGTCTTCCAGCTCTTTTCAGTTTGAACAGATACTGGCTGCTTGATTTACACATCTGTGATACTTAATAAAAACAACAAACTATCATACAAACTTCGGAGCTTATGCCAGCACTGGTGACAGAGTGATAAAGCCCTAACTACAGCCCAGATGACCCAGATTCAATTAGTGGCCACTCGGGTGCTTGATGGTGCAGGCAGGTAGGATGGACATGCCTCTCCTGGGGACATGGACAGTGTTTGAATTTAATATAAAATAAGAGATATGGCAAACCACAAATTTTCACTGCTTAAAATGCAGTGCTTATATATAATACATCTTCACTCTTAGATCATTATAAATCAGTAACTGATGTAACTCATAAATTATTAAGTTCTTGCATATTTACTATTAAGCTGCAAATTTTCCTCATAAGCTGATTAGATAAGGCATACACTTTCTGAATTATCCAAAGGAGAAAAAATGTCATTTGAACCTTTTTGAATAAAACTAATCTTTGTTTTAGGGCATCAGGCTAATTTCTGGCGTACACCTTAGCTTATCCTTCAAGAAATGTTAATTTTGCAGGATATGATTTAATTTACAGAATATTTGCATTTTGTGACTATGCAAGTATTAATTACCCTGAAATATACACAACAAAAAGAAAAATCGTCTACGCAGTCTGTAGTTTTAACAGCTTATTGTTGCAAATCCCTGATGAATATTGCTTAAGGCTAACCTCCCAGTTCTAGTGGAATTTTACTGTATCTTGTGTCACAAAATGGCATTCATGCTGGGTCTTTGAATCCTGGGAGAATAGTCTTAATTGTCAAGGTCTGAAGGCACTGAGGTGTCTTTACAATGATTGGCTCATTTTTTTGAAAGGGCATATCATCTTTGGCTTCCGTCTCTATTTGAGCCTTAACAAGAAGAAAAGCACATTTTGTTTTTCCGTAGTAGACACAAAGAAACACTTTAATTGCAGTAACGTAAAAGAGACTGATTGCAGCTGATAAAGCTCACAGAATGTTTATTTTCAACGTAGTGCTGTTTCCTTTCTATTTTTAGTTGACAGTTGTTGAAATGTTAGAGTCATTTTTGTTTACGACTAAACTTAGCTCTAACAGTTTTAGGGAAAAGATAAAAACCGTAGCATGTTAATTTATGAGAGGCAGTTTCATTGTATAGTGCAGATGAACATTATGTATCCCGACAATAGCTTTTGATTTGTATAGCCTGGAATATAAGTGAGCATACGGTAAGCATACAATCCGTCCATAAGTTGCTGATAAACTAATTACAGCGTTCCAGTTTTCTTTCTTTCTTTTTTTTTTTGTTTTGAGTACCATTCCAGAAAATTATAGGCAGAGTCTGGCTAGAGCTTACTGGTCATGTTTCTGCATCTTCTAATATAGCAAATACACACACACCCACAAATGATGTGTATTGTTCCTAAATATATATCACACATACATATCTATATATGAAGCTATATCTACCTATCTATCTATATTTATCTATATCTATATAGCTCTCTCTCTCTCTCTATATATATATAGATATATATATATATATATATATATATATATATATATATATATGTTGTATCTCTCGGCTTTTCCCGGTTAGGGGTCGCCAAAGCGGAACTCCGGTCCGCTAATGATTGGCAGTAGATTTTTACATGCCGAATTGCCAGCCATGACGCACAGCCTTCAACGAAGGTATGTCCATTTACACATGTCTCCACACAGAAGATGCTCTAGCTGATAATCGAATAGAACAACGTCTTACTGTGAAGCGACAACGCTACCGCAGCACCACCACCGCAGTTCACCTATATATATATATATATATATATATATATATATATATATATATATATATATATACCTATATACACACACACATATATATATATATATATATATATATATATATATATATATATATATACATATATCATACGTCTCAACCTCTTAGAGCAAAAAATCTGGACAAAGGCTAAAATGATGGGGATACAAATATGGACAGATTTTAAATATGGCTCTTACAAACTTAGAAAGTTGATAGAATAATAGGTTTTGCATTAGCATGAATTTTCAAAAGGATGTGGAGTCTTAAACTTGAATGTTTGTCATTATTTAATGACTTCAGTCCTTCGCTATTTGCCAGAAAAGTACAGATTTTCGAAGGAACACCACCAAAAATATTTGGCAAAAATCTGGACATTCTGCAAAAATCTGTACAGCTGAGAGGTATGTATGTATGTATGTATATATATATATATATATATATATATATATATATATATATATATATATATATATATTCATAGGTTCATAGGTTGGTACTAGGCTATCAGCCCTAGGGCCTATACAAGCCTAGCCATAACAATTCCCTGGCTATTTCTTCCCACATTATTTACTTTCCTGGACCCCTGTTTAGCAGGGCGACTGCCGTGATCCCTGGGGTGAATTTCCTTTCTCCCATCCAATCGTCAAGGTTCCTCTTGAAGAGGTCCAAAGAGGCACTCTGCTTGACATGTATGGGCAATCTATTCCAGAGTCTGGGGAGTCTCTGGGTCAGGAACCTATCCCTCCAGCATGTTTTGTTTATTGTGATGACAAGGTTTAGATCCCTGGAGCATGTAGCTCTGAGGGATTGGGATTTCTTTAAGTGTAGCATGTCCAACAGCTCTGGGTTTGACATGGCCTTGTATGTTAGCAGAGATCGCCTCTGAGTAGACGATATGCGACAGAGTATAGCTGGAGTTTTTTAAGGCGGTCAGCGTAGGGCATCTGCTTTAGGCCTGTGATTCTTTTAGTGAGGTATTTCTGAGGCCTTTCCAGTTATTGCAGATGTCTTGAGAGGTACATACCAAATGGGGCATTGTATTCTATAATGGGTCTAATGAGGGATGAGTACAGTGGGACAATGACCTCCTTTTTTCTGGATAAAAAGCCCTTCGTGATGAGGTGTGCCACATAGAAGGATTTCCTGACTGTTGTGGCGATGTGGTTATCGAAGGTGAGACCACTGTCCACCTGTGTCCCTAAGTCTCTTATCACACTTTCTGTGTTTAGTGTAATGCCACCTATATGGTAATTCATGGATGCATGTTTTTTCCCAAAGGGGATAACAATACATTTCTTGGCATTGAGCTTGAGCCCATAGCTTTGGCACCAAGCATCTGTTTCTGTAAGGCCCTTTTGTAGAGTATCCACATCATTTGGGGATTCAATAATGGCTCCCAGTTTGCAGTCATCTGCAAACTTTGTTAGCCAGAGTCCGTTAGTGTTGACCTGTACTTCAGAGAAGTAGATGCCAAACAAGAGCGGCCTCAGGACTGAACCCTGAGGTACTCCACTTGTCACTTGTCTGGAGCTGGATTTGGAGTCGGCTACTTTTACAGTGTGGGTTCTATCAGTAAGCCATTTAGCAACCCATTGGGTGACATAGGGATTAATGCCCAACTTAGTAAGTTTATCTATGATTCCAGAGTGGGGGATGGTGTCAAAGGCCTTGGCAAGGTGTGTGGACCACCTTACCCTTGTCCATGGCTCTGGAGACTGATTCAAAGAAGTCAATCAGGTTCAGGAGACAAGATCGGCCCTTCACAAACCGGTGGGGTCCAGTGTTTGAAGGTTGCCAATGTCTTTGTTTATAAGTTCCATGATAATACGCTCCATGGCCTTGCAGATAAGGCTTGTCAGACTGATGGGATGGTAGTTTCCGGGATCCAAGGTGGATCCCCCCTTGTGGATTGGGATAACTGTAGCTCTGCGCCACTCAGTGGGCACGAAACCTGAGGTGAGGCTATGATTAAACATGACACTTAGTTGAGGTGCCAGTTCATATTGTAGTTCATGTAGTACACAGCCCGGGATGTCATCTGGTCCCATGGATGCTGTATTCTTGGCTTTAGAAAGTGCGTTTTGTACCTGTG
Organism: Protopterus annectens; assembly: GCF_019279795.1. Lineage (NCBI taxonomy): Eukaryota > Metazoa > Chordata > Ceratodontiformes > Protopteridae > Protopterus > Protopterus annectens. The sequence continues at coordinate 397,231,391 of NC_056742.1, forward strand.
TGGCCATTATTACTGGAATTTGGCAATCTTCCGGTATTGATATGGGCCATTTGGGGGGTGAGAGGGGGGTGAAGTTGGCACTGAATCGATCTGCCAAGATATTGGCAATATCCTTCGGATCAGTATATTTAATGCCATTCTGTTTTAGCTCAGAGCAGATCTGAGCATTGCCATTTAGATTCTTGACATAGTTATAAAATGCTTTGTGGTTGTCTTTGGAATCTTTGGCAATTTTATTTTCGTAACTAGCTTTGGAGGATTTTATGAGGCATCTCAGTTTCTTACTGAGGCTAGTAAGGGAGTTTTTGCATCCTGGGATTTTCCTCTTTTCTGCAAAAGTTTCTTCCTTTTGTTGTAAAGTTTGTTTATGGCAGGGGACCACCAGATTGGCTTCCTTTTTTGGATGAGAGCATTTTGGTTCTATTTGGGATGGCACGATTCATGCATGAGTGGATGTGCTCGTACAGTGCCTTAGTGTAGGATTCAGCAGTTGAACTTTCAGTTCCCGTCTGCATGGGTGTCATGAAGTTTGTCACTTCTGACTTGAGTAGCATGAAGTTGGCTTTGGAGAAGTTTTTTATGGTGGTTTCTTTACTGGGGGGTGGGGGTGGGAAGTGGATGTTAATGGTGATTAGCTTATGGTCAGACCTGACTAACGAGGGGGTGACCATAGGTATGGAGAATTGATTTCCCATGTTGGTAATGACCAGGTCTAGGATATTGGAACCCCTGGTGGGACTATGGATTAGTTGATCCAGGGCGTTGGAATTTATGAATTCCAAGAACCGTTGCGCAAAGGTGTTGGGACATGAGTAGTTTTCCCAGTTAATGGCAGGGTAGTTAAAATCACCCAGTATTAGGATGTTTGGTTCTATCTTAATATTTTCCAGTATGTTTAGAAAGGTGTAGTGAGAATCTTGGGGTATGGTGGGGGATCTGTAGCAAGCTACAAATTGGATTGCAGTCTTACCTAGTGCTAGTTGCACTTGGAGAATTTCAGACACATTGTGTTGGCCAACTAGCCTGGTGGTGTGAATATCCTTGGTGAATATTGACACTCCTCCACCTTTAGTGTTTCGGTTCTGGTTTGGTGGCCGAAAAGTGTGGTAAGAGTTGTAGCCTGGTATTGCAGGGGTGCTCTCTGGAGCCTTGAACCAGGTCTCAGTTACTGCACAGATATCGATGTTCTCCATTTTTAGGAGTGCCTCGAGAGAGTGCATTTTGAGGTTTAGACTTCTAGCATTGAGTAGCATTACCTTCAGATTTTGCATGCTTGTACCTGTTACGGTGGTGGTTTTGTCCTTTGAAGTTTGCCTAAAAAAGGCGCTATAGGGGTGGCAAGAGCCTTAGCCAGTAACCTGAATCCCAGGGGCGACAGGTGCAGACCATCTCTGGCAAAGCATCGTGGTCTGTCAATCATGTCATCCCAGGCAGACAGATACTGGATCCCCTTTGAATGACACCATAAGCTTAGCCAATTGTTGAAGTCAATCATTTTATCCTTATATTGTGGTATCATTCTGGGCGAAGGCAGGATGCTACTCAGGGCTAGGGTCATACCTGCCTGGGCCACATGATCCGAGAGCTCTTCCATGTCTCTTTTCATGTAGTCCTGGGAGGTATGTCTCAAGTCATTCACTCCAACATGGACAATGACAGAGTCATATTTGTACTTGTTGTGGAGTGACTTGAGTGCATGCGTTATGTGGTGGATCCTTGCACCCGACAGGCAGCTGACTGTAATTTTCTCCTTATTCAACCTGGTGAGAGGGACATCAGTGTGCCTGACTATAGAGTCACCTATGACTAAAGTGTTAGGTACATTGTCTTGCCTTAGGGGCTGTTGCTGGGTTGCACACTGGTGTTGTGAACTATGTGACACATTGGTTGTGATTGGTGTTTGTTTGCATTTCAGCTTCAGAGGTCTTTGTTGCTTGGGCAGGTTACAGTTAAGGGCCTCTGCATATGTGGATTTAGTGTTGCTATATGTGGGTGTTGGTGGTGCGGGTTTAGAAGGGCTATGTGTTGCTTGAGGTGTAGTGTGGGTGTTAACCTTCTCCTCTTGACTGTTAAGCACAATCTTGGGTGGAGAGAGCTTTGCTTCCATTCTGGCTATGTAAGTGCATCTCTCACAGGTTGTAGTGTTGGGTGGTAGGAGGAGAGGGTTGTCTGTGTACATGAGGCAATTGCTGCATTGCCCCAGTATGCCCAGATTCACCAGGTGGACAGGAGAAATCACCGGAAACTGACCCATGGACATGCCTCGTTTGGGGCTTTTTTTTTTTTTTCTTTGTAAAGTATAGGAGCTGTTTCCTTAGCAAGGTACTTTGCAATTATAGGCTGTTTAGTGCCTACTATTAATTTCTCCTTGTTAACAAGGAGAGTTCAGTGTTTGTATGAGTTTAAGGCTTTCTCGTGCTTTCCAGCAGGTATTAGAGAAAGTGCTAGTCACAGGGATGCTTAAAGGTAAGATTGAAAAGAATGCACTCTGCAGTGTGCACTAGCGAAGTTAGATGTGAAAGTAGGTAACTTGAGTTTTACCTGTTTAAAAAGTTAAGGTTTAGTGGAGAGTTACTATTTTTAAAACAGCAAGATGGATTGAAAGGGGTGGTCACTTTTGTATTTTGGTACTATGAAATACTGTAGGATGGCTAATAAATTTAAATAATTGAAGGGGTGGGATTTCAAAAATGATGATTTTATAATTACTCACATAAGCCAGTGAAAGTAGAGAGAAATGAGATATATGGTCAGATTAACATAAGAGGCGGGCAACTAGAAAGACAGTGGTATTTAACAATACCTTGACTGCGTGGGTTCACAGTACAGTGGGGATTGGGGTTTTGCTCCATTACGTATTGCAGAGTGACCTCAGAGTTTGTATATATAATTAGCAGGGGATGTGAGGGGCTTGGCATGCAAGAGGGTTAGCCCCTTCTAAAAATGTTTTTCAACCTGTCAGGTTTTTGATGTTCCCAATTTGGTCTTTTTGACATTCACTCTTGTGACCTTCATATGGTTGAGACCATAAGATCCGCTTTCCAAAAAGTCAAAAGATGGAAAACAACAAAAATCTACCTTTTTGCAAGGGGTCAAGCCCCCCTGCACCCCCTCACCCCTTGTCTATTATATAAACTAACTGCAAGATCACACTACAGTGGGGAAAAGGATAACTTCCTTGATCCCCACTGTACCGTGTTCTCCATTCAAAAGCTTTGACATTCAATCACATGGTTTTGACTATGTGAAATTCAACTTTCAATTGAGTTTATCTTCTGAATGGGACCTGTGTGTGCAAGTACAGATATAGATATAGAGAAAGAGGTTGCATGCTATAGGTCAAGAGCTATGTGGCACTATGATATTGCTCTACACCAGAGTATGTGGGTGTACTGCAGGATTCTGATACACTGGAGTATGTGGATGTGCTGCAGGATTACAATACACTGGAGTATGTGGGTATTCTGCAGGATTTTAATACAATAGAGTATGTGGGTGTGCTGCAGGCTTACGATACATTGTAGTATGTGGGTGTGCTGCAGGATTACGATACACTGGAGTATGTGGGTGTGCTGCAGATTACAATACACTGGAGTATGTGGGTATGCTGCTGGATTATGATACACTAGAGTATGTGGGTGCGCTGCAGGATTATGATATACTAGAGTGTATGCATGCGCTGCAGGATTATGATACACTGGAGCATGTGGGTGTGCTGCACGATTACAATACACTGGAGTATGTGGGTGTGCTGCAGGATTACAATACACTGGAGTATGTGGGTGTGCTCCAGGTCATGGTCCCACAGTCACACATAAATACTGCTTGGGGGGCCACATGTCCCACTGCAACAAGCTAGTGGATTGGCCCTGGACATACCTCTCAACTTCTTTGGTCAAGAAATATGGAGAAAGCCGTAAGTAAAAGTGGGACAAAAGCCCAAAAATAGGGACAACTTTTAAATATTGTTCTTACAAACTTACAAAGTTGATGGAATAACAGGTTTTGCATTAGCATGAATTTTCTAAAGAGTATGAAGATTGAAACTTAAATGCCTGTCGTTATTTTCTAACTTCAGTCTTTAAAGATTTGCCACTTATTTGCCAGAAAACCACAATTTTATGAAAAATGGACCAACAATAAGAGGCAAAAATCTGGACATTCTGTGAAAATCTGTACAACTGAGAGGTATGGCCCCGGATCATGATCATGCAATGGCATGCCTATACCATAGCAGGAGGAAATTGTACTTGACACAAGGTACCCATTTTCTTGAGGCCTCATCTCTACATCTGATTACATGCTTACAAAAGCTACACATCAGTGCGAGTGTGCATGTGTGTTGACATCATAATTCTCATCTGCCCTTAATTTTTAGGTACACCCCTAATTTTGGCACAAAGTTTTGCTCTGTTCCTCCTACAACTGAATATTTTTTGAAAAGTTTCACAGTTAATAGTACCTGCAATATCTATATTTAAAAATGTGTACAAAAATATATGAGCCAAGCATCCACCAAAACTGTCAGCATAAAAAAACATTTTATTCAGAACATACAGGAGAAGCGCTTTCACACAAGGTTGTGCTTCATCAGATCCATTAAAATAAAACTTCTAAAATCGTTTATATAATGAAGACACTTAAATACCATCCAATAAAAACCTTTCATTAATTATTGATGTAAGCTGCATTTTTTATTATAGGCTTTAAAGGTACAGCAGCATTAATACCAGGCAGTTTGGCTGCCTGCAACCTGATAATCCATTTAGTCTCTGCAATCTCTAGCCTATTATTAAAATCTCCGCTCCCCCTCTTGTTCATAGGTATTACCTGTAATACCAAGAATTCAAAACTGTGTCCAGGTTGCATGGAAATATGTTTAGCCAGTGCATTAAGCACATTCATATGTCTAATATCACCTTGATGTTGTAATATGTGTTCCTTTACCATCCTCACAGTCTTACCTACATAAAACAAAGTGCAATTTCTGCACTTGGCTAGATAAATTAAACCTTTGGATTTACAATCTGCATAAAATCTTGGTTTAAAGAAATAAACTATGATGGGGTGCTTAAAATTAGTCTCATCTGAAATAAAATTACAGGCTTTACAAAGTCTGCAGGAAAAAGTACAAGTTCGAGCAGAGACAACAATAGAAATGTTAGTGGATTTATAGCACAGTTGTCTTCTCAATGATAAATTATTCTTAAATGTAAAACTAGGCCTATCACCTACAATACCCTTAATCATTTTGTTAATAACTAAAAATGGCCAATATTTATTCACCATATCACATATTTGGTGGATGCTGTTACCATAAGTCAGTGGTAACCTAAGTCTATTATTCAAACCATCAGTCCTATTAGACTTAATAGAAGTATATGACCGATTAAAATATGGCCTGCCTTTATCAGCATGCATAGTATTAACCTCTCTTAAGGTTTTATCCTGGACATCTTCTTTATAACCCCTGTTAAGTAAATCTCCTTCTAATTTACATATGGCTTCCCTATATTTATTATCTTCTCTGTGCAATCTTGACATTCTCAAATATTGGATGCATGCTTCTGTAATGTAATAATGCATTTTTTTTTCTAATGATTTCATAAAAAGAGAGCTAGAAATGATATCATTAGCTAGTGTTATCTTGGTATCTAAAAACCTCTATAGAGGTTCGTAAATAGTTCAATATGAATCTGAAACACTCATTATTAGATTCAAGATATTGTACAAAATTCAGCAGATCACATACTGCGCCCTGCCATAAAATAAAAATGTCATCTACAAATCTCTTATACTATAAAAGCTGTACTGGAACTTATAAACAAAGACATTGGCAACCTTCAAACACTGGACTCCACCCAGTTTGGGTTCGTGAAGGGCCGATCTTGTCTCCTGAACCTGATTGACTTCTTCAAATCAGTCTCCAGAGCCATGGATGAGGGTAAGGCAGTCCACATAGCCTATCTGGACCTTGCCAAGGCCTTTGACACCATTCCCCACTCTGGAATCATAGATAGACTTACTAAGCTGGGCATTAATACCTACGTCACTCGATGGGTTGCCAACTGGCTTACTGACAGAACCCACACTTTAAAATTAGCTGACTCCAAATCCAGCTCCAGACAAGTGGAGTACCTCAGGGTTCAGTCCTGGGACTGCTCTTGTTTGGCATCTACTTCTCTGAAGTACAGGCCAACACTAAGGGACTCTGGCTAACAAAGTTTGCAGATGACTGCAAACTGGGAGCCATTATTGAATCCCAAAATTATGTGGATACTCTACAAAAGGGCCTTACAGAAACATATGCTTGATGCCAGAGCCATGGGCTCAAGCTCAATGCCAAGAAATGTATAGTTATCCCCTTTGGGGAAAAAAACATGTACCTGTGAATTACCAGATAGGTGGCAGTACACTAAACACCGAAAGTGTGATAAGAGACTTAGGGACACAGGTGGACAGTGGTCTCACCTTCGATAACCACATCACCACAACAGTCAGGAAAACCTTCTATATGGCACACCTCATCACTAAGGGCTTTTGGTCTCACCTTCGATAACCACATCGCCACAACAGTCAGGAAATCCTTCTATGTGGCACACCTCATCACTAAGGGCTTTTCATCCAGAAAAAAGGAGGTCAATGTCCCACTGTACTCATCCCTCATTAGACCCATTATAGAATACAATGCCCCATTTGGTATGTACCTCTCAAGACATCTGCAATAACTGGAAAGGCCACAGAAATACCTCACTAAAAGAATCACAGGCCTAAAGCAGATGCCCTACGCTGACCATCTTAAAAAACTCCAGCTATACTCTGTGGCATATCGTGTACTCAGAGGCGATCTCTGCTTAACATACAAGGCCATGTCAAACCCAGAGCTGTTGGACATGCTACACTTAAAGAAATTCCAATCCCTCCAAGCCACATGCTCCAGGGATCTAAATCTTGTCATCACAATAAACAAAGCATGCTGGAGGGATAGGTTCCTGACCCAGAGACTCTCCAGACTCTGGAATAGACTGCCCATACATGTCAAGCAGAACACCTCTTTGGCTCTCTTCAAAAGGAATCTTGATGATTGGATGGAAGAAAGGAAATTCACCCTGGGGATCACGTCAGTCATCCTGCTAGACAGGGGTCCAGGAAAGTAAATAGTGTGGGAAGAAATAGCCAGGGAAATGTTATGGCTAGGCTTGTATAGGCCCTAGAGCTGATAGCCTAGTACCAACCTATGAACTTATGAACTACATTATGCTCCCAGTTCACCAACACAAGATTGGCGTAACTGTTAGCGCATGGAGTGCCCAATCGCTACACCTATCTTTTGCTTATACATAGTGTCATTAAATAAAAAAACATTATTGCACAGAACAATTTCCATTAATGTGCCCAAACATTCAATGTATTCATGAGAATAGTCTGTATTGGCCTGTAAAAACCTCTTAAGAGATGCAATCCTCATATCATGGGGTATAATGGTGAAAACGCAGCTTATATCAATAATTAATGAAAGTTTTTTATTGGATGGTATTTAAGTGTCTTCATTATATAAATGATTTTAGAAGTTTTATGTTGATGGATCTGATGAAGCACAACCTTGTGTGAAAGTGCTTATCCTGTATGTTCTGAATAAAACATTTTTTATGGTGACAGTTTTGGTAGACGCCTGGTTCGTATATTTTTGTGCATTCGTTTTTATCCTACTGGGCGACCTTTGGCTGATTTGGGTATTTTTATCTGTTTATTTGGTTTCGTATATACCCATTAGCACATGGCTATATAAGAGATTTGTAGATGACATTTTTATTTTATGGCAGGGTGCAGTATGTGATCTGCTGAATTTTGTACAATATCTTGAATCTAATAGTGAGTATTTCAGGTTCGTATTGAACTATTCACGAACCTCTATAGAGTTTTTAGATACCAAGATAACACTAGCTTATGGTGTCATTTCTAGCTCTCTTTTTAGGAAATCATGTAGAAAAAATGCATTATTACATTATAGAAGCATGCATCTAAAACATATTTTTAACAACATTTCTAAGGGTCAATATTTGAGAATGTTGAGATTGCACACAGAAGATAATGAATATAGGGAAGCCATATGTAAATTATAAGGAGATTTACTTAACAGGGGTTATAAAAAAGATGTCCTGGATAAAACCTTAGCAGAGGTTAATATATGCATGCTGATAAAGGCATGCCATATTTTAATTGGTCATATACTTCTATTAAGTCTAATAGGACTTATGGTTTGAATAATACACCTTGGTTACCACTGACTTATGGTAACAACATCCACCAAATATGTGATATAGTGAGTAAATATTGAACAGTTTTACTGACTGATGAAAGGATTAAGGGTATTGTAGGTGATAGGCCTAGTTTTACATTTAAGAATAATTTATCACTGAGAAGACAATTGTGCTATAAATCTACTAACATTTCTACTATTGTCTCTGCTTGAACTGGTACTTTTTCCTGCAGACTTTGTAAAGCCTGTAATTTTCTTTCAAATTAGACAAATTTTAAGCACCCCCTCATAGATTATTTTTTTAAACCAAGATTTTATGCGGATTGTAAATCCAAAGGTTTAATTTATCTAGCCAAGTGCAGAAATTGCACCTCGTTTTATGTAGGTAAGACTGTGAGGATGCTAAAGGAATGCATATTACAACATCAAGGTGATATTAGACATATTAATGTGCTTAATGCACTGGATGAACATATTTGCATGCAACCTGGACACAGGTTTGAATTCTTATTACCTGTAATACCTATGAACAAGGTGGGGGGGGTTAATAATAGGCTGGGGACAGACAAACTGCCTGGTATTAATGCTGCTGTACCTTTAAAGCCTATACTAAAAAAACGCAGCTTATATCAATAATTAATGAAAGGTTTTTATTGGATGGTATTTAAGTGTCTTCATTATATAAATGATTTTAGAAGTTTTATGTTGATGGATCTAATGAAGCACACCCTTGTGTGAAAACGCTTATCCTGTATGTTCTGAATAAAATGTTTTTTATGCTGACAGTTTTGGTGGATGCCTGGTTCGTATATTTTTGTGCAGTAGTTTTTATCCTACTGGGTGACCTTTGGCTTATTTGGGTATTTTTATCCTTATATTTAAAAATGTGTCATCAGTTTGGGACCTTTTTCCCCAATTACTTTTTACATTGCTCCTGATTTTTGAGATAAATGTTAAAAGCTATAGGTTCACTTTTCATCCTTGCACTTCACAACACTCTTACTAGTTCTGCCATTTTTGGTGGAGCTCCTTTGGGTTGCAGGGTTTTCACCATTTTGTGATAGCTCAGTGGTCAGCATATGCTTCACAGCCTGGTCCAGTAGTTGGTCTGCAGTCCAAGTACTGCCCTGACTGACCTACTGCCAGCTGTGTGAGAGAAGCCTTCTCAGAAAATAATTGTTTACAATAATCACAAAGATCTGGGGTGCTGAATTTTTCTCTGGCTTTATCAGTTTCAGTTCCATATTTGAAAAAGTTTGGCACAGCCAAACGAAAGCGCTCATATCAAGGTGTTTCTTCGTTATTGTGTTATTTTGAATAAATAGTTGTACGTTTTACGTCTTGCCTCAGCTATTTGCTTGGTTCAGTCTACCGTGATTTTGGATTCTCAGTTCCATATGAACTGGCTGGATATTCCTGGTCTGATTGAGAAGCCTGTGGCCTATTAATTCCTGACCATTAATCTCCACCAGCTCTGTATTCCATAGTGAGAGTCAGGGTAATAGGGAGCAGGCCAGATTGTTGGCTCTGGTGGATGTACTACACTCTCCCACTGGAAGGACCTCTTTCTCCATTGGTGAATCATCTCATTAAGAATGGGATAAAGGTAAAGATGGAGAATTATATGTAGCCAATCAGATGTCTAATGCAATGTACTGAGTCTCTGTCAGCCCAGGATCACAAAGCAAATATGACAATTAATCTTTAGTATTTACATACCATCTTAAATCAGTTAAGATCTCTTTATCAGTACCTGTCTTTCTTTCCCACTCCTCTGGTGTGCATATACATTAGAAAGACTTTAACACTGATTCCTTAATTTGACTAACCCATGCTAGCTTGATTTACTAATAAAAGTAATTGCTTTAACTATTGTGCTGTTTCATTGGTTTAATTTTAATGAATATTGTACTGGACAAATAACTTTTCATATAATAAATTAGTGTAAATGGTGACTGAAAAAAATACTAGATAAAGAGATTCATAAAGATGTTTAGAAGACATCATGTTCCTAATTAACTTCTATGCTCTAAGTTTTCAATATAGAACAAGGCACCTAACATAAAAAGCACATTTTCCATTCTTTTACTTACAAATGCTAAGATCTGAAGAATCTGATTTATTCTACAAAGTGAAGCTTATTTCATTATGTCTGCCCTGCATATTTACATGCCTCAGAATGCAGTCACTGCTGTTTCCCAGGATCAGAATGACTATTCTAGGTCCATTACTACTGAGTGCTTGTTTAAATAGTACATCAACTTGCTTCCAACTAGATCTATGGATGTATATTATTTTTTTCTTTAATTTTTTTTCTTCCCCCCACCACAGGACCTTGCCTGATGGCTCCCCCACCTTCTCTATTTTGGTGGAATGGGAGATGGATATTCCTGGTCCGAGTATAAGGTCTATGTCCTACTAATTCCTGACCATTAATCTCTGCAAGCTCTCTATTCCCCAGTGTGAGTCAGGGCAATAGGGATCAGGCCGGATTGTTGGTTCTGGTGGATGTACTACACTATCCCACTTGAAGCACCCCCCTCTCTCTAGGTGACTCATCTAAGCCTAAGATTGCTACTTCAGAGTTTAAGCAACAAGTTAAGCACTTGTATTCCATAATGTAAGGAGCTTCTTCAGAACTGAAAGTTACATTATCTTCCTCTTCCTCTGCTTTAAAAACATATGATGAAAGAAGCACATGGTACCATCACCAGAATAATGCTCTAGAGAATTGCTGTACCATGTTAGTTTTTCTTGAGGAAGAGGAAGAGTGCACACTGTCTTTTGACAGTGTACACCCACTCACTCTTATGGCTGGATTCAGGATCATAGCACAACTGCAAGTAGGTACCTTCAAGTGGTCTGTGTCCTTTTATAGGGGTTTTATCATCTAGTTCACTTTTTTCTACATTTTTACTCTGTAGTTCCTCTCCCCCTCCCCATCTTCTCTTTCATCCTTTCTTGTGTAAGAACTTGTTCTTTATCCTTATGTTCCGGACTTTGTTTTTCCTCATTATTTAGTGGGCAATCAAACCAAAAAATGCTCCTTACTTTCCTGTTTCCAACAATACAATTTATATATTTTTTTCTGGAATGTCTAAACTGCCCAGACTGCTCACACCTTACTTTTGTACAACCCTGGATTAAATATTATTCATCCCCAAAGGAAAAAAAAACATGCTTTTGGCTGCCCCCAGTACTTAACATGCCCCTTTCTTCTTATTTATTATTATCAGATTAGGCTCATGATGCAATTTTTTATTTCCCGTTTTTAAAGTTATGTAAAATTCCCATCTGCCAGTCCATACTTTTCTGTCATCCACAGTTTTTAATATCATACACATCCTGACATAGGCTTAGAAAAATAATTTTACGTTCTTTTTCTTCTATCTCAGTCATTCTAAATTGTAACAACAGTTTTCTTTTTAACAGCACATTTAAATATCTTTCCAAGGAGATATGTTACTTCTTCTTCCAAATTCAAATTCCTTATCATTTTTTTCTGCTAATGCAAATGTCGCAAATGTTATTTCACAGAAAAGGTTCAGTTCCTATATGTTTTAATGTCCTAATATCAGATAAACTGAATTCTAAGGGCATAACAACAGTGTCCAAAACACAGTATCTGTTTATTTGCTGTTCATTCTTTGTTTTCACTCTCGCATCAGGCCTTTGCCTCCAGCCCTCAATAGTTCCAGTCTTTCTCTGCTGCGCCCGCACATCCATTTCTTTCTGTAGTCTTTCAGTGGAACCTGCTACTGCTCTGGTATAAGGTTTTACTCATGAAATAGTGCTGTCACTCTCCTTCTGTTTACTGCTGTCTGCCCCATCTTCCTGCAGCCCAACACAGAGCACGCCCTTAAAACCATTTATTCCACTGGCCACACATGCCTTGTGTATTCATATCATAATTTACAACATCCTTCTGACTTTCTGTAATCTCCTCACTGACAAATATTTTGTCCATTACTGCACTCCACTGCATGCCCTTCGATTCTTCTGGTTCTTCTTCTTCAATCATTTTTTGTAAGCAATTGATACTGTGATATTCACCTTCAAAACATCTTTTTCCTTCTGAATTACAGTTTCTGTTTTCTCCTCCTCCAGCTCATCTCCACTCACAACCTCCATCTTAGATTCTGTGATCACCAAAAACAGCCCTCTGGTTCCACCTAGTGATTGCCTCACAGAGAGCCATACAAACAGTAAGAAAGTTCCCCCATGCCCTAGTCAAATTTACCCTAGTAATAAAAAAATACCACCTCTGGTCTTTCATAAAAAGAGCCTACTAGCCTAATGGAACTAACATGGTCTACAAAGGATATATAAATAACATATGTCATAACTTTGTTCAAAAAAATAAGATTTTAAGTAAATGCTCTGCCTTCCATTGTACATTTACTAAGCTGGTGTACACTGGGGCAAAATGTGAGTAGATTGGCAAGTCATACTTTTGTAGGCAAAAATACTGGGTTTTCTTTCCCCTTAAACATAAATGCTAGAGGTCAGACATAAATTTCTTTTGAGGCCCAGTAGAGTACAATTCTGATGGAGAATGTTGCTTTAGAATATTGACAAGTCAGAACCTGCCATAGGATTCAGAAAGATTATGATCACCACTGCCAATCGGAACATGTGGGATAATGCACACTAACACACACACACACACACACACACACACACACACACACACACACACACACACACACACACACACACACACATTCACACTAACACACACTCCCACACATTCACACACGCACAGACACCCATGCACACTAACACACTCTCCCAGATATTCACACACACACAAATACAGACACCCATGCGCACTAACACACTCTCCCAGATATTCACACACACACAGATACAGACACCCATGCACACTAACACACTCTCCCAGACATTCTCACACACACACACACACACACACACACACACACACACACACACACACACACACACACACACACACACACACACACACACACACACACACACACACACACACACACACACACACACACACACACACCGATACAGACACCCATGCACACTAACACACTCTCCCAGATATTCACACACACACAAATACAGACACCCATGCACACTAACACACTCTCCCAGATATTCACACACGCACAGATACAGACACCCATGCACACTAACACACTCTCCCAGACATTCACACACACGCACACACACACACACACACACACACACACACACACACACACACACACACACACACACACACACACACACAAAGGCAGCTGCATTCACACCCTTATAGATGTACATAGACTGCTTCATGGCACCTACTTGCATTTGGGGTATGATCCTCAATCCTTCCACAGCAAAGACTTGGTGTACACTATCAAAAGACAGTGTGCACTCTTCCTCAAGAAAAAACAACGTGGTAGAGTAATTTTCTAGAGTACTATTGTGGTGCTGGTACCACTTCCAGTGGAGACACATAGGTTCATAGATTCATAGTTAGGTACTAGGCTATTGGCCCTGGGGCCTATATAAGCCTAGCCAAAAAGGTTCCCTGGCTTTCGCCACACAAGAAAATTATTTTCCTGTGCCCCTGTCAAGCAGGGCCACAGAAATGATCCCCGGGGTAAATTTTCTATTTCCCATCCAGTCGTCAAGATTTTTCTTAAAGAGGGCCAATGAGGAGCTTTGCTTGACATGAATTGGTAGTTTGTTCCAGAGTACGGGAAGTCTCTGGGACAGGAATCTATCCTCCAACATGTTCTGTTTAATGTGGTGACAAAGTTTAGGTCCCTGGAGTGTGTGGTTCAGAGAGATTGGGATTTCTTTAAGTGTAGCATGTCCATCAGCTCTGGATTTGATGTAGCTTTGTATGTTAGGCAGAGATCTCCTCTGAGTAGGTGATATGTGACGGAGTATAGCTGGAGTTTTTTGAGACGGTCTGCATATGGCATCTGTTTGAGGCCCGTAATCCTCTTAGTGAGGTATTTATGTGGCTTTTCCAATTGTTCTAGGTGTCTTGTGAGATACATGCCAAACGGGGCATTGTACTCTATAATGAGTCTGATGAGGGATGAGTAGAGAGGAACAATGACCTCCTTTTTTCTAGAGGAAAATCCTTTTGTGATAAGGTGTGCCACGTACAAGGATTTCCTGACTACTGTGGTGATGTGGTTATCAAAGGAGAGACTACTGTCCACCTGTGTCCCGAGGTCTCTTATCACACTTTCAGTGTTTAGTGAGCTACTGCCTATGTGGTAGTTCATAGCTACTGAGTTTTTCCCAAAGAAGATGACAATGCACTTATTGGCATTGAGCTTGAGGCCATGACTTTGACACCAAGCATCTGTCTCTGTGAGGCCCTTTTGTAGAATATCTACATCATTAAATAATTCTAATATGGCTCCCAGTTTGCAGTCATCTGCGAACTTTGTTAGCCAAAGACCTTCTGTGTTGGCCTGCACTTCAGAGAAGTAGATGCTGAACAGGAGAGGACCCAGGACTGAACCCTGTGGTACTCCACTCATCACTGGTCTGAAGTCAGTCTTGGACCACATCATTGGACTGCCATATTTGCATGTGGACTCACCCGTAAGGCTGCTGTCCATGCAATGGCAGGTGCCAGCATATCACTTTAGATGGCGACAGGTTTCAAAATCACTCAGTTTTGCCACAATCTGAAAACCTGCTGAGTAAAGACCTCCACAGGTAGCAATCTTTTCTGAATCTCAGGACTGGTACTCATAAATCAAGAACTCTAGTCTTCATATTTTTTGTTTCCCATAATGCTCTGAACATTCACTTAAGTGAGTTTATGTCATCTGTGAAGGATTAATTGGAATCTCAGTATAATATTTGAAATCCTTCAGAGTAGCATAGCAAATACATGAAAACTGACTTTCTATCATAATGACAGTATTCTCCTGTATCAGCTTCTTTCATTACTATTTCTGTATTTTATTTATTGCAAACCAAGCCTTTCATCTTTAAGAAATATGTTAAATGTAGCTGTAACTTGAGTAAAGATGCCGCTTCCTTTCTTGCACCCATTACTTTTGTTCTATAGAAATTAGTTATTACAAGACTGAAAAAATGGGAGAACCAAATCTTTTTGGATTCACTAGTGTTCATCCTTCCCAAAAAGATAATAAAGATAACTCTTTAGAAATGTCTTACATTGACAGCTTCAATAATGTGTCATAAAGCTGGCTTGTCTTGTGACAGCTTGTCTTGTGATACTTCTTTCCCTTAAAAGTTAGCTCTAGTTTTAAAATAATATATACCAGTAATGAAATGTTAACTAATATTGCATACTAACAAAGCATAACAGTTGTAATAAACATAACGGAAAGATATTTGTCTGTTAATGGATACTGTGTCAGATTTACACTGTTGAAATCAGTCTTGTTACTTTCTGTTATCTTTGTCACACTTGTTTGATCCTTTGTGTAATTTTACTGTGCATTTGTAGCTTGTTCTGTCCATCATTGCAACACTATTTGTGCTAGTGAAATAATTTATTTTTTAATTTTTTTAATCATGGCTCCTCAAAGTATAGCATGCTGTTGTAACATTTCCTGTATTGCTATATTGCTATCTCTCCCATAATCACTTTTTTTGGAGGGGGCCAAGATGACTTGAAGGATAATGCTGACAGCATAAAACAGAAATGGTATTAAAGACTTCATAAATGGGGAAACAACACTCCTGGTGTCTTCGACCCTCTATACCAATCATAGATGGTGTTTGTACTTACTTTTTCTGTTTTTATGATTTAGCTTTTTATGATTCAGCTTTTTCTTGTATTTTTTTTTGCCATAGCACCTCATATTGTTGCATTATCTCCATAACTTACTCAGGGGGACTGTTTTTTTCAGTTCTATCTCCACCTTATCCAATTCAGGTAAAACTTTTGGTGCTTTTCACTAACGTTCAATAATTATTGTCAGCAATCTAACACAACAATTTTGAGCCAGTTTTAGCATCAGTCTTCCAAGCCTTTACCTAATCATCAAACTTTTCATGTGGAATTATGTCAGTACATAAACCTATAGCGTTTATATTCATTGCTACATATTTATTTAGCGACAATATGCTACAGTGTAAACCGATTTCAGATGCTGTTAGGCACTTTGGTATTTTGTTATTTTATCATATCAATTGGTATTTGGCCAAACATTTCTGTGTCTTTTGCTTGTCATGTTTATAATTCCTCATACCTCATTCTTACATATAATTTTTTTCACCATCACCCCCTTTTTTAAGGATGTTCTCTCTGGTTCTGTGTCTTGACCACCCTCAACATTATTAAGGAAAACTCATTTCTATCCTCTACCATATAAATCTGTATTATAATGAAATTGATTAGCTCAAGACAAGCACTTCATATATCAATATCTAAGTGTATGCTGCCTAACCTAGCTTCATCCAAGTGACAATGGAATGGAGAACTTCATATATCAATATCTAAGTACACGCTGCTAAACCTAGCTTCATCCAGGTGACACCACAATGGTGAGATATTCTCTCCCTTACATCTACCTCAATTTAGGGAAATAATGCTGACAATGACCACTAAATATTCACGCTATGGTTAGTTCTCTGTAACCCATCCAGCTAATTGAAAATTGGTGACCACTTTTCAAAAAAGGCACTCTCTCTCTGTCTCTCTCTCACTTTTTCTCTCTTTCTCTCACCCCTCCCATGGTCCTGCATTAAGTAATAGATGGTCTCCAGGCCTTCCTTTTTATTAATTTTCACTGCAATTCTTTTCTTAGGATGACCATTTGTTTGCTCCTTTCATACAGTAATTCAGCTATAAAAACTTTCAGAATATACATAATCCCAAAGTTCATTGTTGTCCTGACTGCTGATGTCTTTGTGATTTATTTTTTTTTTTTTCAGCTTTAAAGGCTGCAGTTAAGTTGTCTCAGGATAAAGGTGAAATCATTTCTGACTAACAGTGTTCTTCTATCTTTTTTTTTTTTGCATTTCAAAATAGAAACAGGAAACGTAAACCAATATCCGACAATTACAAATAAAATAGAACTGTGCAACAATCTATATACAAAATATATATTTTGTCTACAGCCCAGCAATTTACCCAGCATCAAATCCAAGTTATATAATCTTTCCTATAATTACACTATTAGTAACAGCTATATTTTTAATAAAGCTCTCTCACAGCTGGGGAAAGCAGGTAGTCAGGCTTGCGCACATAACTAAATACACATGTTGTCAACATGCTGTCTTAAAAATGAATGAAATACTCTACAGCTGGAACTGACTTCGTTTTCCAATATTTAGTACATGTCATCTTGATAACACTGGCAGTGGGGGCTGGATGGAAAGATTATAAAATCGGCAAGCGAAGGAGAATAGTATAGCTGGAACTGAGCTTATCATCTTCAAGTCTTGGTGAGTACCTTCATGAGGTGGACCCTGTTTTTACAACATCTCACCAAGGTGACACTAATATATAGACTGCATTTTATATACTATATATCATGAACAGAAGTAGGTTAAAAAATAGAAAAGACAGCTGGTTGCACAAGTCTCAGGGTAAAAAAGAGCCCAATTCCGGTAGGCGCAGTGGTGCCAGGACCTGAAAAAATTACAGTGTAGAATCCTGAAGAGATAAAAACATTCTTATAATGCCGCCCCCCCCCTTGTAAAAGCAAGTAGTAGTCCACAAAAAACACAAAAATTGACATGCCAAAAAAGAGCCATAAAGATAGAGTGGACTATTGAGGATATGAAAGAAATTATGTATTGTTACTATTATGCAAGTAGTCCACAATTTCCAGATAAAAGTTATTCTAAAAGATTAAGTGAGAAATTAGAGGAAAGAAAAATACTTGCACAAGAAAAACTGTCAAAAGCTTGAAATGCAAATGTATGCTCATTAATGCAACAGATTCACGAAAAAAAAACATTACATAGATCAAGAAACCTTGGACTGTGTGGAAAAAGACACGACTGAGGAAGTGTAAAAATATAAACAACAAAACCTAGAGATTTTTGAAAGGTATAAAAAAGAAACTTGGACATGGGAAAGAAAGAGAGATCTGATATGGTGTAATATTTATGCAAAGGAGAAAGCAAAACTAATCAATACAAAAAAGCAGCACCAAAGATATTTGAAGAGAAATAGAGTCAAAGGCACCCAGATATGGAAAATTTCCAATACAAAAAATAAGATCACAAAGAGTGGACACAGAATAGAAGATAAGAGAAGATTAATAAAGTAGAAGTTAAACAAATAGAAGCTGAACTTATGCAATAACTGAGAAGTGAAGAATGTGGTGTAGGAAGTCTACTACAGGTTATGTCACACCATGATGGAACAGTAAGTCCCCAAAGTAATGAGAAACAGGTGGAGCTGGAGACATATGATTTAGATATATAGATATGGGAAAGAAAAAGAAATGTAATATGGTGCAATATTTATGTAAAGGAGAAAACAAAACTAATCGATATAAAAAAGAAGCACCAAAGATGTTTGAAGAGACATACAGGCAAAGACATCCAGATAAGGAAAATTTTACAATACAAAAAAAAAAAAAAAAAGACAACAAAGGGGGAAAGTAGAAAATAGGATTAATAATGGAGAAGTTAAAGAAATAAAAACTGAAGTTAGGGATTACCTGCAAAGTGAAGGTTTTACTGTAGAAAATCCAGCTATGATAATGTCACAGCAAGATGGAACAGTGGGTCCCTTAATTAATGAGAAACTGGTGGAATAGGAAGCATCTGATCAGTTGCCACATGAACAAACTCTGGGGCCTTCAGTAGGAAACCTTTATAAAAGTTCAGTTGGAGTTGCACAGCAAAGGAAGGAACAGGAAACGGTGGCAACTCTGACACAGTGAATGTGGTTGAGCGATAGGCCAATGAGTTCCTATATGAAAGAGCACTGGATGATGCAGCATGCAGCTGAAGAGAATATATCACAGGAAGATGTTCTGGAACTTGCTGTATAATGCTCACAGGAAACAGAGAGAAGTAATGTGTCCTCAGTTTAGGAGATTTAATAGAGATGGTTAGACATATTATGATCAATGAAAGTAATAGATTACAGAAAATCAATAAGACCCAAACTGTTAGAAGTCTGATAACACAAAGGTACACAGAAATCAAGAGTATTAAAAAAATTAACGTGGCATAATAGAAGTCAATAGAATATATTACTGCCCAGCTATATAGTAACAGATAAAGTCTTACTGCAAAAATACAGGGCAATAAGGGAAAGAACGTGAAGAAATCAAATGCCATCATGGAAGTATTGAATAGAGAAAACTATAAACCAATTAAGACAAGATATGTCACTGTTACAGAAGTATATAACAGAATAGGAAACAGATCAACAAAAACACTTAGAAAAAAACAGGTGTGATAAAAGCAACCAAAGATATCAGCACAGGCAGAAAAACTAATGTACAGATAAATAGAAAGGAAAAGTATAATATAAGCAATTCACTGATAACCCCAAAAAGTTTTATAGAGAATTGGAACAGAAGTGGAATATTCCAGGGTGGCTCTTTGTCACTGTTGATCTTTTGTCTTACCCCAACCCATTAAACTGTCTACTTAACAGATTAGGTCATTGTCACAATATGGCTCCCAGAAAACAGCGTAGCGTAAAGTCTTCTCATTTTCTTTTTGTGGACGATTTAAAACTATATAGTTCATTAGACGAGGAGCTGAAATCACAACTGGACGTGGTCAAAACTTTCTCGGATGATATAAGAATGTCATTTGGTCTTGATAAATGTGCAAAAGTAACATTTAACGCAACACAAAGAAAACATCTGTCTGGGACAGGAGTGTGATAGAAAGGAAGATGAGCAGGAGGGAGTGTATAAATATTTGGGGACCAATGAAGGATCGATAATAAAACATGAACAGATGTGAACAAAACTCAGTAAGGAATATTTTAGAAGATTAAAACTAATACTGAAAACAACCCTGACATCTAGGAAGAAAGCCCAAGCTATAAACCAGTTTGCTCTTCCTGTTCTAACTTGCGGTTTTGGGGTGTTTCATAGACGATTATATCTGATTTTCTTGCATCTATTTTTTGTACTGAAATGAGTGATCCCATGTGATATAAACTGGAGTCTGCATTTCCTCCCTGTGTTCATGTAGATTTCCTCCCACATTCCAAAGACATGCAGTACATGGATTGGACACTCTAAATTGGCCATAGGTGTGAGTGTTCATGTGAATGTGTGGTGTGGAAGAACTACCATGGCATGGCTGGCCACCCAATGATGTAAACCATGGCTGTAGATGATTGTCACTGTTGAAATGACACCCCAACCCCATGCTCAAAAACGGGAAAAAGGGTTTGTGGATGGATGGATACCCAGACAGTTCCAATAGTAGTAGAAGCAACAGGTCTCATAAAAAATAATTTACAGTCTTAGTTAGATATTTTACCAATACATGTAACTTTATATGAATTGTAGAAGGAGTCAGTTCTGGGGACATTGCTGGTGCTGCGAAGAGCACTTTTGGCTAACATCAAAGACTGAAACAATGCCAATTTCATAAACTTTAATCATACTTTGACTTAGGAATGGAGTCCATTCCTATCATGGTATTAGAAACCCAAATGACTTGGAAAAATTAAACAAAAGCAATTACCCAGCTAACCTCTAGTACAGTAAGAAGAACAGAATATAAACTGGGTACCCAAACATCCAAAATTCCCACCCCAAAGAGATTACTTAGTTACTTAGCTTCGTTTTAATGCAACTTTAACTTTATGCATGTATCCCAACATATGTCAATCTTTTTGCAATAACTGCTATTATATCAATATTGTTTAAAATTGTACTTGTTTTGAAATGTATTACTGGAGCTTTTCTCCTCGGGTCTCCACTGAAAATGGGCCACAAGCCCAGTTGGATAAACCCGGTTAACAACTGTCAATAAATAAATAAATATAAATAAAATGTTGAGACCTGGCAGCCATCTTATTTTCACTATAAGATAGTCCCAATAAGCCTTAGTCTTAGGACATCACCAAAACATATGCCTGTTATCCACTTCATCCTGGACATACCTACAGCAGGTATTAATCTCTCCTTTTCTATACCTACACTGTCTAATAGAGCACTAATACTCCTACTGTAAGGTACCAAAAAAAAAAAAGAAGTCCCAGCTACAGATTGTGGTACTTGGGCCATTTTGGGCCATTTCCTAAGCTTATCCAGAGCTTTCTGAGCCTGCTCCCATTGTACCTCTAAGAGATGGACATTCTCTTGTACTTTGCATTGTCCTGTCATATGCTGCTTTAAAGCCATAGCTTTGCCCTCCTAGAGATCCCTTTAAATGCAGCCTGCTCATCCTCCTTTGAGGGTTTTCCATTTGCTCCAATGGAAATAACATCATGCAATTCTCCCACAATGAGGTCCGCTTGACCCAGATATTCCTGAGCTGTTTCAATGTGACCCATTCCTGCTCATCCGAGTTGATCTCTTGGGTCAGCTCTACCAAGCTCTTCAAGGTAGGATTGTATGCAAGGACCAGAACTTGTGGTCATTCATGAAGCCCTTTATTGAGGCAACAACTCTTAGAAGCTTTGCCCACTAACTTGCTAGCTTCTGAGTGATGCCTGATAACATCTGTAGGACCCATGCTCCACTTGAGACCCCCCAAAATTAAGGCATGCCTCAGAAAAAAAAATTATCCATTCCTGGGGATCCCTAATATGGGCTCTCTGTAACATCTGCACTAATCATGTACCTAGTTTCAGTTTTTTTTACTTTCAGGGCAAAGGATAAGAAGGATCTAAGTGTGGCAAGGGTTAATCTAAAAAGGGTATCAAGGAAGCCAAGAGGGAGTATGGAAAGAGGATACAAGGATACTTCGAGGATGGGAAAGACTCAAGAAGCCCGTGGAATGATATTCAACAGCTAACTGACTACAAGACCAAGTCAGGTCAGTGTGATGATAGCACTGAATTTCTGGGCAATCTAAACACATTTTATGGCAGGTGTGAAGAGAAAAACAACATGGAGGCTGTAAAGCTTCTCAATGACCAAATGGAGGCAGTACGTAACTTCTGTGGTGTGGATGTAAGGAATCAACTGAGGAAAGTGAACCCCAGGAAGGCTGCTGGCGCTGATAACATTCAGGGGAAGGTATTGAAAGGTTGTGCAGACCAACTCAGCATAGTTCTGATGGACACATTCAATGCCTCACTTGTCCAGAAAAAAATACTAGCATGCTTCAAAGTTACCAACATAATCCCTCTGCCCAAAAAAAGCCAACCCCACCTGCCTAAATGATTACAGGCCTGTGGCCCTTACATCAAATGTAATGAAATACTTTGAAAGATTGGTTAAAATGCATTTGACTACAGTACTATCCCAATCTTTTGACCTACTGCAGTTTGCCTGCTGAGCAAACAGATCAACTGCTAATGCCATTTTGGTGGCACACATTGGAGCATCTTAAAGAACAGAACAACTATGCCAGGCTGTTGTTCATAGATTTTAGCTCGGCATTCAATATGGTGATTCCAATGCAACTTATAGAAAAGTTAATCAACCTTGGCATAAATAGAGAGTTGTGCAACTTGATCCTCAATTTCTTGACTGGAAGACCACAAAGGACCTGTGCTGGTAACAACACTTCAGGGAGTATTACGATCAACATCGGAGTACCTCAGGGCTGTGTGCTGAGTCCTCTTCTCTTCACAATCCTTACCTACAATTGCTCTGTGAAAGGTAGCAACAACCACATCATCAAATTTGCAGATGACACCACAGTGGTAGGACTCATAACTGGGGATGATGAGAGTGGGTATAGAAATGAGGTCAACTCCCTGATTGAATGGTGCAATAACAATAATTTGGACCTGAACATCAATAAAACAAAACAAATTATTATTGACTTCAGAAATAGCTCTGCCATGCACCTGCCCCTCAAGATCAATGGTGAAGAAGTGATGAGAGTGCAAACTACAAAGTTCCTGGGAATACATATATCAGATGATCTTTCTTGGAGTACAAACACAGGCCAGCTAATTAAAAAATCCCACCAGCCACTACACTTCCTAAGAAGGCTGAGAAAAGCAAAATGCTCTATGAATGCTCTAATCACCTTCTATAGAGGAGCCATCTAGAGCATTATCACCAGCAGCTGCACCGTATGGTTCGGTAACAGCACGATGGCTGAAAGGAAGAAGCTGCAAAGAATAATAAGAACAGCAGAAAGGATCATGGGAACTAGTCTTCCTACCTTACAGGAACTCTTTGAACGGAGATGTAAAAAGATGTCCCACAAAATACTGAGTGACACTTCACATCCAGTGTGTGGTTGGTTCACTAAACTTGCTTCTGGTAGAAGGTTACGGAGTATCCGCTGCAGGACCTCCAGAGTCATGAACAGTTTTTAACCAACTGCAATAAGACTCATTAATGCAGACATAAATCTGGATGTATCAGACTATAACAGATTGTTACTCTCTCATTCTTTTTCTTTTTTTCCATACATAATTCTATTTATTTATTGCATACTAAAATTAATATATTCTCATTCAAGTGCAATTCCAATCACTTCCTTATGTGCCATATCACCCAATCTCATCTCTGTGTATAGTGTACTTTTCTTTTCATGTGTTAATTATCTACTAGTCAGTGTTGTCTGATGTAATAAATAGTGTACAAGCATGTGCGAGAGCTACATAGATATTTAGTTTTGTACCATAGTTATTGTTTATTCTTTAATACCTATCATGTATGTCTTTTTGTGTTTGCTTTCTCCTGTAAAAGAGCTGACACTCAAAATTTCGTTTAGGTAGCATCTGTGTTTCCTAAATGACAATAAAGTTTCTTTGAATTTTTGAATCTTTTGTTATTCTTTCTTCTGCACTCCTGACAAGCTGGTTTAGTTGGAAAGCAACTACATAACTAGTAAAATGAAGAAGGCAAAAACTCTGAAGAACTTGGTATAATACATGCTAAGGAAGCAGAGATTTTCTGCTTACCTTCCCCCCAAAACAGCCTTTTGTGAAGGTCCTGCAAGTAGGCCAAGCAGGGCTGCATAGAAGTGTGTGGCTTGGAACATTCATAACAATGTAAAGGATTTGGGATAAGATCATTATTTGTATGGCTCTAATATTACCTATTATAGTCTGAAATGTAGTCTTTCAGCTTTTCCCAGTTAGGGGTCACCACAGTGGAACTCTGGTCTGCTCATGATTGGCAGTGGAATTTTACGGTGCTGAGTTGCCAGCCCAACACCCAACCTTCAAAGAAGGCACACCATTCATGCATGCACCTACCTGGATGCATTTAAATGTCATTCGACCACGGGGAGGACATGCAGACTCCACACACAAGACACTCCAGCTGAGAATCGAACAGAAGAACCTCTTGCTGTAAGGGGACAACGCTAACCGCTGCAACACCACAGCCCTATAGTCTGAAATGTAGTAATGTTAGGTAAAACATTTTAAATCTTAGTGATCAGCCCCAAGAAATTTGCCTCAACTGTTTTGTCTAACATTGTCCTCAACTGCAGTCCCAAATAAGAGGCATTGGGAGGAACAAGCAAGGAACAAGTTTCTAGTGTAATTTGAACCCAAACCTTTAAGAATAATCATCTTTGTTAGGTTACATTTTAAACTTGATACATTTCTGAAAACCTGAAAAATGTCTAAAGCTTTGTCCAATGCTCAAAGTAGGTTGGTGCTTAATAGGAGACATTTGCCAGTAAACATTAAAAAAGTATTGCTGGAGCCATCCTGGCTGAATCAAAATCCAAGATTGTTCTCACCTAAAATGTTTACCCATCCATAACTAACAGAAAGAGACCAGGAGAGAGAGAGAGAGAGAGAGTGGGCAACCATGTGTGGTGCCCCTGCATTTGGAACCCACAGAAGAAGGGCCCCCATTTACCATAACTCTAAATCATGGAGAAGAGTACCTCCTTCTAACCCACCTGAGGAAATGCAGATCACGTTGTCTAGTTTGCAGCACTTGAAATAGAAAACTTGATTCAAGTGAGTCAGAAAAGCTTCTCTTATACCAAAAAGTATAATACCTACCTTACCTGGAGAGTGGCCATAACTGTAAAGAAAAGTGGTCAACTCCCAGCAATTATCAGAGATCTTGTGCTCTTTGACAAACCAATATGCTGTCCAATCTAATGGGTGAGATCTTTGCAAATAAATTGATATCCACGTTAATGAGGGTTATAGGGCTGAAGTCTCCTAGGGATAGGACCTCTTGCTTCTTTTTGGGGATAGCAGCTAAGAGGAACTAGCCAAACATGAACTAAATGTTGCTACATTCAATGTCGGCTCACTGACAAGATGCAGCTTGGAAGTGGTGACATGATAGAAAGGAGAAGGCTGGGCTGGACATTCTGTGATCCAAGATACAATACAGAATGGCAGTGCAGCAAAGCCACTTGGCTTGTTGGACTTGTGGTAAAAAAGAGGCTACAAAAGACAGTGTGGGACATCATCAGAATTAGTGATCAACTCATGGCAATCAGCCTCCTGTGTAAGGATAGGGCACTATTTGCGATCTCAGACTATGCCCTGCAGCAGGGTTGAGATAGCATGGGAAAGAGTGCATTCAGGAAGCATTTGCATAGATAGATAATGCAGGACAACATGAATTGGTGTTGATAATGTGTGACTTGAATGTGCATATCTGGATGGACAGAAGAGGATATGAAGACTGACTGGATCCACTTGGATGGGGCAACAGAAATAAATAAGGGGTGGCCATTCTAGACTTCTGTCTGGAAAATGGTCGGATAGTGACCAGCCCATGGTTAAGCAAGACAGACAGTCATAAGATCATATAGAAGAATGGCCAGTGTGCAACTCAGGTAGACTCCTCCTACTAAGGAAAGGACACTGGGTAGAACCTGTGATTGAAAAGTCATCCCCAGCAAATAAGTCATTCTAAAGCATAAACCACAGATTGCTAAAATCAAGCTGCAAGCAGTGGTCAGGGAAGACTTTAAGGTCAACAGAGACTAGGCTAAAGACTTGGAAATTGCTTTGAATGAAAGCACGAGAGTAAAAGGAAATAGTCATGGCTGTAGTACCTCAGGATGAAGAGGAAAGAGGTGGAACTGAAGAAAAATGTCAGTATCTGAAAACAGCATGCATGAGAACTATAGAACAGATATGTGGCTGTGACAGGTATGGAAATAAGGTATATAAGGCAAGCTGGGAGTGGAATGTAGAAGTCCAGGAAGTCAATAGAAAGAAGTGTAGGAAAAAGTGAGAGATAGAAAAGATGGACCAGGCTAGGAAGGGATACTTGTTGCCTAACAAACAGACTGAGATAGCAGTTCCTATAGCAAAAAACATGGGGTCCGTATTATAAGCTAAAAAGCTTAAAAGAGCGAATGCTCTTTTATTGAGCTGTAAGCTTCGAAACCACTAAACGGTGAAAACATGAAACAGAGATTTTTTTTCCCAGGGAAAAGAATCGCTGCTCCGCAAAAAAAAAAAAAACAAATGCAAACCCAAAATAAAGTGTGGGGGGGCTTCACCCCCCACACCTCTCTACTTAAATATACCAACTCCAAGATCACACCACAGTGGAGGAAATGGCAAAATCCTGAAAACAGCCCAGTGATTTTTTTTCCTCTGGGAAAAAAAATTGCTGTTCCGTGTCTTCGCTATTTAGTGGTTTCAATGTTTACAGCTCGATAAAAGAGCATTCTCTCTTTTAAGCTTTCAAGCTTCTGATATAGACCCAGAAACATGGCATCAGTGACACTTTAACAGCTTTTATTAAGTTAGTCAGAAAATGGCACAAAGAAACTCTATACCGTTCAAAAGAGATGCCAGCAGCAACCTGCTCACTAGTCTAAATGACATCAAAGGTAGATGAAAGGAGTACGTCCAGCAGCTTCTGAATAAGGAAAACCCAACAGAAGCTCTACTGCCCCAGACATGGCCTACAATAAAGAAGAAGAAGAGTAGACCATCCTAGAAGTAGTAAGAACATCAACAATGAAAATGAAATCAGGGAAAACATCAGGCTCAGATGAGATCATGGCAAATATGATCAGAACGGAGAGAAAAGCATATTGCATATTTATTTATTTATTTATTTATTTGCATTTGTTAACCGGGTTGGTCCAGCTGGGTAAGAATTACCCTTTTTCAGTGGAGACCCGAGGGGAAAAGCCCCAAACAGACATACAAATAGAGACAAATTAACAATATTACAGAGGAAAACAGTATTATGGATACAATGGATAAGAAAAAACAAACAATGAAAGTTTTAGAATATGAGTATGACTGGATTATCATCATTCTAGTGCCAGTATACAAGAATAAGGAGGAGGTGGAGAGGTATCAGACTCCTATCGCACTGCATGAAAGTTCTGAAAAGGATGACTGGTAAATGAATATACAGAGTAAATGTAAGATGGGAGATGAGCAGTTTAGATTCAGATCAGGATACAGAACAACCGACCTGATGTTTGCAGTGAGACAGGTAGTTGAGAAGAAGCAAGAGATGAAGGAAGAATCCCACTGGGAATTCCTAGACTTGAAGAAAGAAGATGACAAAGTCCCATGAAAGCTGATTTTGCATTCCAGCAATAGTTCAAAGTCCAAGAAACATTGCTAGAAATAGTGCAAGTTGTGTATAAGGACCTAATGACACAAGTACAGTGTTTGGGCTCCCAGAGGGTTCCCAGTTGGAATGGATGTTCATCAGGGTTCAGCTTTTACCTCACTGCTGTTCATACTGGAAATGGACTACATTAGCAAACAGGTCAGACAGGATAGATCAAGACAGTTGCTGTATGCAAATGATGCAGCATTACAGGCAAACTCTGAACAAGAACTTAAACAAAAGACAGGGGAGTGGAATGCAAAACTGAAAGCATATGGCATGAACCTGAGTACAGATAAGGCAGTTGTAATAGCAGCAAATGAGAAAATAGGAGAAGCCGAGAATTGAGATAGAAGAGAAAATAGCTCATTCCCTCCAGTACAGTTCTTTTGAGTGTGTACCTTTAACTCCCAGTGGGCATACCTCTCAACTGTCCCTGATTTTCCAAATAAAATTGCCAAAGATTCCAAAGACAACCACAAGGCATTCTATAGTTATGTCAAGAATCTAAATGGCAATGCTCAGATCTGCTCTGAGCTACAAAAGAATGGCATTAAATATACTGATCCCAGGGATATTGCCAATATCCTGGCAGATCAATTTAGTGCCAACTTCACCCTCCTCTCACCCTCTAAAGGGTCCATCTCAATACCAAAAGATTTCCAAATTCTGGTAATCACAGCCACACCCCTTAGAAACTGCACTCTCCAAAGCTAAGAATACAGCATCCATGGGACCAGATGACATCCCGGGCTGCATACTACATGAACTACAAAATGAACTGGCATCTCACCTAAGTGTCATGTTTAATCATAGCCTCACCTCAGGCTTCGTGCCCACTGAGTGGCCCACAGCTAAAGTTATCCCACTCCACAAGGGGGGATCCATCTTGGAATTACCATCCCATCAGTCTGATGAGCCTGATCTGCAAGGGCATGGAATGCATTATCATGGAATTTATAAATAAAGACATTGGCAACCTTCAAACACTGGACCCCACCCAGTTTGGGTTTGTGAAGGGCCACTTTTGTCTCCTGAACCTGACTGGCTTCTTTGAATCAGTCTCCAGAAATGTGGACGACAGTAAGGCAGTCCACACAGCCTATCTGGACCTTGCCAAGGCCTTCAACACCATTCCCCACTCTGGAATCATATATAAACTTACTAAGCTGGGCATAAATCCCTACATCACTCGATGGGTTGCCACCTGACTTACTGACAGAACCCAGACTGTAAAAGTAGCCGACTCCAAATCCATCTCCAGACAAGTGATAAGTGGAGTACCTCAGGGTTCAGTTCTGGGAATGCTCTTGTTTTGCATCTACTTTTCTGAAGTACAGGCCAACACTAAGGGACTCTGGCTAACAAAGTTCACAGATGACTGCAAACTGGGAGCCATTATTGAATCCCCAAATGATGTGGATATTCTACAAAAGGGCCTTACAGAAACAGATGCTTGGTGCCAGAGCCATGGGCTCAAGCTTAATGCCAAGAAATGCATAGTTATCCCCTTTGGGAAAAAAACATGTACCCATGAATTACCACATAGGTGGCAGTACACTAAACACCGAAAGTGTGATGAGAGACTTAGGGACACAGGTGGACAGTGGTCTCACCTTCGATAACCACATCACCACAACAGTCAGGAAATCCTTCTATGTGGCACACCTCATCACTAAGGGCTTTTCATCCAAAAAAAAGGAGGTCATTGTCCCACTGTACTCATCCCTCATTAGACACATTATAGAGTACAACGCCCCATTTGGTATGTACCTCACAAGACATCTGCAACAGCTGGAAAGGCCACAGAAATACCTCACTAAAAGAATCACAGGCCTAAAGCAGATGCTCTATGCTGACCGTCTAAAAAACTCCAGCTATTCTCTGTGGCATATCGTCTACTCAGAGGTGACAAGGCCATGTCAAACCATGAGCTGTTGAACATGCTCCACTTAAAGAAATCCCAATCCCTCAGACCCACAAGCTCCAGGGATCTAAACCTTGACATCACAATGAACAAAACATGCTGGAGGGATAGGTTCCTGACCCAGAGACTCCCCATACTCTGGAATAGACTGCCCATTCATGTCAAACAGAGCGCCTCCTTGGCTCTCTTCAAAAAGAACCTTGACGATTGGATGGGAGATAGGAAATTCACCCCGGGGATCATGTCAGTCACCCTGCTAGACAGGGGTTCAGGGAAGTAAATATTGTGGGAAGAAATATCCAGGGAGTTGTTATGGCTAGGCTTGTATAGGCCCTAGGGCCAATAACCTAGTACCAACCTATGAACCTATGTCCCTGATTCTGACTCAAATTTTAGCCCTGTCCCTCTTAATCCCTCTTACAGCTGGTGACCTTTGGAGTAAAGGTGGTGAATTACACTTAATAAATAATGACAATAATTCCAGTTATAGACTTCTTTTACTTCATGAAATGTATATTAATTCTCATTCACTTAATCTGTCAATGTCTTGAGTTAATAGTACTAATATTTTAAAAGTGTCCTTGATTGTCCCTGATTATTTCTGGATTTGTCCCTGATTCTGTTGAGATTTGTCCCTGATTGGTTGAGAGCTATGCTAGTGGGTGTGGCTTGAACCTTTAAAAAATGAAGTTATCACCTTACTGTTATAACAAATATTCACTGACAGAAGTCAAATAACAATTCAGTTGTGTTTGCCATCATGTATGCTTCAAGATAAAATATTCTGAAATCTTGTATGTAGCATGGTTTTGGAATTATTAATGCAAATATGAACAAGCAATATTTGATGCCTTGAGGCACAGTAGGAGGTAACTGCAGAAATGCCAGGAGATGCACTCGGCTGTAATGAAATAGTGAAACAGCTTCAAGTATCTTGGAGGGGTGGTTGAGAAGCAGGAGATTCTGAATGAGGTAATCAACACTTGAATAAAGGGGAATGCAGCCAACTGACACAGAGTGCCAGGGGGAGTGTGAGACAGAAGAATGCCAAAAAAGCTAAAACATAAGGTGTGCAAAACATTGGTGGAATCAGTACTACTGTATGGTACAGAAACCTGGGCAGTGAAGGCAGAGCAGCTGAAGAAGCTAGAGATGATGGAGTTGGGGTGTTTGTGATGGGTGGTAGGATTCACACTGTGGGGCAGATGAAAAAATGAAGACAACAGGACAGAAGCCCAAGTAGCTGCAATTTCAAAAAGGGCAAACAGAGCAGGTTACAGTGCTTCAAGCACATGTCCAGGAAAGCAGTAGACAACCTGGTGAAAAAGATTTGGGACAGACAGGAAGAAGACAAGAGGAAATGAGGTTGGCCAGCAAAGTGATAGATGGATTGTGATAGAGAAGACCTGTGACATTCAGGCATGGCTGTCAAAGAAGGTAGGAGACATGCATTGAATCAAGAGAGATGATGACTGTTGATGCAGAACCCTGATCCCATGTAGAAAATGGGAAAAAAGGAGGTTGATAATGTTGAGATCATTTGATTACTATTGAAGTAGAGTAGACTACCTAGAGTCTCCCACCATAAAATCATAAGAGTTATATACCTTTGTTAAAACATTATATAATATATCTCCTCACCATTTAGAAAATTCCTCTGGGAATCCATCAGTCTCCGAGGCCTTAAGAGGTTTAAGGTGAGAAATGACTCTAATGACCTCATCATGAGACTGGTTAAGAACCTCACCCTCCACTTGCTTAAATGGACAAGATTCAGATTCTAAAAAGTTCCACTCTGGAGCCTGTTCCTCTGAAGGCGAGCTATATTAAATAATTATAATAAGTAAGAAATGCCTCTCTGAAGTCATCAGCCATAAGGATTAACTCACCTGTGTCCCACTTCATCATTGTGATGTTTGACATACCTGCTTGTTGTTTAACAGACCAAACTACACATCTCAGCTTACCTTCTCTCTTTAGCCATCAAAATTGTTCCCTTCTTAAAAGTTCTGCTTCTGCCTTTGACACCTCTATTAATTTTAATTCTAGAGCTAGTGTTTCCTCCAGATGTGAAAACTCTTCTTTTTCTGTCTCTAACACTAGTCATCTTTGGATCTGTCTTAATTTTTAGGAATTAAACACTCCACTAGGTAGCGTAAGGAATAACACCACAGAGACAGTAAAGCAAAGGTGGTATTCCTTACGCTACCTAGTGGAGTGTTTAATTCATAGATGTGTTTGTGCTTGTCTTCGTTTTATAATGGATCAAGTTGTAGCTGAAGGAAATGCTAATGGTGGAAATGGCAGAAATGGTGGATACTTCTTGTTTACAGAATTTTTGAAGGAGAGAGAAAGAAAATGCGCTGCTTCTGATTTGTGGTCTATAAAGGGAACTGAGTCATGTTCGGATGACTTTGCTAGACTAGAAAGGCTTATGTTTAAAGAAGTAACTGTCTTTTATGATTCCAAGCTACTAGAGAAATACATTTCACTGAATATTACCCCCAGGGGGGTTACGTATTGATAAATTACCAGCAGGTGGCTTTGATGAGGATGAGAGCGACCTGCTTTTGGAATGGAGGCAGGTCGCCCAAGACTGTACTCTTAATTGGCTAAAAATATTGGTTAAGAGAAACAGTAGAACTGTTGACAATATACGTAAGGAGATTGTCAAATTACAACATGAGTTAATGGATAAAACCCCACCCAATGTTTTTCAAACTGTTTTTAAAACCATCAATGAAAAAATTAACAAAGTGGAAAATTATGTCATGGGGAGAAAACGATCTAAACTTAACAGTGACATTGGGGATTATGAAAAGGATGAAATATACAATTGGCCATGTAAGGGTCGTCGTCACCGTCGGATCATCAAAACGCGCATGTCCAGAAGTGAAGACGGTTCGCCTTGCTCCTCCATGGAGACTGTTGGCAGTCGTAAGAATGTGTCCTTTGAAGACGCCGGTTTAGACAGTTCGACTGAAGGAGCTGGAGGGAGCAAAGTTGTTCAAAATGTGAAGAAAACAAATATGCAGACTTGTTCCAGGAAGAATCAAGTAAAGAAAACTTTTTTTCACAAAAATTAACAGCGGGCATCGCCCGGACTTTCAGTTCGGTTTACGCTGAAGATGGCGCATCTGTGCGCTTTGTGGACACTGATGAGAACTTTTTAAAACATATTGATACTGATATTTATGGTGAGGTTGCTTTTTCTATTTATCATGATAACTTAAGTATTGTTAATCTTTCCAACATTAATTTATCTCAAGAATTGTGCAATGTTCTACACAAAGGTAGTCAATTTATTCCTACTAAATTGCCCACATTAGCTGACGTTATTTTGGATGTCAAAAGTTTTGTGCAGAAACTTAATTTGAGGGTTTATTTCACTGAATGTGATAAAAATGTGTGTGTGGATTCTATGAATGAAAATTTGGAGGAAAGGGATGATGAACTATTTAATTTGAGCATTTATGATATTCCTGATGAATCAACCATTGAACACGAGAATATTCTGGTTGGGGAACCATTTGGCATGGGTTATAGTAGTTTGTGTTTGCCTAATCTTCCTAGCAATAGCAGCTTTTTGCCTCCTAAGCGTTCGTCTGCTATTAATGTTTTTGAACATGTAGTTTGTGCCAGTGTTGAAAAAGCATGCATAGAATTTTATAAAAAGAAGAGAGTATTTAATCTCTCTAAGGAAGAATGGTTTGCTTTAAAGGAAATTAGGACAAACTTAGATAAGGTAACTGTCAGACCTGCTGATAAAGGAGGCAATTGGGTTGTTATGAACAATGAAAAGTATGTTGACATTGTTGAAACTTTGCTTAGAGAAGATGTGTATAGGAAACTGAACAGTAATCCATTAAAACAGTATACAGATGGACTTGTTGAATTGCTTGAGAGAGGGGAGAGGCTTGGTTTTTTATCTCGTAGTTAAAAATTACTTTTGAAAGAACCTAGGCATCCATACATTTATGCAATTCTAAAGATTCACAAGGATATGGTCAACCCTCCAGGGAGACATATCATTTCAGGGGTTGGTTCATATATTGAAAGAACCAATAAATTCCTTGATCTCCATTTTAAAGTTTATTTACCCAGAGTAATTTCACATGTTAAAAATACTCAGGATGTATGTGATGAATTGCAGGGTATGTCGTGGGACAAGGAATTTTATTGGGCTACTGTGGACATTTCTTCTTTATACACAAACATTGACAAACAGTGGGGCCTGGAAGCAATGAGTAGGGTGATGGTTGAAGGCCCTGAGAACTGCATTTTTGCTGTCTTTGTTAGAATATAGTCTCACACACAATTATTTTGTATGGAAGAAGGAATTTTAGCTCCAAGTTAAAGGAACAGCTATGGGAGCAGCTTTTGCTCCTACTTATGCAGTTATATATATGGGGGAGTTTGAAAAGGAATTCATGTTTCAAAATAACTTTTTCATTAACAATGTTATTTTTTATAAAAGATACATTGACAACCTCATTTTTGTATGTAGGGGAAGGCCATCTCAATTTGATTTTTTCATGCAAGATTTGAATTTGAACTCTCATGGGCTTAACTTTGTGTTTGAACATTCAGATGAAAAGATTTATTTTCTGGATGTTGAATTTTATGTTGGAGAAGACTATAATGTGCAATTTAGACCATTTAGGAAGGCAACTTCTGTGAATAATTTCTTGCATGCTAGCAGCATGCATCCTCCACATTTAATTAAGGCATTGCCTGAAGGGGAATTTAAAAGGATTTTAAGAAATACATCTGACCCAAAATTATGGGATAAAACACTTAAGGAAGTAGTTTTTTGACTTTCTAATAGAGGCTATTTAGAAGAAACATTGTTAGCCACTAAAAGAAGGATATGTGGAGGTAAGGGGAAAAAGGCATGTCAGGGCTATAGCAGATGATATCCAGTTGAAAATGATGAAAGATTGTTTTTCGTCTCCAGATATTCAGATTTTTCATTAGCAGTTGAGAAGACCATTAGACAGTTTTGGTATTTAGTTTGTGAAGATGCGACAGTGGGACGTTTATTTCCCAAGCATGTCACATTTTCTTATAAAAGATTCAACAATTTGAAAGAGTTGTTGAGTCACAAGTTAGAATATTCAATGCCTGGTTTGGATGTTGGCATGGAAAGGTGTGGTAGATGCTCCATGTGTCATATGGTTAGAAACATAGATGGAAAGAAAATTAATGGAAAAAAATATCGGGCTTTTGAAAGATTTAACTGTTTGTCACATGGGGTAGTCTATGTTTTGGGTTGTAATTGTGCCAAACCATTATGGTATATTGGTCAAACTACTAGAAAAATCAAAATTCGTATTTTAGAACATTTAGGAGACGTGAGAAGGGGGAATCTGGACAGCCCTGTAGCTTCACATTTCATCAGTGTCCATAATAGCAGTACTAATGGATTCATTTTCAGTGTTTTAGCGAGGCCACATTTTGATGCAGGTAATTTCAAAGTTGAGCTTAATAAATTAGAATATAAGATGATTCCTAATTATCATACTTTATACCCTGGTGGCATGAATTTGGATATGGGTATACCATTATAAATTCAATTTTTCAATATTTTGGGACATGTTATTATATATTGCACTTAGGTGAATTTGGCATTATAGAATTTTACATTGTGACATGTTAATTGATAAATTATTGAATTTTGTAATATTTAATGAATTTATATCGTGAAGTTTAAGTATATATTATATTAGTATGTGGTATACAGTATAAAAAATAAAAAATAAAAAATAATAATATAATTTATTATGTGCATTTGAAGTATTCATCTATCAACCTTAATCTCTCCCCCAACACTCTATCCTGGTTCTCCAGTTACCTTTCAGACAGATCTCAGGCTGTCAGATGGAAATCCTCCACCTCTTCCTTCTTACCCACACCCACCGGCGTTCCTCAGGGGTCCATCCTTGGCCCCCTGCTTTTCAACATCTTTATAAATAACCTTCATACTGCCCTCCCTGACACTACAGTCATCCAATACGCTGATGACTCCACCCTAGTTTGTTCTGCCTCCAACTCTTCTGAACTTCTGTCCAAAACTCAAAAAGCTTTCTCCACTACTGAAAAGTGGATGCACCAAAACCATCTCTCCCTTAACTCCAATAAATCTAAAATACTAATTTTCCTTCCTACCAAGGCATCTTCCTTTAACAAAAACTCGTTCAATGTCCAAAGCCTAACCAACACTCCTATAGAAGTAGTCCCTTCCGCAAAACTCCTTGGCATCACCATTGATGAACAGCTCAAATTTGATCTCCACATTCAACAAAACATAAAGAAAACCCACCAAAAATTAGGTATGCTCTACAGGAATAATCAATGTCTTTCTAACTCCTCTAGGCATACCTTAGCCATCACCTACCTCCTCCCTTCTCTCCTTTATGGTGCCCCACTTCTAACTAATCTTTCTGCTTCCAACACCTCAAAACTCGAAGCTTGCTATAATAAGATCTCTAAATTTGCCACCAAATCCAAAACCTGTACTCACCACTGCCATGCCCTACAATCTCTAAACTGGTTAGAACTCCTAACTACCTTGACTATCTCCAACTAACTACCGCTCACAAATTAATATTTTATCCAGAAAAATGCCCTGCCTTATCTAACATCCTCCCCCCTTACATCCCTAACCGATCTCTGAGATCTGAACACCAAAACCTAATCTCCATTCACAAACCTAAGCATCCCGCTGGCCAGCTCCTACTCTCCTTCTCTCTTGGTAGAAAATGGAACTCCCTCCCACCTTCTCTTAGGACCATCCCTAACTTTGACTCTTTCAAGACCCATCTTTTCTTACACTTATCCTCCAAATGGAAATGTCCTTGCTTTCACCCAGTATAAATCCTAGAAACTTTTTCCACCTTGACCTCTATTCTCAAGCATCAATCTACTATATACTCTCTTAATTTCATTCTATGTTCCCCCTATATGGTTATAGCTGACTTTCAGTTGACTGTAAGTATGTAAATACTGTTCATATGTAGCAAAAAAAAAAAAAAAAAAAAAGTTTTACCTTTTTTCTTTGCAGACTCTACATCTTGGACATTGTACTTTTATGATTGTATTTTATGTAATACTTACTGTATTGCCTACTGCTGCATCTCACATATTCCTAACT
This sequence comes from Protopterus annectens, assembly GCF_019279795.1. NCBI lineage: Eukaryota > Metazoa > Chordata > Ceratodontiformes > Protopteridae > Protopterus > Protopterus annectens. The sequence goes on from NC_056742.1 coordinate 397,268,338, forward strand.
GTTTGTGACATTGTATTATCATTCATTACTGTATGTAACCTTGATTGTACTGTTTTTGAGCTTTTCTCCCCGGGCCTCCACTGAAAATGGGTACTTCTTGGCCCAGTGGACTTCCCCGGTAATCAAACTGAAATAAAAAATAAATAAATAAATAAAAAATTTAGTTAATATCACATAATATGTTTTGGACTGGGGACCACGAGTTTTGAAATGCATTTATAAACTTGTGATAAAAAGAATTTTGTATTACAACAATACAATGATTGTATTTGCAGTCCAAAGAATGAATTGGTTTAATTAATTAATTAATCAGTTTAGAACTGGATGGTTGGTTGGTGAATGAATTAATTAACATTGCATTTAAGGAGATGGTTTTGTGTGATGAATTGTTCCATTGAAGGCGAAATGCCGAGGTACCAGACTGACTTGTGAATAAAGGATTTGCTTTACCGTCTCTGTGGTGGTATTCCTTACGCTACCTAGTGGAGTGTTTAATTCGTAGATGTGTTTGTGCTTGTCTTCGTTTTAATTTTTAGGAATTCTGATTGAGAATATCAGTTTTGTACCTCCTCCTAAGTACTTTAACTTCCACATTTTCCCCTGTAAATGAGGCTTGCAATCCTCCCATAACTCAAGGATGGGAACATTTTCAAAGTTAATATTCTTGTGCATGTCTCCTGCTAAAAACTTTGAAAAGTTTCTCTATCTTTCTGCAATGCCAGCTAAAATATGCCCATCTCCAAACCCTTGTCTTGGGTAGATGCAGGTCCAGGTGTATCCCTAGTGTCAATGGTCCATGATCCAAAACACAAACTGCATGAAAGGTAGGACAGCGAACATTATATCTGAACTTGTCCAGGATGATCAAAAGAGCTGTTTTGCTCTCTTGTCTGGTTAGGTCTTTAAAAAATGTTAGAAACACCTCCAGGGTATGTTTCACAGCAAATGCCCATCCATCCCTCTGTGGTCATCCAGTGATGCAAGTGTGCTTAACATTGTGTGTGATACTTCTTCCCTTGGAATACCCTGTGTTTGGCAGTGGTGGGATATCCACATCACAGATTAATTAGTTGGCAAATACTAATTGGCTAGTGGTGTGGGTAGAGTGAATCCTGTAGCTTGTGTACAGTGAGCTTTGACGGTGTTTTTGTAGTCTAAAACAGCCTTGCAGTGAATACTCAGAGTTCAGATCACAATTGTTTTATTTCTTTTGTTAGCTTAGTTAGTCAGGATGAGCAGGCAGCATGTCAGCAGAGGAGTATGGAAAGCTGACAAGGAGCCAGCTGGTGGAGATGTGCCAGGCTAGGGGACTGTTGCATGGAAACCTGACTAAGGCAGACCTGATTGCAGAATTGGTTACTGCTGCATCAGAAAACAGCAACCAGGAGGACAATCAGACTGGCAGTGGAGACATAATTCCCTCAGAGAATAGACAGCTCAGCCTTTCTGCAGTGGACTTAAAAATCCAGCTGGAGCTGAAGAGACTTGAGTTGGAGGCCAGGTGTGTGGAATTAGAAGCAAATGAGAGACTGCGATGTTTGCAGGCTGAGGAGAATGAGAAACTGTTATGTCTGCAAGCTGAAGATCAAGAGAAGCAGAGGCAGCATGATAAGGAGATGCTGACTCTTTGCCAGAGTCATGGAGGTAATGGGGAAGGGAGTAACTGGACCCCAGAAGTACGAAAAGGTCAGTAAATTTCTTCTGCAGTTTAAAGAGGGGGATAATTTTGATAGTTTCATTCATATGTTTGAGAGGGTATGTAAACAGTATGAAGTTGACCAAGGGCTCTGAGTATGGTTCCTGACCCCCTTACTCCATGGTAAAGCTGCAACTGTTTTGTCCAAAATGTCTGAAGTTGCATGTTTTGATTATATTGCTGTAAAAATAGTATTTTAGAGCTGTTTAAGCTAACACCTGAAACGTATAGGAAATGGTTTCATGAGCATAGACGCAAGGCAGATGAAAGTGTGTGTGTGAATATGTTGCTGAACTGAGCACTTATTTCCATAGGTGAGTGAGTGGATGTCAAGTCACCACTTTTGAAGGGCTGGCAGACCTTTTGGTGCGGGAACAAGCCCTTAGCACTTCGCTTGACGACATGTGGATCTGGTTAGCTCATAGACAATGTGCTACTTCAGATGAGTTGGGGAAGAAGGGAGATCTATACCTGGCAAGCAGGGCAGCCCTGCACAGGAAGGGGACCCCCAGTACTGATCATGGGTCTGAAGGAACCCATGGTGGGCAACACAGACTGCCCCAACAGAATCTGCCAGTAGCAGGGGAAGCCACTAGTCCAGATACATGTCTAGGACCTAGGGTGAAATGTTTTTAATGCAACCAGTGGGGCCATGTGGCATACAGATGTCCACAGAGGCAAGGTGGGGAACCAAAGGTGAGGGAGCCAGTAAGTGGGAAAGACAAAATGCCAATAGTAGGTTGCCTTGAAACAACAGAGGTACTGCACTACCATCCTGCAGATGTCCTGATAGGGAAGGATTTGGATGAAGCAGTACCATGTGCTTATGCAGATGTTCTTTGTGTTTCACTGTTGCAGTCATTACATTTGGGTTATCTGCCTGCAGGTAGCCCTCAGCTGGCCTGAATATCAAAGTTTTAGATCCCTGTGTTGGATGCTGTCTCTTCTTCCATGATGTCAGGTCATCAGGGGTATAAAGCATGCAGCCAACACCATTACATCAGTTTTTCTTGCTGCGCATTGCCCGAAGCAGAAGCAGAAGCAGTTCGCAAGTGCCGGTCGGCCGACTCCTGAAATTTTCATTTTCGAGTTTCAGAACTGAAGTCTTCAAAAAAGCTAAGTACCCCATTGGGATTCTTTTTCTTGCTCTAAACCGATGTCAGTAAAAGTTAACAATTGTATTACCTGTGGAAAGCAAATACCTCATAAAGATTTTAATTCGTACTGCATTCCTTGCTTAGGCCCAGACTATGACGTCCCTCGCTGTCGGTTTTTTTGCCTTATTCAATCCTCAAACTATTCGTTGTCAGTTCATTTTTGCATCAAACTATTTCGGTACTTGATTTAATTATCCAGAAATGGCTTCAGTAATCCATCCGGCTACCGACATTCCGAAAAAACATAAAAATAAAGACAGAGACAAACCGCATAGGTCCAAAACTGCTGACGATGCTTCCGTTAAGCTAGTCACCAGTTTGCCTGTACTCAGTGAGGTGCATTCGCAGCCCCTGATACCCACTACTTCAGATTCGCAGGCCTCTACTGAGACCCATTCGGAGTCCGGTATGCTGCGAGATGCTTCTTTGACCATGGAACCTGTGGATGTCTCTACCTTGGATGGGTCCGGAGATGCTGTGCAGGCACCGGCTTCTGAGAGTGTGTTCAGGTCTACTGACTTGCATTTCAAACTGACACCATCTTTTTCTTCAAGGCCTAAAACTCAACCCATGCCTAGAAAACCGACGTCCAAACCGCATGGTCAGGCCCATATGCCTAAAAAACAAATGCTTAGAATGGCTGAAGACCTTATTACTTTAATTAGGGGAAGCCAGCCTTCACCCTCTAAGATACCTAGAACTGATTTTCCTTCTGATTCTTCTGATCAGGATTCTGAAATTTCTGTTTCTTCTGATTGCCAGGATTTGCCCTTATCTACCTATGAGGATTCTGATGCAGAGGACTCCATACCCTCTGCTTCCCCTCCAGAAGCTGTTTCTTTTGGTGAAACCTTGCACACTCTTAGGGAGCATTTCCGCTGGGAAAGCCAGGATTACTCTGACTGCAAAAAGAAGCTTAGGGAATTCTTACTCCTACCTCAACATAGGCCTTTAGCTATCCATCCTGTCCTGGACATTGTAGATGATGCCTTCTTGGAATCTAGCCTGGCCCCAGACACTTTACCTCCAGCTCCCAGGAAACCTGACAGGTATTACAGAGCACCTGACTCTCACAAGTTCCTCTTCAAGAATCCTACTGTGGACCCAGAGACCATTTCCCTGGGACCTAAAGGCATTAAGGCTACTACTGCCAAAAACCCTACCCCCTCTGATAGAGATTCCAGGACCTTGGACAGATGGGGTAAGAAGGTATACACTTCTGCTCCTTTGGCCATTAGGGCCTTAAACTGCCAATTTCATATGTTAAAGTATCAGCAGCATATTATGGGACTACTTAAACAGAAAATGATGTTGATTCCTGACTGTGCTGAAAATAAAGAATTACAGGATTTAATGCATTCTGCTGAACAAGTTGGTAAACATACTTTGCAATGTGGTTTTGACTCTTTAGAAGCATCTTGCAGGGTTGCTGTCACTAGGTTTGTTCTTAGAAGGCATGCTTGCCTTAAGGAGAAAAATTTGCCAGATCATGTTAAAGCTAAATTACTGGATGCTCCCTTAATCCAAGACCACCTGTTTAGCAACAAAGCAGAAGTACTTAAAAAGATGGAGGAAAAAGCTAAATCTATGCAAACTGTTAAAGATTTCCTGCAAGTACAGCCTCCCAGATTTAGTAGGCATTGGCCTTCTAAGAACTGGTCCTTTCCTGTCCCTTCCAGGCCTTCTCAGTCCAAACCCAGGAACAGCAGACCACCAAGGCTACAGTCTCAAGGTACTCACAGGCCTAAGCAGTGGGGGGATCCCACTTCCAAAGCTGGAAGTAGTAAGACTCCGCCTTATGGAAAACTGTCACAATGACTTAACCTTAAACCTTCCAAACCCTGCTCAACTACCTTCTCCCTTAGGGGGAAAGATCGCCCTGCATGCAAAAAACTGGGAACTCATTACCCAGGACAAATGGGTTCTAAATATAGTTTCCCAAGGATACAGATTCCACTTCCACACCTTACAAACCCCAAACGGTTGGCCAGACCTACTCCCAAATCAGTGGGCAGAGGTTCAAGAGCAGGTACTCTCTCTTCTAAGTATCAGGGCTATTCAACCTGTCCCAGCAGAAGAAAGGGGTCATAGTTTTTACTGCATACTTTTCCTGCTACTGAGAAAAGACAGCTCCTGGTGTCCTATCCTGGCCCTCTCTCTTCTAAACACCTTTTTGGTAATCTCAAAATTCATAATGCTAACTCTTCATCATCTGCTTCCTATGCTAGGCAAAGATGCCTGGTTGGCAACATTGGACTTAAAGGATGCTTACCTGCACCTTCCAATAAGGGAAACTTGCAGGAAATACCTATGCTTTAAAGCAGGCTACACGCACTATCAGTTCTCTGCACTTCCCTTTGGCTTATCTACTGTGCCCAGGGTATTCACAAAATGCCTAGCTCCAGTCATTGCATTTTGCAGGCAAAGAAATATTCAAATATACCCATACCTGGATGATTGTCTAATTCAGGCAGAAATCCAGAACATGCTACTAAATCATCTGGCATTTGTACAGAAACTGCTAACCTCACTGGGGTACACCATAAACGAAAAGAGATCTCATCTAGTACCCTGCCAACAAATTGTATTCCTGGGAGCAAGCTTGAACACAGCTTCCCAGATGGCTTACCTCAAGCCAGAGAAACAAGTTTATTTGACAGCCTGCTTCAAACTACTGACCACAAAGACCCAGCTATCTGCAAGGAAAATCCTGCAAGCCCTGGGGTTCATGGCTGCTTGCATTCTACTAATTCTATATGCAAGACTGCACATGAGGAAACTACAATGGTATCTAAAAAGCCTATGGTGTCAACATTCTCAGGACCTGGAATCAATGATTCCTATTATTCCATGTATAAAGACAGAGTTCCTTTGATGGGCAGAGGCCTGCTACCACAACAAGGGACTGCCATTCACTCTACCCCCTGCCGCCCAAACCCTAACAACAGACACCTCAGACTATGCATGGGGGGCTCACTTGGCAGGGCAGTGCATTCAGAAAAAATGGAACCCGAGTCAAATGCACCTGCATATCAATCAAAAAGAAATGTTAGCTGTATAGAATTCCCTGACAGCCTTCAAGGACCACATTCTTCCAGGACAATTATTGGTAAAGACAGACAACACCACTGTTATGTGGTACATAAACAAGCACAGGGAAACCCACTTTTTCCTCTCTGCAGACTAGCCATGGCTTTGTGGAACACAGCCTTGAGCTACCAAGTGTACCTACAAGCTCAATTCCTGCCAGGCAAGCTATATTCACTGGCAGATGACCTAAGCAGAAACCTCATGGACCCACATGAGTGGAAATTGGAACCAAAGATATTAAACATTTTGAGAAACAAATGGGGGAACTCAGAGGTAGACCTGTTTGCCTCCCCTCAGAACTACCAATTGGACAAATTCTGCACAAGGACTCCCCACAGACAAGCTTGGAAAGTGGATGCCCTGTCCTTCACCTGGGAAAGCCTCTCAGTTTATGCCTTTTCCCCTCTGTTCTCCTCTCAAAAGTTCTGCTAAAGATCAAACAGGACAAACCAAGGAAAATACTGATTGCACCAGACTGGCCACACCAGCACTGGTACCCCCTCTTGCACAGTATGTCACTGCTGGAAACATGGCACCCACCTCAGACCCCTTCCCTGCTGTCCCAGCAGGAGGGCCAGATTCTACACCCCCAGCTTCAAACCATGAACCTTGCAGCCTGGATAATTCCCTGAGCTCTCCAATAGCATCCCTCAATAAGCAGGTGCTAGATGTCATTCTGGAGGCAAGGAGGCCTAGTACTAGAAAATCCTATGCTGAAAAGTGGAAAAGATACTGTTCTTGGAGCCAGACTCAGGGGATGGGCACAACAGTGCCCAGCTTACCGCATATTCTTCAATACTTAACAGAGATGCTCCACAAGGGCCTTTCCTTCTCATCAATAAGATTCATGCCTCAGCACATTATAATACTGAGCCACCCCTCTTCTCTCACCCCCCTGCTGAAACAATTCCTCAGAGGGGCCAAAAATTTAAGACCACCCAGGAGAGCCCCTATTCCGGCCTGGGACCTTGACTTTTTATTGGAAAAACCCACTCTACCTCCTTTTGAGCCAGCTGCAACTGCAGAGTTGAAATTCCTTTCTTGGAAAACAGCCTTCCTTCCAGCTATTACTTCAGCAAGAAGAGTGTCTGAATTACAGGCCCTCATGGCAGTGGAGCTCTTCATCATCTTCCATGCAGACAGGGTGTCCCTCAGGACCAATCCTTCCTTTGTGCCCAAGGTGGTATCCAGTGTAGCCCTTAATCAGTCCATTCATTTGCCAACCTTTTTTTCCTAATCCACAGAACAAAGGAGAATGAATAATGCACTCTTTGGAAGTGCACAGACAACTTAGATTTTATTTGGACAGGACAAAGCCTCTCAGAAAAACTGAACAGCTGCTAGTTGCCTTTGCTGCAGGGGCAGAGGGGAAGGCCATTTTAAAGCAAACCATTTCTAAGTGGATAGGCCATTGCATTTGTTTCTGCTATAAGCACAATGGAAAACCTACCCCACATGGGATAAGATCACATTTCACCAGGGCTGCATCTACTTCTACAGCCTTTCTCAGAGGTGTCCCTACCAGGGACATCCTAGAAGCTGCTACTTGGAGCTCTGTACATACCTTCATCAAGCATTACCATTTGCCTATTTTTTTCTAAATCCAGAGCTGGTTTTGCCACTGCAGTCTTGCAGGGCTTAATAGCTGGTCCTAATGCTCTCTAACTGCCTCCTCCCTTCCTTAGCTTTGGGAATCTACCCAAATGTAATGACTGCAACAGTGAAACATGAACATAGTACAGTTGTGTACACTTACCATAAATGTAGATGTTCGAGTGTATTCATTGTTGCAGTCCTGGTTACCCTCCCTTCAGCCCTCTGACTTCTTTTGGCTACACCTTTCTTCTTGTTTAAGTGCATTTCAGCTTTCTGATGTATTTGCTTTTTGTTGGAGATGTAATCTTATATATAATTGCTTCCCATTTTGGGGGCACCTGACATCTGGGACAAGAAAAACTGATGTAATGATGTCAGCTGCATGCTTTATACTCCTGAAGACCTGATGTCATGGAAGAAGAGACAGCATCCGATGCAGGGATCCAAGACTTTGATATTCAGGCTGGCTGAGAGCTACCTGCAGGCAGATAACCCAAATGTAATGACTGCAACAGTGAATACACTCGAACATCTACATTTATGGTAAGTGTACACAACTGTACTTTACATGCGGTCAGGCTAGGAGACAAGCGTGTGGGTCTGGTAACCTGGGGGAGACCCATACAGACTGCATACTTGCAGCCAGGACTGGTGAGGTGGTTACTTCAGGGAAGGAGCTGTAGCAGTGAGACTGAATGTGAGCCACAGTTGCTTATGGGTATTGATGGCCCCTTGGACAGAGTGACTGCAAAGGTAGAGGTGAGTAGTAGTACCCAGGATGACAGTGAGGCACCACTGACAGAGGATGCCAGACTTCCTGTGGAAGGGGAGCTGGGAAGGGTTACAAGGAGAGAGTTGAGACAGGCTCAGCTCTTAGACCCTACATTGCAAGGTCTGAGGCAGGTAGCTATTGAGACACCTGATTCTCAAGATTCTCAAGGAAAGGGGGAATCTGTATACTGGGACAAAGGGTTACTATACAGAGAATGGACCACTGAGGGTGGGCTAGAAGGTGAGAGAGTGCAGCAGTTAGTAATGCCTAGAGCCTACCATCTGGTGCTTCTAGCCATAGCCCATAATATTCCCTTTGCAGGTCATATGGGCATAAAATGTACAAAGAGGTGTATTATGCAGAACTTCTATTGGCCTGGAATTTCCTGAGATGTAACAGGGTACTGCAGGACCTGTGAGCAGTGCCAAAAGGTAAGCAAGGCAGGAGAAAAGGTAAGAGCTCCTTAGATGCCTTTGCCTGTGATTGAGGAGTAATTTCAGAGGGTAGCTATGGATATTGTGGGTCTTCTGAGTACCCCAAGTTCCACAGGGAAAAAGTATATCCTAGTTATAGTGGATTATGCTACACGATACCCTGAGGCAGTGGCTTTGTCCTCCATTGAGGCAGAGAAGGTGGCAAATGCTTTGTTAGAGATTTTTAGCAGGGTAGGTTTCCCAAAAGAAATACTGACTGACAGAGGTGCCAATTTCATGTCAGACCTGCTGGCATGTCTGTGGAAGTCCTGTGGGGTGAAGCACATGAAGACCACCCTCTACCATCCCCAGACTAATGGTTTTGTTGAGATGTTAAACTCTACATTCAAGTCCATGCTACGGGCATTTGCAGATCAGTTTAAGAGGGAGTGGGACAAATATTTGCCCCATCTGTTGTTTGCTTACAGAGAGATTCCCCAGGAATCCACAGGCTTTTCACCATTTGAGTTGCTGTACGGGCATAGAGTGAGGGGACCTCTAGATTTAATTTGAGATGAGTGGGAAGGTAAATGCGAGTCTCACAAGGAGTCTGTTGTGGCATACATCCTAAACCTCAGGACAAGGTTCAGAGAGCTCATGAGCTTAGCCCAGGAGAACCTGGCAGAAGCCCAACAACAGAAAAAGGTGTGGTATGACAGGAATACTCAAGCTAGAGAGTATGCTGTTGGGTAGCAGGTAATGGTTCTCATTCCTGTCAGACACAACAAGCTGCAAGCAACTTGGGAGGGTCCCTACAAGGTGGTAAGAAAGGTAAGTGATGTTAACTACATGGTGGAACTGCTAGGCAGAAATCAGGGGCCAGAGAACCTTCAGCATGTCAGAGAGGTACTGGGCAGACTACAGAGGGCAGGGTTGACCATTAAGCTGAGCAAATGTCAGGTGGGTATGGCAGAGGTCTTCTACCTAGGACATAGAGTGATGAGTGGTAAGATAATGCCAGAACCTACCAAAGGGGAAGCCATTCAAGCATGGCCTGCACCTGTTACCAAAAAAGCAGGTGAGGGCATTTTAGGGACAGCAGGGTACTACAGAAAGTTTGTCCCCAGTTATAATACCATAGCTTCTCCCCTCACAGACCTGACAAGGAAGGACAGACCAGATAAGGTAGTGTGGACCCCAGCATGTAAGCAGGCATTCCAGAAGCGTAAAGAAGCTTTGGAAGGACCCTCTGTGTTACTCAGTCCAGATTACAGCAAAGACTTTGTGCAGGTGGATGCTTCCAATCATGGGGTGGGGACTGTACTTAGCTAGATTTCTTCAGAGTGAGAAGAGCACCCAGTAGTTTATCTCAGTCGTAGGCTCCACCCAGAAAGGAATGCTATGCAGCTGTAGAAAAGATATATTTAGCCATAGTGTGGGCACTGCAAAAACTTCAGCCTTATCTGTATGGAAGGAAATTCACTGTTATGACAGCTCACAACCCCCTAACATGGTTAAACAGAGACAGCCAGCAAAATGCCAAGTTGCTAAGATGGAGCCTGGGGTTGCAGGTGTATGATATGTCAGTGCAGCACCGCAATGGGGTTAGCAATGCCAATGCAGATGAGGTCTCAAGACAGGGAATGGGGTGAGCTACACCCAGATAGACTTAACCCTCTCAAGCGGGGTTTCTCAAGGGTCACTTAAAAAACTAGCTTGAGTTCTCCGGGAGGGAGGAATGTGAAGACTGATAGAGAAGGGTGAAGGCTGCCAGCCTAGCCAGATAGAATTTTGCAGATAATTCTGTCATTTGTAAATATGAATGTAAACTACAGGCTTGTTGTCTTAAAGGTAAAGAAATACTGTTACATGTGGAACTGGAAATAAATGTGACAACAGTGCACTCTACTGATCAAAATAAAGCATGTTCATAGGTTCATAGATTAGTACTAAGCTAACTGCCCTTGCGAGCCATTTTAAGCCTAGCCAATTATCCCTTGTGAGACTTGAAGCCTGCACCTTGTGTTTGTAAGGCAAACACCTTAACCATTAGGCCATCCTCCCAACCAACAATGTAGCGACCCTTTGAAGTAGCAGTGGTGCCAAAAAGTCTGGATGGAGAAATTCTTTCTGTTTTAACCAAGAGTTAAATTGCTAGATTTAAACATGCAAATGTACTTTTATTGCTCTGTTCCTGACCAGCTGCAAGATAACAAAAAGATGTTAAGAATGTAAATGCAGTTAATGTGTAGCCTGGGAACACCAGGAAAGTGTAAAACAGATGATGTAATGAGTATCAGAACTGCAATAGTAATTTAAACAGAGAGAATCAGAAGGCATTAAGCATTTTTGTCTTGATCATCCAACTCACATCACTGACTCTTGCTCACATGTAAGTTATCTTAGACTTGTGTTTTCTTTAAGAGATAGCTAGAGCTAAGATTAGACTAAGTGTTTTTCTGTGATGTCAGAACTGTACTACAGAATTATTTTAAGTATTTCTCTGTGATCTCTGAACTCTTGACTAGCACTGACTGTGTAGTAGAAAGTATTGTCTTGTGGTTTTAATTATTTATTATTAAATATTTTAAAACCTTTTAACTGTGGCTGGTTTGTGTAGAGATAATTTAAGCTCTAGAGTACATTGCATATTTATAGTGATTACTGTACCAAGTCAATCTAATAAGCCTTGACTGTTTAGTCACATCTACCAATTGGATAATGATATTGCACGGTAATAATTGGAAACCCTTTTAAGGGTCTTTGAGTAGCTGATAAATATTAGCTGGGTGGTGAAAAGTGATACTACCATATAGTCTGGGTAAAAGGGGCACAGCTGGAGAACCTGTGCCAGCCTTCCAAAGAAGTGTCTGTATGGTTGTGTAAACTCATATCTCAAAGTGTGGGTGTGTCAGCTACTTGGTCAGGGACATGAAGCACTGGCTGGACAGAGAGGGTGCTAGAGATTTTAGCTTGCCCAGCTAGGGTGAGATCTGGACCCTATAGCTGTGCCAGTGGGCAGTCCTATTGGGGACCTGGGGAGCAAGGGAGTGACCAGCTCCAGACTGACTGGGATCTATGTGTGCTGTTAAGGGAAATTGCACTTTACTGTGTGTATTTGTTATCCTTTCCTCTCACATGAGATGCCCTCTCTGGTCTTAATGGTGAGGATTGAAGCTCCTTGATTGCTGGGCTAGGGCACAGGCGTCGCACACCCTATCAAATTGCTTATCAAAACCACATTAAAATCACTCATAATGATACTAAAATTGCTTGAGAATGTTGAATCATGCCAAACACTTAAAAACTCTTCAAAAAAAAAAAAAACCCTATCATCTGAGTCGGGTGCATCCTGTAAACCAATATTCTGGGCTCCCTAACTTCTTATATGAATTGGGCAGGAAGTCCCCAAGGCATTCAAAGAGAGCAATTAGACAAGGTCACTAATGTTAGTCTTCTGGCAGGAAGCCTGAAGCCCTACACTACCAACTTGGGATTGTTGGGATGATGTACCCCCCTAAGAAGCAGGAGTATCCAGGCTTCCCCTGGACTGGGGAAAGAAAAATCATCTTAGATGTCTTTCATTGCCTATGCCCAGTTGAGGATCCCAGCTGGCTGTTTGGAGATGTAATAGACCTTGGCAGATAAGCAAAAATGAATTTCCCCTCCTTGTCCTGAGCTATACAAAATAGATATTTAGGTCTGTAGTGTATCCCTCAATATGGGGGAAATTGGATGACTAAAAAACATCTTCAATACTTAAAGCAATGTAAGCAGGACCAACAGCTACAAGATTGCAAATAAACAATGCAACATAAAATGCAAACCGATAGAACCATAGAACTATAAGGCCATGAACCTCCTGTATCCCCTATTCCTAACAAAATATAGACATATGAATACCACTGGGATATAGTAGCTTCTTACTACCTGCTACCCAGTATGGGACAGATTTATTAACAACTACCGAAAGTGTAGCTATTGCGTTGATAGTGTGCCTCATCACCAACATGATAGCGTGCTACTTGGTATTCATTAAATGGCTTTACATAACATGTAGGGCCCCCAAACAAAGAGAAAAAGTAGAATATCCTAATGACAGCTTAAATAGTCAAAATACATGCTAATTAACCAATCTGGTAAGGCAGATCGATTCAGGAAGCTATAAAGCCATTGTGTACACTCAGTGTAAACCTTTGCCATGTGCTCCAAAATTCACACACAAAAAAAAAAACATGTTAGGATTTGCTGCTACTGCTGTTATTATACAGTTTTTGTACAGCAGGCTTTAAATCAGGGCACTGCTGCTGTTGTTGCTGCCAGACCTCGAGCAAGAAGAAAAAGGGCGTTTAGACCCCATTTGACTTATCATGGACCGTATGAAACAGAAATTGTTGAGAGATACTGGGTGGACAGCAAAACACTGGAGGAAATATGCAACCTCTGCTGAGTCTCCCCACCCCCTTCAGCCCCAGGAAGATTGTGGAGAACCTATTCCAGTAGAAACAAAGGTATGTTTAGCATTAGATACTTTCCACGGATTCACAGGGGACATATTGGGGTCTCACAGGCATCATCCTCAAGACTATTACATCAGTTTTTAAATGCAATACTACTAAATGGAAGGATTTATATCTGTTTTCCACACGCCCCACAGGATACAGCAATGATCTTGCAGGACTTTTTATGCAGTAGCACACTTCCCTGAAGGGTTGGGGACCATAGTTTGCACACACATAGAAATAAAACCCCCATCTGGGGAAGAGAGAAGAAGGTACATCAATAGAAAAGGGTTCCACTCTCTAAATTGCCAGGTTATATTTATCCACTCTCTAAATTGCCAGGTTATATTTAATGACCAAGGGATCATCTACAGTTTCCATTACTCACACATATGGCACACCTACAAGCTGTACACTGGTCTGCTAATGGTAACATTACTAGGGCATCAGGTAGGGGTTGCAGGTTATGCACTTGAGCTCTGGCTCATTACATCCATTAGAAACCCATTCAACCCCACTGAGCAAGGATACAATGAGGTCCACGGCCAAACTAGGTATATCAAAGAACATAAATTTGGCTTGCGTAAGTCAAGGTTCCATGGTCTAGACACATCAGCATGTGCACTAGACCTAGACACCTCTGCTGAAATTCTTACAGTTTGTGCCATGTTGCACAATATCATTCTCAGGAAACAGCTTCAACAAGGACACCAAGGATCAGGACCACAGTTTCAAGTACCACATGCAAGGCCAGCAGCAGGTACAGATGAGGGGGGGGTCTATATTAGAATGACGAAAGATTAAAATGTTGAAGCGCCTAAATGATGAAAATGCCAGATCTCAATATTCTTTTTGTAAGATCGCAGTACAATGAAGACTGGAATATTTGCCCTTTCCACACTGTAGTGTGCTCTCAGAGTTGGTATATATATATATATATATATATATATATATATATATATATATATATATATATATATATATATTTAGTGGGGAGGGTGCAGCCCCCCACAATAGCGAGTTCGAGGTCCTGCATTTTCGTCATTTAGGCGCTTCAACATTTTAATCTTTCGTTATTCTATTATAGACCCAGATGAGGAGCCTGAGGAAGCACCACTGACTGTAGATGGTGCTGGCACATGGAGCTTTACATAGTATGCCCTGTCTCTGGCTAAGAGGCAACGGATAGCACACACAATTGGCACATGGAGCTGTACATAGTATGCCCTGTCTCTGGCTAAGAGGCAATGGATAGCACACACAATTGGCACATAGAGCTGTACATAGTATGCCCTGTCTCTGGCTAAGAGGCAATGGATAGCACACACAATCGGCACATGGAGCTGTACATAGTATGCCCTGTCTCTGGCTAAGAGGCAACGGATAGCACACACAATCACTACTTAGATCAAAGCCTAAGATCCAGCACACATACAGATAGGAAATCTGATACCTGTCAAACTCCACAACCTTTACTTAACCATGCAATGGCTGTGTTCTGATAGCATCAGACAGGGGCAGCTCCCAGGACACAGTTGTTAGCTGTAGTAATGAGAGGGTAAGTGTGGAATCTGTAAAGAAAAAAAAAATATATAACTCTTTACTCTTGTATGGAAATTTGTATATACCCCTAAGCAGAATATTTGTCTGAGATGATCAGCTATGTCAGTATTACCTCCAATGTTTTATTTTTGCAATATACAGTTAGGTATTAGAACCAATATTGTGCATCAAGCATATTCAATTGACCACCGTCTACAAAACATGGAATAGGTCAATTATACCCTCATTTGCAAAACTATACCAAGAAGCAAGACTGAAGTACCCAATGCTTTCACTGCTTTATTTACAATACTAATTGTAATACAATGAGTCTCAACAGCTGTATAATCAAACATTCAAATATGAGTAGGAACAAGATATCAAAAACTTTTCTTCTGCAATACATATTGATACATGCAACTTTGTGAGTAAGCAAGCATTAGCTACCCACTGTGTTCATTAGGCATATATGTAACCATAATTCACAAAGACGTGCAAAGGGCAGGGCACAGTCATCATCATTTGCACAAGGTGGGGGTGGAGAAGGTAGGAGGGCAAGGCTGACATCAAAGAAGTGTGTGTCTGTGTGAGTGTGTGTGTGTGTGTGTGTGTGTGTGTGTGTGTGTGTGTGTGTGTGTGTGTGTGTGTGTGTGTGTGTATGTGTGTGAGTAAGAAACACGTTTATCTGTCAGAGTATACAGTGTATGGGGGCTCGTAACAATGAATGTATAGTACTTAGCACTGTTTAGACAGCTTGCACATATGTGACATGGTATGGGCAAGTGAATTTACTTTCAATGTGTGCATTTCTGAATGAGCACAATCAAGCACTGTGTTAGCACTATATACTGGCATCTGGACAGGTGTGATGGGAGCAAGGTCTTGTATGGCCATATCTGCTAACACCAGAAGATGTAGTGGCCCACTGGCTATCTGGACACCATCCCCCAACAAACATTCCATCAAAGACACTGTCCAATCCAGTGTGCCATGCATGCCAAATGAGTCACTCACATGGTTCAGGGAGTCATGCACATCAAAATGCATGACGGTTAGCACTCGCACTATCTCTTCTGAGGCCCTGGTGGAACATGTCAGTGCCTTCACTTCAGCCCTACACATATGTCTGGTGGGATATAATGACACACCAATATCAGGAGGAGGGTGGATATCTGGCCTCCTCTGAGCACTTTTGCCAACACTCCTGTGTGGCACCTCACCCTCACAATGGCTGCTGGGGGAAGAAACTAGCCCTGCAACTGAATTAGCCACACTACCTTGATCAACTGCATCACCATCAACCTGTCTTATATCAGAAGTCTCTGTGTAATGTGTATAAATAGGCATATTGACTGTGTCCAAAATATGGCCAAGGCATGAGGGAGCCACAACCTCAGTATCAGACTGACTCTCTGCACCCTCAGAATGTCAGAATGTGCCTCTTCATTGCCACAATCATCATCAGCGGCTACCAATACCATGACATCAGGTGATAGGAGTTCCACATCGCCACTCTTAGGATCACCTGTGATAACAAGCAATAAACACAAAAAAGAGAGGTGTAGAGAATAAAACTGAGCATGTATTTTTCTTAAACAAAGGATGTATTTAGCTCTAAGAGATATTAAAGCAACATAAATGTTATTCTCCTTTAGACCTGAATTTACCTTATATACAGTAATAACAATAACCAAATGGATGCTTATGATCTGCTGGTGAGCTGGTAGCCTGCATTCCAGATTTCCCTGTTTATGGGAAAGGGAAAGGAAAGATGGCTGATAAGTGTCACAGTGCAAGTAAAACAAGAAAAAGAGAACAATCCTCTTTACATGTGCAGATTAAAAATGTTGTCACACAAAAATGTAGTGAAAAGTAGGATTCCCCCCAACAAACATGCTCTTTAATGTCTCTAGTACTGTCGTTTGACTCAGACTTATCCCTGGCTTCATATATATCAGACATCAAAGATATATGCATATAAAGATATAACAATGACACTTGCATTTTGTATACCTGGAAGTTCAGCTTGAGACACTCTAGGTCTGTTGTTTACAACATTACCAATGCCAAGGATTCTGCATGAACTCTCTGCTGAGCTGTCTAGATCTCTAACAGTGGACAGGATCTGTTTCAGTTAGTGGTAGTTTGGTAGCAGGACCACCTCCTGTAGCCATCTGTTCCTGGGCAACTGCAGCCATCCTACAGTGGGAAGAGGTTATCATATCACTTACCAGGTGTTGTATCTGGGAATAAATTTTCCCATGCCCTCCAAAAGCATTGATGTCATTGACCACCTGCTGCTATAGCCCCTCTTCGGCAGAATGGTCACCTCTGCCTCTCCTTAAGAGAAAGGCTCCATAGTGATTTAAGGCCTGGATAATTACCTTATTTTTTGCAAAAGTGTATGGTGGCTTGCAGGCTACAGACTTCATCTTAGGTGCTATGTCCCTGTATGATATGAAACAGAAAACAGATACATAATTAATTATATAATATACAGCCAAGATAGCTGTGAACTCAATCATGTATCAATGTATGCATCTATCATGCACACTTTAAAAGGTAATGCTCCTTATGACTACACACGTTTGGACAGCCCCCCCCCCTGAAAAAATCAATATTCTAAATGAAATATCAACAACAATGTATAACAGTTCTATAATGCAGGTTGTGACGATGTGAGGTAGTGCCAGCTATGCCAGAGAGAGTAGGTCAGTGCATGTGTAACATATGCCAGCATAGCTATCTGGAGTTTTGTAAAGAATTTTATGTCATTTGCATATCAAAATTATTTGTACAGATGCTTGTGTTAAAACAAAAAAATGGAATTATGGATAATCTGTACAATCACCTTTATTGATCTGAGTGCTTTCGTCAGTAGTATTGTCTGACTTCCTCAGAGATAAAAACATAGAATGACACAGCCCTTAAATAATCATTAGATATCACATGTTCTCATTATCAAGTTTCCCAATTAAAAACAATTAAAAAAATGAGTACCTAATATATACAACCACATATAATAAATATTTCATTTGCAATACTGTTTAAAATACAAAACTTTTTTACAATACTAGTTCAGCTTTCAACCTCAGTATAGTGCTTTTTCTCAAGTAAATCAGGGTCAGTCCTGAAAATATTCCATTTGTGGCTAATGATCCCTTTTGATACCTCCAAAATATAGGTTGTAGAGTAAATGTAATGCTTTTTGAAAATCCCCACGTTCAAGCTGGGTTTATATCTCACCGTTATTCATCAAGAAGCCACTATCAAAGCCCCCATTAGGGGAACAAAGTGTTGTTCATATCTTTTCTTTTGGACCTCATCAAAGATGCTACTAAGAAAAGAAACAGAGTAACCTCTCTACTCCAACATCTCCTTGAAAATGGAACATTTGTTCAAAAACATGTTGTCAATACTGACCATACAAGTTAATCTAACTAGTTGTCCCTTGACCAATGACTTATTTTGATGAAGGGGATGGCAGCTGTCAAAATGAAGCAATGAGTTAGAATAAGCAGGTTTCTGATAAATGGAGGATTTAAATCTCCTATTAATCCTGTCTTTAAAGATGGTAATGTCTAGATAGTGAACAAACTCTTCTTGCACGTCCATAGTGAATTAAAAAAAAATTGGTTATTGAGTTAATGTAAAGAAAAAACTGGTCAAGCCTTTCCTTACTGTCAGTCCAGAAAATAATTATGTCATCCAAAAAACGACCATAAAGGCACTTGCTGTTCACAAATTTAGATTTAAACACTGCTGTATTCTGCCACTGTGCTAACACCATGTTGGCAAATACAAGGGCAAAGGCTGCTCCCATAGTTACCCCTTTTTTTGTCGAAAAAGCTGGTTCTCAAAGGTCAAAAATTTATTTTCAAGAATAGCTTCCACAAAGGCTCTAATCATGAGCATCCTGCCACGCTCAAAGCCTGAGTTAGCAAATAAAAAGTCATAAAATAACTCCAATCCTTCATCATGAGGAATAACTGAAAATAAATTACATGCATCAATGGTGACAAATCAAAGGTCCCCAGAATAAATCTGGTTAGATACCTTTGACAAGAAGTCCCATGAGTTTTTATATAAATGACTGAACTTTTTCAGGACTCCTTTAGTGTGGACATCAAGGTATTTGGCCAAGGGAATGGTTTTAGACCCCTTTGCATCAACTATTGGCCTTAAAGGAAGGTCCCAACTACATTTATGTAGTTTGTGTATCCCAAATATGGTGGGAGTTCTGGGATAATTAACTCACAAAAAATCACTATCAGAGAAGGAAATTCAACAGTTCTCCCAACAAAACATCTATTTTCTGATAGGCTATATTTTTCCCATTGATAGAAATCTCCTCATATGTGTCTATGTACAGAATAGAAAACATCCTATTAATATAATCATTGGTATCCATCACTACCAGACCATGGATATGAACTTGCTACAAAGTTATAATACAATCATCTGCAATAACTGTGCAAATAACAATTAAATACAACCTACAAAATATAGGCTAGGTAGCATTCTCCTTCATACTTTTTGAAAACATAACTGATATACCTGGGCTATGCCAAAAGAAAGGGATAAAGAAAAAAACATTAAGGTAGAAAGAAAATGTTTGGCTTGAGAATTGCATGTCACCCTTTAATGTTATTCTAAAAGCATTATGTAAGTAATAACAACCTTCCTTGACAGTAAAGCAGTGCAGAAAGTATTTAATTCTCTAAAAGTTTTGATTATTTAGCAGTATTGAGCTCTCTGGATCCAAACAGTCTCTGCACTATAATACAAGTGCAATTGCTACATGATTATATTTATATGATGCAGAATCAGCCCTGTAAGCACTGTGAGTATGAAACTTATATGTTAAATTATTAGCATTCCTGAATACTACAATCTGTAGTAAATGTAGGGAATGCAAACATGGTGTAAGGAGCTACACAATTACATGCACATACCCTAGCACAAGGGTAAAGATTGAGAAGTACCTGCTAATGGCTTGCAAATGTATGCAATTAGTCTGACTGCAGGAACAATCAAGGTTTCACAGTCTCCCCTATTTGATGGACACTTACTAAGGGTGTGTCAGGGAGAAGAGACTTACTAAAAAGTCTGATAGTACATTGATTTAGGAGAGCAACATTTCTAACATTCAAATGCTGGCTTTAATGAACATAGTTATTTCCCCTTAGAAAGAAATCTTGCTCATACCCAAGGGAGTACTTTAAGCACTGATACAAATAACCTATACAATAAAACAGAGAAAGAATTGTTCTGAAGAAAGAGGGAATGAGGCACCATAAAAAAGAGAAGAATGTGCTTACAGAGTTTGTAGCCTTTGTTTAATATGGTATCTTAACTGTTGGCAATTATCACAATTATTCAGACATTAACCGTCAAATTAGAGAGCACAACTTTCAGAACTTGTTTCTGTTGCACTTTCAATGTAACTTCATACAATGTCACATTATCAGTTCATTTAAACATGTTTTCTCCTTGCAAATGCATGTCTTTGTGGCAAATATGAGAAATACTCTATAATGATTGTTCTTAATACCATTGTTTGAGGGTTCAAATCCACAGAAGTCCTTTTTGCAAGTTAGCAAAGTTGATTAAATATTACAAATGTACAAATTTAAAGTACTAATTTCCAATGTTTTCCTTTATTGTTTGCATGCTGTTTGGTGTTGAACTCCATTGACTGGCAGCTTCACTGCCCAAGGTAAAAACAGACAACTTTTATTTTGAATTCTATCAAGACTAGCATTGTTGCACTTTCCTCAGAAGTTTGTGCAGCAATGAGTAAAGAAATTCAAGTTGTCCTACTCCTATCTGTGTGGCATAATGTGTAAAAGTATTGAGCTTAGAGAAACAGTACAGGTTATGCAGGGCTCAAAACCTGTTCCCAGATCATTCTACCAAGGGAGGTCATAATAAATCTTGACAACCAGTTTGATGTATGACTGTGATGATGTGGGAAACTCAAGTAAAGCCAGCAGTGATTTAAAATGACAGATAAGTAAGTAATTTGAAATTATGTCAGTCTTAATTGTGATGGCTGTGTAAACAATGAAAGCATTTCTTTTGCTCCTTGTGGCTACTCCATTTTCATGGCATTAGCTAAAGCCCTCCTGATATTGTGAGGCATACATGATAATGCTGATGTAGCAAGGAGATGTGAAAAGGCTGAATGTATCAGTGTAATGCAGTAGTAGCTCTGCATATTGCCAGATATACACTGTGATTCATTTTGTGTTCCTTCTAATTGTTATCCCAAAAAAGTTGTATGAATGCTTCTGATAAATATTGCCTTCTGCATTTGTGTGCTGCTTGGCATCATGAAACGTACTTTCATGGCTTAAGGAAAAAAGTGAACATTTTCATTTAGGTTGCTTTATGCAGCACACACAAGCCTAGTGGCATTGCTCAGCCTTCAGCACTCTGCATAGTACTCAGTGGAGAAAATACACCTGACAGGTAAATGGTGCAAGGTATAAATGCAATAAGATTAGGAAAAAAGGACAGAGTTTGGTACTGTGATATAGGTAATATAACAGTTCTTAGGCAGATGGATGTAATAAAGTAGAAATTTCTACGTGGGGTGTTGAGATACCTACCCTGTTCGTGGACTGATGTTTTTGCAATGTGTCATGGATTCTTTTGCAACTGTAGGTCAATCTATGCATTCATGATGTGTCATATTGCTATCATACTGTATATTTAATTGCAAATTTCTGTATTTTTTATTATATACAACATTTTATTTGAATAGCACAGCAAGACATAATTTGCAAAATCATTGCAACCCCTACAGGGAGACTTATTAAGTCAACCTTATCTTGCTTATGTCTTCATGTTTGTAGCTCTCTCCTACCCCTTATTTCTCTCTACAGCAAGCACTGTATTGTACAGAGCATGGCAGATTAATGGTGATTTAACAAGTAAAAAATAAGACACCATGCAGACATTCCTACATGTCTCACACAACATATTTTTGCTATTCACTCTGCATCTGTCTGTCTAAGTCTCTGTTTACCTCTTTGCTTCAGTAAGTTGTCACTGGTCTTCATTTTTATTATTTAAATGTTTTGACATAATCATTCTTTTGTGGCATGATGAGCAGATTAATGGTGATTTAACAAGTAAAATATCACACCATACAAATATTCCTACATGTCCCACACAGCATATTGTTGTTATTGCTCTCTGCATCTGTCTGGCTGTGTCTCTGTTTACCTCTCTGCAAGTTGTCACTGTTCTTCATTTTTGTTATTTTAAATGTTTTGACATAATAATTCCTTTGTGGCATGATGAGCTAATGCTCACACATATAGATAGATGTTTGACTTCTTCAAAGTGTTTTGGTACACTATTTTATATGTACCTATTGGCTGCATATTGTTATAAGCCAAGATTATCTTTTCTCTTGAGCTACTTTTTTCTTGCCTCCATATCACCCTGTTGATGTACCTTCTCCCTTCTGCATCATTATTCTTTCACCTCTGTAGTTGCACAATGTCTTGCACTGGGAAACAAATGCAAATAAGGCTAAATGGAAGTACCCAGTTTATGGCAATAGCTTGTGATTTTATTGCTTTCAGTCACATTACTCTGTTGCATTTTGTGTGGCTGTGCTTAGCTACTTATATTAAGTCAAATGTACTTTTCAACAAGAGTTGGATGTACAGGTTACAGTGGTAAATAGTGCAATAAGATGAATTCATACATTCACGTTTTCTGAAATCTGCTGTCAGTTATTAACTATCAGAAGTATGACTTCCTATGTGATGTGCTTAGATAATACTAAGATATAAATATTTTTCTTACAATTCTTTAAAAGTTTGAATCCAGATGGATGAAAACCATGTATCAAAATCTTTTGCCTGACCCCTGTGGCTGTAAATGTTGGCTACACCTTTCCTTACCACATAATTATCCTGTTGTTATATTAATGTGCCTGGTCTGTGTTCTGTCTTGCACTGATCTTTGTGCAAACGTTACACAGTGCAACATAGAGTACTGTTAATTTCCATTCTAAGTTCAACAGTTCAAGATATGTTTAGTATGTGCTTACACTTGGCTATCAGCAGCACGATTCAGCTTGGCACAGCTGCACTGAAAGAGTAACACAAAAAACCAGAAAATTGCATAATTAAGGTTGCACAACATTCTTATGATTTTATCCGCAGGTTATCTTAATTTTAGAATGATACTGACTCAATTCAATCATTTAATGTACATCTGCTCTACAGTCTTTATATTTGCAACTGTATTGCAAGTTTGGTTAACCTATTTTCACATAATCCATTACTGCTATTCTGCAGTGTATTGTCCTATGTATGACTTGTACATAGGTATGAAAAAATACAAGTGTGCAATCATCAACCACAAACACTACTGCTGACCACTAAAAGGTGCTTGCAAACATGTAGGTGCGATGAGCAGCATGCATATTTGATTAGCACTAACATGCTTACATTGTGTATGATTAGCACAAAGCCTACACAATTGTTAATGAATCCCAGGGTATGCGTATATCATACCGCTCAACCTCAAAATCCAAGAAATCTAGACAAAGCTGAAAATAATGGAGAACAAAGGCCAAAAAATAGGGACAGATTTAAATTTTGTTCTTATAAGCATAGAAAGTTGATAGGCTAACAGGTAATGAATTATTATGCATTTTTGAACACTTTGAAGTCTATAACTTAATTGCGTGTCATTATCGAATGACTGATGTTCTCAATGATTTGCCAGAAAATCGCAAATTTTATGAAAATAAGACCAAAAAAAAAATGAAGCAAAAATGTGCACACTCTGCAAAAATCTGGACAAATTTGACAATTGGTATGTGTATGGAGTGCCTCTCACACATGAAAAAGCCTTGCTGCAGTAAAATAGGCCAAACTAGTTGTGAGCCTTTTACTGACTGGGGAAGCAACAAAGCAACATTATATAATACCCGGAAATAACAATAAAGTGTTAATCAGTGATATCTTCTAGGCTTAAGAAATCTGCAAAATTATTATATAAACATTAGGGTTTGCTATTTATTTCCTGACTTAAGTTTTTGTTTTCTGTTTTTTAGATCAGTATTTTAAAACATCCTTGAACTGAAATTATGGTCTGTGTATCTAATTTGAAGAAATAAAAGCAGTTATTTAAGTACTTGATGCTGGTTTAATCTTTTGAGCTTGTTCATACTGACCATGCACCTGCTGTCTCTGTGCATTCTTTCTTTTGGATTTATTATATTTGGATTGCTAGAATTTGGATAGAAATCCTTACAGATTTAAATGAGTTTGAAGCTGCAAATATTTTTCTCTGAGCAAGATGGATCAATATGTGATAGGACTTTTGGATGGCAATGATGATATTTTGTGGCTAAAGAAACACAGAACCTCTGGTTCTATCAACAAATAGATGATTTGTCAAGCTTTTGCCACTCTCACTAATTTCACCAAAAAGATACATTCAATTCCATAGTGCAATAATAAACTAAAAGGAACAAACAAGAGCCAGCAACAGGTTCCCAAATGCTTTAATGAGGTAAAATAGTGTCAAAGACACATACACTCTCCATAACCTCAAACTAGTTTCGGTGTAATACCTTCTTCAGTGAGGATAACAGCCATAATAATTACTACATAAGACATACTCCTTATATATACATGAACAATTAATCAACTGATAACCAAATGGTTACCCATTAATTACAAAATCAGATTTAAAGACATACTGCACAATGAAACCTAACTGATAAGTAGGAATTCTTAAATGCACAAACAGTGCATGAATAATACAATTTAAATATAAAGCCCAGATGTGGTGTTGAATAACTAACAAATATATATATATATTATTAATATATATATAAAAATACATATATAAAGAAACATTACAAATGGTCATTCAAACCTGGAGAAAAAAGAGCTCCCAGGTGAATGATCCAGTATTTCTCTTTCATACTTAGGACACTCTGCCAACCTGTCTGGTTGGACCTATTGCCCTGTACTTTATCAATGGCACAAAATATAAATTTAGCAGATGGATGCTTCACAGTATGTTGATATAATGCATTACTAATCTTGTGAGTCCGAATTTCACTGCGATGTTCTACAATTCTGGTTCGGAGGGACCTTGAGGTTTTACCCACATAAAAAGCTTGACACTGACATATAGCTAAATAAATCACCCAGCACCCTTTAAATCTGATTTTGTAATTAATGGGTAACCATTTGGTTATCAGTTGATTAATTGTTCATGTATATATAAGGAGTATGTCTTATGTAGTAATTATTATGGCTGTTATCCTCACTGAAGAAGGTATTACACCGAAACTAGTTTGAGGTTATGGAGAGTGTATGTGTCTTTGACACTATTTTACCTCATTAAAGCATTTGGGAACCTGTTGCTGGCTCTTGTTTGTTCCTGTTCTGCTGTTGGGCCGTGCAAGCTTGAACGTGCGTGGGTTAGTGTGTCGCAATAATAAACTAAAACGTTATTTTAAACGTGATCTGTCCCCCTATTAGGGTGTATATTCAATTGGGTACATGCCTGGATAATCCTGGTTTTATTAAAAATGGAGGGTCATACAGCATATTGCTTTCAAAATATTTTGGAGTGCTTAACAGAAGATTATGATGATAAAGCACATTCCAGTTTGGAACTGGTGAAAACTTTTGCCACTCATACAGCACATGAGGAGCAAATTGCCAATGAGTTTGGATGTGTATTAGAAATGCAAAAAAAAAAAAAAAAGAAAGAAGGAAAAAAACAAACAAAAAATAGAAATGTGGGATTACGACAAATGCACACCATTTACTGGGAAGAACAAATGGACCATCACATTTGCCCATCAACCAGCTGACCAATGAACTACAGCCAAATCCAGGGGAGGCAATACACATAAATGTAACAAACCATGCTTGGATTCCAAACTCATGTCTTCTGCTGATTCTTCTGTTGTTTTTTCAGCTACTGACACAGGTATGGAATTTAGACTGAGGTCTCCTGCAGCAAAGAGAACCAGCTCCTCAATTTCAACTCCACTTTCCTTTGGAAGAGAGGGGATAGAAAACATAGAGGCAAAAAACAGAATGAGAGTCCTGTTTGCACTGTTACCCCTCAGTAACATGTAGCATATCCTGGTATGGATATATCAGATGCCAAATGAACATATGAAATACTTTTTATTTAATGGCTGGCATTGTATAATGTTTACACTACTATGCATTCTCTATATGTGTTTTTGGTGTTTTTCATTGCTTTGTTTTTTAGGTACTTTTCCGTTAAACCTCTACCATGCATCTCGCCGTTTTCGAAGACAAGGAAGACTCAAAGGTCCGTGACACACCGAGATGGGTAGACTTTCAGAAGGACCTCCAAAAGATGCAGTTGTTACTACAAATTACTGCAAACAGTACCGATGAATAGGAAGAATGGAATGTATTCTGCGGTGATTACCCTGTTATTACTAGATCATTTGCTGTGGTGTGCTATCATACCACTGTGTCATACAGTACAAAGATTGGTGCCACATGAGTTGTACATGTGAACAGGGCCTTGTCAATGAATGCAATGTACATGTTTTGTACGGGTTTCTTGTCTGTACCACTCTCCAAACTGCTGCAGATGTTTCAATGGCCATTTCAGCCGTAGAGTGCACGGACGTGAAGAACGCGGACGGATGACAGGTTAGTAGGCTCCCAAATACATGACCAGCACCATTCATACAGAATGGTGGGTAATTAATGGAGAGCACTGAACGTTATCTAAGTACAGCTCCAAAATAGGGAGTGTCATGGTTATTAATACCTGATGCTCTCCGAAGCTGTCTGTCATGACTGCATGCCTCATTCCACAGAAATACACACATGTACTGCAATCGCTGGTATGGCATTCATGTCATGAAGTCATCACTGACTCCAGCAATAATGTCAAGAGCAAAAACTGTTACAACCCGATCAAGTGAAAGTTAAAAAAGCAGCTAGAAGAAGGAACAGGTCAGTTGAAACAACAAAATAACCATGCCTCTTAGGAATAAGGCGAGACATGTGGTAGGGGTTTAACGGAAAAGTACCATTTGTTATTACTCCCACCACCACTTATTACATGTGCATATCAATTGTTGCACTTGTCCTGTTATGAGAATATTATATAAATTATTAAATACATTTCAACTCCATAAAACTGGACAAACAAATGCTAATACATTAAATAATACAGACTTCACTCTACACAGAAGATTCATTATTGATCCTCTTGTCTTATTACTTGACATGATACCCTTTAATAGTATCTACATAGTGAGGTCAATTTTTTAAAATTTTTGTTCACCGAGTTAATCAGCTCTGTTGCCTTCCACCTTTACCTTATAATATATCAATATATCTGTTTATTTATTTTGTTCGTTAGTTAGTTATTTATCCTTTGTTGACTGAGTTAGCCCCACTAGGCTAGTGGCCACTTTTCAGGGCAGATCCATGGTAGTATTTATACTTTTAGGGAAAAATGGGATGTTTACATCCACTTTAGCTACTACCAACTCAAGTAGATAGGAGCTTGGTTTGACGTTTCTTTTGAAAAGGCACAGTCAGTAATATAGTATCCTTAACACACCATGCTCCTCTACAGTGTCAGCAATTTAAAAATTAGTTCCTGAAGTGGAAATAGTATCTGCAGTATGTGAGCTTCCCATACCAAATGCAAGCATCCCACCTGTTGAATCACTGACACTGTATTGACCCCTTTGAGCCTCCAGGGAGAGAGCCATATCCATTTATTCCCAGACTGTAGTGAGAACCTGTTTGTTCCATGACCAGAGTGAGAGATCTATGGCCCATTCATTACCCAGAGTTGACAGCCAGATGGTAGGAAGTTGGCTAGTTTGCCAGTTAAGCAATTTTACCTCCTTCTGCTTTGGTCTCAATCACCTCTTATAGTGTTTGGCAAACTTCACATGTTATTGCTCCAGTGACATGATGTCAGTCTATTGCAGGACAACACAGACTGACAGACAGACAGATACATACACACACATGCACAGGCACAGACACACACACACACACACACACACACACACACACACACACACACACACACACACACACACACACACACACTCAAAACTATGAATACTTTAGTCCATTGGCAATTCACCAATCTGTTGGAGAACATGACAAAAACACATGTGGACACAAGTGGGACATGAAGACTCACACAGAAGACTGCATAGCTGAGAATCAAACTGAAGTATTAAGTGCCATATTAGAGCAAACCTAACCACTGTGTCACTGTGCTGCCAATACTGAAGTATTACAGATTGTATTAACATTTTGAACATTTCATAAATTGTAACTAAAAATGTTTAATACTTCTTCTGGTGTAAATCTCATACATGCATACATACATAATACATACCTCCACCTATTATTATGGTTGATTTCCTGCCAAGTCACCAATATATTAAAGATTGAAGAAAAGACAGTGGTTATCAGAGAAAGGTTGCTATTATAAGAAGGAAAACAAACAAGAAATTAACTATTTTGATTGCAGTTATCATAGGATTTTAATAGGAATGACAGGAAAGGCAGCAAATGATTTGACCTTTAAGCACATACCTATTTCCAAATTATTTTGACTTTAAAATTAAAAAAATTATGCTACAATAACATGCAAACTTTATCAAGGACATTAAATGTTAAAAATGCACTTTAAAATTATATGAATTCAAACGTAGTCAACAGAAACACTAACATCAGGGTGCTAAATGGAATTCCTGAGTATCAGATATGGCAATCATTTGTTTGCATATGAAATATATGGAGCTAAGGAAATAAGGTAATAGACTGAAAATATAAAAAGAAGCAAACTATTTGTCTGAATAGTCCTTAACTTTTCCTTATAATGTAATTTGATTAATAAATGATATAAACAAAAACACCAGACAAACTAACAAACTGTAAGGGATTGTTGTATATTTAACCTTCTGCTACTACTATTGTTTAAAGTATGTTATTCCATGGAATTTTTTATATTCAAATGCTGTTGCTGTTATTGTGTATTCTAACCAGCTTTATGCAGTGCACATTTTTAATTATGTCTTCTAAAATAATGGGGATCTTTCATTTTATTTGACAGCTGACAACTTATTTTCATCCTTTAAGAAATCTACTGACTACAGCTTGTGACTTATTTTTTTGTGCTTTGAGAAATCCTTTCTGGTTAGCATACTGAAGAAAAGCAAAGCAATTGCTAATAAAAGGAAGCATTCTTCCTGAATCTTCTTTTGTTTTAAAGTATCAAGATACGGAGCTTGCACAGAGTAAAACTGAAGACACAGCATGCCTATAATTTAAAATCAAATCCAATTTGTTCAAGGCTAGCACAATGGGTCAGAGGCTATGCTTAGGTGATCAGAGAATAGAGGCAGAAAAAAAGATGAATCACTCACAGCTGCTGGCTAGAGTTCTTAATTTCAGACCTGTATAGAAAGAACAAAAATGATCCTAGGAAACAATGAGGAGGTATTCTTTGAGTTTTGCAATCAATAAAGAAGCACCAGGTCATTTTAATAGTAGTCTACAACTGAGTTTATTTTTATCTTTTTTATATTATTTTCAAGTCAAAATAACAAATTTGGGTCAGATCAAAAGGGGTTCTGCTGCCTTGTCATGTGAATGCACATGATAGCTTTAAGCTCTACATCAAATATTGTTAAGTTTCTTCAGTCAAGAGTGTGAGGTGTGGGTGCTTCTAAACAGAAACATTAAATACATCATAGCAATAAGCAAGAATTTGAAGCCCATTAACAGATAAAAAAGTCACCTTCACTTTCTGGTATTCAGACCCACACTGGTACTTTTTAAATAATATACCATGGGAGAAATCTTCATTTTCTTAGGGGATGCATTTTGTTCCTGTAAGAAACCTGCTCAGAATCACTGTAAAATGTTACATTGGACACTGGATTATAGTACAGTTAGTTTTTATGTCGTAGAGAAATACAAAGTGCACATTGTAATAAGATATATATATAGCCGCTGTGGTGCAGCGGTAGCATTGTCACCTCACAGCAAGAGGTTCTCCCATTCGATTTTCAGCTGGAACGCCTTCTGTATGGAGCCTGCATGTCCTCCCCGCAGTCGAGTGGCATTCGAAAGACATGCTTGAATGGGCGTGCCATCATTGAAGGTTGGGCGTCGGGTTGGCACCTCAGCACCATAAAAATCTACTGCCAATCATTAGCGGACCGGAGTTCTACTGTGGCAACCCCTAACCGGGAAAAGCCGAAAGAAGAAGAAGAACAACATTGTAATAAGATATGCTGGGTTTGGAGTAATTGTGCACACCCATTATGTGGTTTGGTTATAACTAAAGTTCAATAGTGCATAGTACAGATTCAAGGTAATTTTTGTTGTATGGAGTAGGAATTATTAGGCTCCAGGGTAATTAGGGTCAATATTTCATAAGGAAGGAAGGATAAATACTAAGGTAAACTGAACAATCCATAACTGCTAAAAACCTCATGTAGGTATAATTTTAAAACTTGGTTCCTTTTACCAACTTCAGACAAACCATTTCACGTTAGATAATAGTGAATCTGGATGGATAGTGTCTAGATAGGTACTTTCAGTTAAGGTTTTCAACATCTGTGGATAGAAATATAAATAGTTTAAGAGGGTGCATGACAATTTAGTTAGCCGAAACACTTTTGAGGGATCATTAATATTCCACTTGGTTGAGACATAGACAGTTAGATAACTCGGGCAGATAGAGTCACAGTTTAATATTTTATGATCTACAGCTAGTGCCACTTAATTGCTTTTAAATTCAGATACTAATTATGTGGAATGGTATAAGGCTGGATTATTTTGCCATATGAGCTCTATTTCTGTTTTGATATAATGATATTGACACTAAAGGATGTTGTTATGAAGTTTCTAAGTTCCACATAGAAAAATTGCAACTGAATGAGGTCTTTAAACCTATACAATTTTATATAACTTTCTTCTTAAAATATAGTGTTAAGATCTTAAGTCACTAATAATAACTTATATGAGTCACACAGGTATGAAGGCATTAAAAGCCCCAGTTGTTTAGGTACAGCCTTATTATATGACTGCAAGATCTGGAAGCAATATTTAATTTACTGCCAAAAACTGTGCAATGAAGAGCATTCAAAAAAAAAGTGAAGGTCACTCAAAGAAAAAAATGTCTCCAAGTACCTTGCTACAATATCAAGACATCATTATCAATTAGTCTGGGGCACACAGAATACATTCAAGTGTCATTTTCATGTATAAAATGCTTTACTTAAGAGCATCATACGATAAATTCTCCAAGAAGGAGAGGAAGATGTTTTATAAAGAGAGCTAAGACGTTTTTCTGATCTGTCTAACATTTCCATGTCATAGCTATATAGCATGGATTTCTACATTTTGGTAGGAATGACATTTTAAAGGTCTCTTTAAGTAATTATAAATAGTTGAGAGGTATCTATTTGAACTGTGCCTTTTTGAAATTTGGTTCATTTGTGACACGATTTCAGGTGTGTTAGCCCAACATAATGCAGGCCTGGCTCAAGTTGCTCATTAGAATGCCAGTCTAACTGATGGACCAATAGTGGAGATGCTTAATCCGGGCACAGCATGAGATTATGTGTGTTAACAGGAATTAAAAAAGGACAGCCAACATTTAAGTCAAGAGGTCTAAAATAAGGTCAAGAGGTTTTTAAGCTGTTTATTATAACTTATGTACTCAGGCATATTCAGGAACACCTTTACATTGTTTTCAAAATGACCATGTTAAGTGTGTTAGTTATACTGGGAGAGTTTTACCCTTTTACTTACAAAACTTTGTAATACTTATTTGGATGGACTACGTTTCCAGAGAGACTCACAGCAGGGTCCTATTTATTAAGACACATTTTTCAGTACTGAGGCATAAGAGTACAGCTGAATGTCAGAAAAAGCCAGTCTTCACTTTTCCACTGAATAGGAGTGAAGCTGGAATGTCAGCCTTGTTTACTCAAAACTCTCCATGTGTCACCCCCTCACAAACTATGCTACCCCATACTTGAATAAGAAGGAATGCATATCCAACATACTTTTTTATATAGAAGAGAATAACCAACATAAATTACTGCATGTACACACACCCACACACACACATACACACACACACACACACACACACACACACACACACATATATATATATATATATATATATATATATATATACATGCAAATACATCTACATTGCAATCTCTGTAGAAAATAAATATATCAGCACTGTAATTTCTGTACTAAAGTATATAATTTCATGTATTTATAAAACACTGTACAATTGTTCCTTGTTTTTATGTCAGAGAAAAAAGATGTAATCTTATCTTGTTATATAAAATGAAGCTTTTCTTCTTTTTACTCTATGAAAAGAAGCAAATTTCTGCCCAATAGGCTATGCCAGTTAACAAATGCAGGAAATAAATAAAATATAATAAAATAAAATAAAATATAAGGTTTGGCTTGTTATGATACAAAGGAACTGAAGTAGCTGTGGGAGCTGCTATCACTGGAACTATGATGGGAACTTCTATCACTGGAAGATGTAGATGTCTGTGCAGTCACAGAAACTTGGTTCAGGGCCGTAGAGAGTATCCCAGCCTTGCAAGGCTAAAATGCTTTCTGCATCTTTAGCCCACAAAATGAATGTATGAGAACCAAAAGAGGGGGTGTTTCTATCTATATTAGAGATAAATTCACCTTCCGTCTAGTTAGACTGGAGAGCTCCATGGAGTTACTCCAAGTTCAGGTTACGGTGGGTAAGACCCCCATTCAGGTCATAGCCACTTATAGATCCCCCTCCATGGGTCATGGCAAGCATGAACACTCTGGTTATGGAGGATTTCAATCATCCCATCATCAACTGGGAAACCTATGCTAGCCCTAACCCACTAGTGCAAAAGTAACTTGACTTTGTTAACTCAAATGCTCTGGAACAAATTGTTCACACCAAGATAAGAGGAACAAACATACTAGATCTGGTCCTGACTAAAATGTCTAATGGATGCATTACTGCAACTGTTGGACCCTCATTAGTTAAATCTGACCATAAATCAGTCACCTTTGAGCTGACACTAACACCAGAACTCACAAAGGGTGAAAGCAGACTAAAAAATTTCACCAAGGCAAACTATACCCTCCTAGATAAAGGTATGAATGCATTCTGTGCCCCATCCTCAGCTGGAACTGGTAACTACACTGAAGCTTACACTAAAGCCCTGTACAATCATTTGCATAGGCTGTACCAGAAAGAATCAAAGCCAGAGCTCCAAGTTAAAACAAGCCACCATGGTGGACATCTCGCATCAACAAACTTTACAATAAACACAAAAAGTTGCTGTCCATGAAAACAAAGGCAATACTCCAACAATGGAAAAGCACCCTCCTCAGCCTCAACAGACAAATAAAATAACTTGTCAAATCCTCTAAGGGCCTCTTTGAGAAAAACTTAGCTAGCACAGCCAAGAATAGCCATAAGGCCTTTTACAGCTATGTATGTAGTCTGAAAGGTAGGACCCAAGCATGTGCAGAACTAGATAGCAAACCTGCTAGTGGATAGGTTTGGTGAAAATTTCACCCCCGATCCCCTCCAAATCTATCACATACCTTGCCCCAAACTCCCCCCAACTCTACATATATGAAGGACAGGTCATCAAAACATTGTCCAAGGCAAAAAAACACAGCCTCTATGGGACCAGACGGCATCCCAGGCTGTTTTCTAAACAGGTAAAAACATGAACTAGCATCACCATTAAGTAACCTTTTCAATCATAGTCTAACAACAGGCATTGTTCCTGCAGAATGGAGAACAGCAACAATTATTCCCCTCCACAAAGGTGGCCTAGCAACAAACCCAGGGAATTACACAACCATAAGCCTGACCAGCCTCATCTGTAAGGCCATGGAATGTATCATTATGGACCTCATGAATAAAGACATAGGTGACCTCGAAACCCTGGGTCCTACCCAATTCAGCTATGTCAAGGGCAGATCCTGCTTGTTAAATCTTGTGGATTGTTTTGAAAATATGACCAGAATGATTAATGAGGGCAAATCTGTGCATACAGCATACCTTGACTTGGCAAAGGCTTTTGACACAATCCCACACTCAGACATTACCAATAAACTTAGCAAACTGAATATAAACCCCTTTGTTGTAAGATGGGTTACTAATTCACTCACAAACCAGACACACACTATCAAAGTGGGTGACTCCACATCAACCAGCAGACCTGTTACCAGCAAGGTGCCACTGAGGTCATCGCTGAGCCCCCTACTGTTTAGTATATACTTCTCAGATGTTCAGGTCAAGACTAAGGGGTTGTGGCTGACCAAGTTTGCAGATGACTGCAAACTGGGTGCAACTGTTGAATCCCCAGATGATGTCAGTATACTCCAGGAGGGTCTTCCACAGACTAGACCAACAACTGGTGTCTTAGTCACGGTTTCAAACTGAATGCAAATAAATGCATCATCATTCCCTTCGGCACAAACAATGTCTCTTCACACTATTAAATCAGCATAGGATGGTGGTTTGTAGGATGACATTGGTGATCAAGAAGAGGAGGAGGAGTGTGAGGGCAGCACCAAGGATCAAATGGTGGAAATTGAAAGATGGTAATTTTGAGGTGGAGTTCAGGGAAGAGTTAAGACAGGCACTGGGTGGCAGTGAAGAGTTACCCAATAGCTGGGTAACTACAGCAGAGCTAGTAAGGGAGATGGCTAGAAAGGTGTTTGGTGTGACATTTGGAAAGAGGAAGGAGGACAAAGAGACCTGGCAGTGGAATGAAGAAGTACAGGAGAGTATACAGAGAAAGAGGTTGGTGAAGAAGAAGTGGGATTGTCAGAGAGATGAAGAAAGTAGACAAGAGTATAAGGAGATGCGGTGCATGGCAAAGAGAGTGGTGGCGAAGGCTAAGGATAAGGCATATGAAGAGTTGTATGAAAGGTTGGACAGTAAGGAGGGAGAAAAGGACCTGTATCGATTGGCTGGACAGAGGGACTGAGCTAGTAAAGATGTGCAGCAGTTAAGAGTGATAAAGGATAATGAGGGAAACATACTCACAAGCGAGGAGAGTGTGTTGAGCAGATGGAAAGAGTACTTTGAGGGGTTGATGAATGAAGAGAATGAGAGGGAGAGAAGGTTGAATGATGTGCAAATAGTGAATCATGAAGTGCAGTGGATGAGCAAGGAGGAAGTAAGGATAGCTATGAAGAGGATGATGAATGGAAAGGCTGTTGGTCCAGATGACATACCTGTGGAAGCATGGAGGTGTTTAGGTGAAATGGCAGTGGAGTTTTTAACTAGATTGTTTATTGAAATCTTAGAAAGTGAGAGGATGCCTGAGGACTAGAGAAAAAGTGTTTTGGTACCGATTTTTAAGAATAAGGGTGATGTGCAGAGCTATAGTAACTACAGAGGGATTAAAATAATCAGTCACAGCATGAAGTTATGGGAAAGAGTACTGGAAGCTAGGTTAAGAAGGGAGGTGATGATTAGTGATCAGCAGTATGGTTTCATGCCAGGAAAGAGCACTACAGATGCAATGTTTGCTCTAAGAGGCCCTTAACTGTAACCTGCACAAGCAACAAGGACCTCCAAAGCTGAAACGCAAACACCAATCACAACCAAAGTGTCACATAGCTCACAACACCAGTGTGCCACCCAGCAACAGCCCCTAAGGCAAGACAATGTACCTAACACTTTAGTCATAGGTGACTCTATAGTCAGGCACACTGATGTCCCACTCACCAGGCTGAACAAGGAGAAAATTACAGTGAGCTGCCTGTCGGGTGCCAGGATCCGCCACATAACTCATGCACTCAAGTCACTCCACAACAAGTACAAATATGACTCTGTCATTGTCCGTGTTGGAGTGACTGACTTGAGATGTACCTCCCTGGACTACATGAAAAGACACATGGAAAATCTCTTGGATCATGTGGCCCAGGCAGGTATGACCCTAGCCCTGAGTGGCATCCTGCCTTCGCCCAGAATGATACCACAATATAAGGACAAAATGATTGACTTCAACAATTGGCTAAGCTTCTGGTGTCATTCAAAGGAGATCCAGTATCTGTCTGCCTGGGATGACATGATCGACAGACCACGATGCTTTGCCAGAGATGGTCTGCACCTGTTGCCCCTGGGATTCAGGTTACTGGCAAAGGCTCTTTCCACCCCTATAGTGCTTTTTTTAGGCAAAGTTCAAAGGACAAAACCACCACCATAACAGGTACAAGCATGCAAAATCTGAAGGTAATGCTACTCAATGCTAGAAGTCTAAACCTCAAAATGCACTCTCTCGAGGCACTCCTAAAAATGGAGAACATCGATATCTGTGCAGTAACTGAGACCTGGTTCAAGGCTCCAGAAAGCACTCCTGCAATATCAGGCTACAACTCTTACCACACTTTTCAGCCACCAAACCAGGATCGAAACACTAAAGGTGGAGGAGTATCCATATTCACCAAGGATATTCACACCACCAGGTTAATTGCCCAACACAATGCGCCTGAAATTCTCCAGGTGCAACTAACACTAGGTAAGACTGCAATCCAAATTGTAGCTTGCTACAGATCTCCCCCACCATGCCCCAAGATTCTCACTATACCTTTCTAAACATACTGTAAAATATTAATATACAACCAAACACCTTAAAACTGGGTGATTTCAACTACCCTGCCATTAACTGGGAAAACTACTCGTGTACCAACACCTTTGCCCAACGGTTCTTGGAATTCATAAATTCCAATGCCCTGGATCAACTAATCCATAGTCCCACCAGGGGCTCCAATATCCTAGACTTGGTCATTACCAACATGGGAAATCGATGCTCCACACCTATGGTCACCCCCTCGTTGGTCAGGTCAGACCATAAGTTAATCACCCTTAACATCCACATCCCACCCCCCAGTAAGGAAACCTCCATAAAAAACTTCTCCAAAGCCAACTTCATGCTACTCAAGTCAGAAGTTACAAACATCATGACACCCATGCAGAAGGGAACTGAAAGTTCGACTGCTGAGTCCTACACTAAGGCACTGTATGAGCACATCCAGTCATGCATTAATTGTGCCATCCCAAATAGAACCAAGATGCTCTCCTCTAAAAAAAGGAAGCCAATCTGGTGGACCCTGCCATAAACAAACTTTACAACAAAAGGAAGAAACTGTTGCAGAAAAGAGGAAAATCCCAGGATGCAAAAAACTCCCTTACCAGCCTCAGTAAAAAGCTGAGATCCCTCATAAAATCCTCCAAAGCTAGTTATGAAAATAAAATTGCCAAAGATTCCAAAGACAACAACAAAGCATTCTATAACTATGTCAAGAATCTAAATGGCAATGCTCAGATCTGGTCTGAGCTACAACAGAATGGCATTAAATATACTGATCCCAAGGATATTGCCAATATCCTGGCAGATCGATTCAGTGCCATCTTTACCCCCCTCTCACCCCCTAAATGGCACATCTCAATACTGGAAGATTATCAAATTCTGGTAATAACGGCCACACAGGTAAAACATGCACTCTCCAAAGCTAAGACTACAGCATCTATGGGACCAGATGACATCCTGGGCTGTGTACTACATGAACTACAAAATGAACTGGCACCTCACCTAAGTGTCATGTTTAATCATACCCTTACCTCAGGCTTCATGCCCACTGAGTGGCGCACAGCTACAGTTATCCCACTCCACAAGGGGGATCTTCCTTGGATCCCGGGAACTACCACCCCATTAGTCTGACGAGCCTGATCTGCAAGACCATGGAACGTATTATTATGGAACTTATAAACAAAGACATTGACAACCTTAAAACACTGGACCCCACCCAGTTTGGGTTCATGAAGGGCCGATCTTGTCTCCTGAACCTGAATGACTTCTTCGAATCAGCATCCAGAGCTGTGGATGAGGGTAAGGCAGTCCACACAGCCTATCTGGACCTCGCCAAGGCCTTTGACACCATCCCCCACTCTGGAATCATAGATAAGCATACTAAGCTGGGCATTAATCCCTACGTTACTCGATGGGTTGCCAACTGGCTTACTGACAGAACCCACACTGTAAAAGTAGCTGACTCCAAATCCAGCTCCAGCCAAGTGACAAGTGGAGTACCTCAGGGTTCAGTCCTGGGACCTGTCTTGTTTGGCATCTACTTCTCCGAAGTACAGGCCAACACTAAGGGACTCCGGCTAACAAAGTTTTCAGATGACTGCAAACTGGGAGCCATTATTGAATCCCCAAATGATGTTGATACTCTACAGAAGGTCCTTACAGAAACAGATGCTTGGTGCCAGAGCCATGGGCTCAAGCTCAATGCCAAGAAATGTATAGTTATCCCCTTCGGGAAAAAACACATACCCATAAATTACCACATAGGTGGCAGTACACTAAACACTGAAAGTGTGATAAGAGACTTAGGGACACAGGTGGACAGTGGTCTCACCTTCAATAACCACATCGCCACAACAGTCAGAAAATCCTTCTATGTGGCACACCTTATCACTAAGGGCTTTTCATCCAGAAAAAAGGAGGTCATTGTCCCACTGTATTCCTTTCTCATTAGACCCATTATAGAATACAATACCCCATTTGGTATGTACCTCTCAAGACATCTGCAACAACTGGAAAGGCCGCAGAAATACCTCACTAAAAGAATCTCAGGCCTAAAGCAGATCCCCTATGCTGACCGCCTTAAAAAACTCCAGCTATACTCTGTCACATATCGTCTACTCCGAGGCGATCTCTGCTTAACATAAAAGGCCATGTCAAATCCAGAGTTGTTGGACATGCTACACTTAAAGAAATCCCAATCCCTCAGAGCCACATGCTCCAGGGATCTAACCCTTGTCATCACAATAAACAAAACATGCTGGAGGGATGGGTTCCTGACCCAGAAACTCCCCAGACTCTGGAATAGACTGCCCATACATGTCAAGCAGAGCACCTCTTTGGCCCTCTTCAAAAGGAACCTTGATGATTGGATGGGAGAAAGGAAATTCACCCCAGGGATCATGTCAGTCACCCTGCTAGACAGGGGTCCATGGAAGTAAATAGTGTGGGAAGAAATAGCCAGGGAATTGTTATGGCTAGGCTTGTATAGGCCCTAGGGCTG
This sequence comes from Protopterus annectens, assembly GCF_019279795.1. Lineage (NCBI taxonomy): Eukaryota > Metazoa > Chordata > Ceratodontiformes > Protopteridae > Protopterus > Protopterus annectens. The sequence continues at coordinate 397,307,288 of NC_056742.1, forward strand.
ATAGCCTAGTACCAACCTATGAACCTATGAACCTATGAGAGTGTTGATGGAGAAGTACAGAGAAGGTGAGAAGGAGTTGCATTGTGTCTTTGTGCACTTAGAGAAAGCATATGACAGGGTGCCTAGAGAGGAATTGTGGTATTGTATGAGGAAGTCGGGAGTGTCAGAGAAGTATGTAAGAGTGGTACAGGATATGTACGAGGGTAGTATGACAGCGGTGAGGTCTGCAGTGGGAGTGGCAAATGCGTTTAAGGTGGAGGTGGGATTACATCAAGGATCAGCTCTGAGCCCTTTCTTATTTGCAGTGGTGATGGACAGGTTGACAGATGAGACCAGACAGGAGTCCCCGTGGACTATGATGTTTGCAGATTACATTGTTATCTGTAGTGAGAGTAGGGAACAGGTGGAGGAGACCCTGGAGAGGTGGAGATATGCTCTAGAGAGAAGAGGAATGAAGGTCAGCTGGACTAAGACAGAATATATGTGTATGAATGAGAGGGAGGCTAGAGGAATGGTGAGGATGCAGGGAGTAGAGGTGGCAAAGGTGGATAAGTTTAAATACTTGGGATCAACAGTTCAGAGTAATGGTGAGTGTGGAAGAGAGGTGAAGAAGAGAGTACAGGCAGGATAGAGTGGGTGGAGAACAGTGTCAGGAGTGATTTGTGACAGACGAGTACCAGTAAGAGTGAAAGGGAAGGTCTACAAGAGGGTAGTGAGACCAGCTATGTTATATGGGTTGGAGACAGTGGCATTGACAAAAAGGCAGGAGTCAGAGCTGGAAGTGGCAGAGTTAAAGATGTTAAGATTTGCACTGGGTGTGACGAGGGTGGACAGGATTTGGACTAAGTAAATTAGAAGGTCAGCCCAGGTTGGAAGGTTTGGAGACAAAGCTAGAGAGGCAAGATTACATTGGTTTGGACATGTGCTGAGGAGGGATGCAGAGTATATTGGGAAAAAGATGCTAAGGATGAAGCTGCCAGGTAACAGGAAAAGAGGAAGGCCTAAGATAAGGTTTATGGATGTGGTGAAAGAGGAAATGCAGGTGGTTGGTGTGACAGAGCAAGTTGCAGAGGACAGGAAGAAATGGAAACAGATTATCCACTGTGGTGACCCCTAATGGGAGCAGCCAAAAGAAGAAGAAGAAGACCCTATGTACCCACAAAGTGGTAAGGGACTTTGGTTCACAAGTTGACCATGACCTTAACTTTGACCACCATGTGTCTACTGTAGTAAGGAAAGATTTCTACATAGCACACTTGAATAGTAAAAGCATCTCCTTGAGTGCAAAAGAGGCTATAACCCCTCTATACTCAGCACTAATCTGTCCCATAATTGAGTATAACACCCTGTTCAGCATGTACCGTGCAAAGCACCTACAGCAAATGGAGGCACTTTAGAGGTTTCTAACAAAGAAGATCAAGGAACTCCAGCATGTGCCATATAAATGACTAAGGTTCCTGTCACTTTACTCTGTATCATATAGACGTCTTAGGGGAGACTTATGCCTGGCTTATAGAGGAATCTCAGACCCAAACCTAATGAACTTGCTGCATATCTGTAAATTAAACAGGACTAGGGCCACCCATTCTAGCGACCTAAATATGGCCTGTGACTTAAATAGGACATGCTGGATGGACAGATTTATCTCCCAGTGACTGCTGTGTCTTTGGAATAGGCTACCTATTCATGTTAAATAGAGCACTTCTATGACACTGTTCAAAAGGAACTTAGATGAGTGGATGGGGCACCATAAATACTTTCCAGGAATAGCACCCACAACCCACCTGGACTCAAACACAAGCAGTGCAAATGCTACAGAACAGAACTGAAAAATGCATTTTATTGCTCTTTCTTTTTAGAAATGTTAACTTGATTTCTTTTGTGAAGGCTGAAATCTAGTTCTTCAAGGTATCTCCCGTTCCCCTTCACACCTACCTTCCCTAGCTGTCAAAGAGCTAAGGGTAATTTGACTTATCATCTGCATGTGATTGACAGTTCACAGCAGGTGACCAGACTAATGTACTGTTTTCTTGTTAGCCTTTCCTTCCTTACAGTGGGAGACTTTTTTGTTGCACTCCTCCTGTCTAATTTAGAACCAAGTTCCATAGCACTGGGAATAATCATTTTTTTGCAAAACATCAAACTCCCACTTTATTTTCCTTCCTGTTTGGCTAAATAGCTAACAAATGATGTACTATAAACACAAAATATTTCACAGACTTGCATGACAGCACCCACATACTTTTTTTAAGTGGTAATTTAAGAAAATTACGGTATTGCATACTTCTTGTAATCTGATGTAGTGTTGTTGATTAATTGTGACAGACATCTGCTTCCTATGTAAAAACATCCAATTAATGTCTGCACATGGTCATTGCAAATTTATGCTCTCAGTTTTTGCAGCTGTTACTGTGCTTCTGCCTGTACTTTGTCACATATCGGTAGGGCTCTTCAGAAAAGTGAGATTATAGTTTGACATTTTTGCTAGGTTAAGCGTGGGCTGGGCAAGGCAGCTCTGACATCACAATGTGGGAGGTCCACTGGCTCTTCTATATAGCATGCAAATCAGGCAGGGATTACATCACTTTGGGAGAGGAAACATCCCGGTAGCTAAAGCAAGAGCTCTGGTAGATGTGACATCATAATTTCAGAGACAGCTAGAGGTTTTCCAACTTGGTTTTCAAAGTGAAAGTAAAACAGTACAGAAAGGTAGGAAGCCTAACAGGGTAAACAGTTGAGTGGATTAGTTTTTAAAGCTGCAAGGGTAATTTTTCGAGGCTATATCAATGAACAGGGACTAAAAGAGATAGCAGGTTGAGCAATCTGCTTTAATATCCCGTTGTTGTCCTTTAAGACCTGATATCCAGACTTTGAGATTTACTTCAGTTCTACATGTTTCTTGGTGTTAGTAGTTTGTAACTATTTCATTAATTTTAAACTACAGTAACTGAATTTTCTTCCAAACACGATATTTCAGTTTTTACCTGCCTTCTTTTTCAGTACTTTTCCCCATTGCACATCTGCACTATTACTTATATAGACATAAAATAGGAACAGGCCTATCAACAAACCACTAGCAATCCTCGTTTCTCTAATCACCTTAATACAGTCCATTTATCACAGCATTCCACGTTTTACTTTTCTTATACTATTACGGAGTCAGCAGATGTTGATTTTATGTTCATGCCCTTAGTCTACTTTTTTATTCAATAAAAATGCAGACTGGCATAATTATCTAATTCAGAAAATTAAATAACTTAAAATAATCATTATAAAACTTCCATAAAAATCCAAGAAACTAACACAATGCCACTAAAAAAATTACACCTTTGATGTTCCAAATTTAACAATGTTTACTAAAATCATAAAACATACACCTTATTATTCTTTGGTATTTTTTTCTTAAAGCATTTATTGTTTCCACAACATTTAATGGCTTCAAGGGTAGAAATGACCAACCTTTTGCTAGTATATTCAGTTCCTTCTCAAATAATATTCTACCTGACAAATTAAATGAACTCTAGTTTATTTGTACCATCCCCATTGTAATTATGGGTTTTGTACCTGCTCATGTTGTGAAAAGTCATCATTTCTTTTACCTGGGTTTCCACTTGCACCCACATTCATTTGGTGTCTTGTAATGATCTCTACCGGTTGTCATAATTTATATTGTTTCTGTTGTTCACCATCTTCCAATAGTGATGATTTTGATAACTGTGCTACTATGAACTGCTTCCTTTATTGATTTGCATTTGCACTGGAAGCTGAACTCCAAAATGTCCTCATCCTTTTTATTGGTTAGTGATTTTATACTACTTTTCTTGTCTTTAGTCACATATATGGTATTAAAGTTTACATTTTTAAAGTCATAATTATTGACACCCCTCTGAAATGTTTTTAATTTTCTGTTTTTCACCTGTTCAGTTTCATTTATTATCTTATCATTCAAAACTTGAACCTTTCTTTTAAAATTCACCAAATAAACACTGTTTCAATGTTCATGTTTGTTTCTAATATGTGCAGATAGTTTATGAATGTCTGTATTGTTATAGTCTATTAATAATTGCAAATAGGGTAGCTCTGCCTTTTTTCTTTATTGCTTTTCACTCTATAGCAAATCCTCTAAATATTTCTTGCCAGCTGGTAAAACCAAAACATGGAACCCCCTGGGAATGACTTGGAGTTTTAAACTCTCTGTAAAGTACAACTTGTTCCCTGAATACATTTAAGAGAAGCAAAATCATTCTCCAGATCATTAAAATCATTTAAATGATCACATCTGATGTTATCAATCTTTATTTATTCCTCAACTGTGAGTTTGATTCTGAATATCAGAACCAACTCGACCATTACTACAGCCTGCGAGGACCAAAAACTCCTAAGTCCTACCAAGGATGCTCCTCTCCCAATTACCTCAGATATCGTTTGCCGCTTCCTATGACAGACACGCTGCCAACTTGCTCTCGAGCTAAGTTTTATTTCTCCATTGTATTTTAAATTTTTGGATTGTCATAAGGTTACTTTGTTTCTTTATATAGTTTTATATAGTTTTTTGATCTTTCTTTTTACAAACTACCCATTTTTCTACTATAACATTTACGTCTCCTCTCCATCCCTCCCTTATACAATTCTGTGTATTCTGCACTATCATTGTTGGTAGACCTTATTTCTTCTGCTTTTCTTCCAGTAATAAAAAAGTAGTTCTAGCTTTCATTTTTTTCTCCTGCACTTGCTATAGTCTTTCCTACCATTGCCAGTAGCCTTCTGTACCTTCAACACTCTCTTCTACTACTATTGGCAGCCTATTTTTCTCTGCCTACTTTTTGGGTTTAATTTAGCTCTTTGTGTGTGTGACTTAGTTGTTCTGATTATGGCTAACAAAGGTAAGGGCACCTCTGGTTTTAAGAAATGTCAGGAGTCTATCCGTAAAATGCCCAGTTCTGATAGGTACTATCTTTGTGTTTATTGCCTGGGTCCAGTGTATTTGCAAGAAGACTGTTCAATTTGTCATGTTTTTAGTCAACAGGCCCTGGTAGAAAGGAAGAATAAATTGCTATTAAAGGGGATCATTAACTCTTCCTTTGAGGAGGCCTTATCTGTTTTTTTCTGGCAAAAGCAAAACATATGTTTCTTCCCCTTCCTCTTCTTCATCTTCTTCAAAACTAGACAAACCAAAATGGAGCAGTCGATTGGTGCTAGCTTGTCCCTCTACACCGATGACCAAAACACTTAGAACTTCAGTTCCCTCTACCACTGCAGAATCAACAGTTACTACAAAAGATATTTTGGTGCTGATATCAGCACCAATAGTGTCTCCTCCATCAGTGCTGAAGTTATCGGCACAAATCTTGGATCAGTCCATGGAGCCAACAGCCTCGGCACCATCTTCCATTTCAGCACTGATATCTTTGGTTTCAGATAAATGCACTGAATTTTCTTCCTTGGATAGACCTAGGACCAGATACTCTCCATCCATAGATCCCTTTGCTGGTCAGTTAACTAGCCCCTTTTTTGGAAAGACCAAAATCCCACTATCAGTTTGTTTCACACCAAGAGTCTGACAGAAATGGATGTGTTGAGGTTGGTGGATCAGTTCTTTGTGGCAAGGAGTCTTGCAAGTGTGGCCTTGTTTTCAGCCCCTTCAGGTGCCAGAACCCTTCCTTCTGTGACCTCACCTACTCTTCCTCCTCTAACCTCCTCTGAGGCCTTGAAGATTCCAGCTCCAGTTTCCTGGCACTGACTGTTTCATTTCTGATGAGATCTTCATCTCTGGTTTAGATTTCTACCCTGAGTTCTTCAGCTCTGTCGGATCTGGAGAACTCTTGGGGTTGAGAATATCCTGTTAGTTCTGAGGGGCAGGACTTGACTCTGGTGTTTCTAGAGCCATCTCTGCATCTTGGAGCTTCAGCACGCATTAGCTCTATCCCAGCTTTGGCTTCGGGGGCAGTATTTTCGGAGCAGGGAGTGACCACGGTTCAGAGACAGTCTTTCTTGGTTCCAGGCTCCCTTCCCTCTTTGGGGGTGACTAGTCTCTCCCTTCCCGGCCATGGAGAGGGACCTGTCCACTTTGGGCATCCAGTCAGCTCCTCCTCTGTTGGAGCAGTTCCCTGATCCTTCCACTCATCCAGAGCTTCCTCCAATCCCAACACCTGAACATGGAGCACCGAAGACACAGGAGACACCTATTCAGGTTTTGTCCTCTTCTCATACCTGCCAGATCATCCCACTGAGGAACTTCCTCAGAAGACGAAGTGTAAGAGGAAATACTTAGATTCCCCAGAAGAATTCATCACAGAGGACACTGATTTTGATGAAGGGGTGGGTTCTCCATGGCCACCTCTGGAAGATGTCTCCTTTGGAGGCATTGTTGAGATCCTTAAACAGACGGGAGGTTGGACATCCAAAAGACTCTCTTTAGAGGAATCAGTGTACCTGCAGGCCTTCAGTGCTCAACTATCTACCACTTGGGTTACACTGCCTGCTGATGAGCTCATTAAGTTGATCTTGCAGTGGATGTGGAAGACTCCTGACACCACAGAACCCATCCCCAAGAGGCCAGACAACATTTTAACTGCACCAGAGGACCATCAGTTTTGGGCAAAGGGGATTACCATTAGATGCCATGGTGGTACCAGCTGCCACAAAAAAGGAAATGGCAGAGGAAAGTTCCACTATCCGTCCTCTAAGTAAAGAGTCTTGCGTGATGGATAGGGTTGGAAAGCAGGTTTATGCTTCATCGACCTTTGCATTATGGTCTTTGAACTTTATGGCACACTTCACCAGACTTCAGAGAGATCTGATTAAGGAATTATCAGATACTCTGGCAGGAGCCATATCTGACAGAATTCAAGATAAGGTTGCTTCTCAGTTGGCCACCCTAGAGTCCATTTCAAATTCATCCATGAGGCTCATAGCACATGCAGCCAAAGGGATAACTAGGGCAGTGGGATCAGACATAGCCATAAGGAGACACATCTGGGTGTGCTTGTATGAATTTGCAGAGGCATTCAAGTCTTCATTCATCAATGGTCCCTTTGACAGATCATCCCTTTTTGACCTTAAAGTTTGAGAAATGTTGTCCAGGTGTGAAAAGGATGGAAAGACCCTTTCTGCAGTGGGCATATATTTTTCTATTCCTCAGTGGTCCTCTTTGAAGAACCAGAGAAGCAGGGAAAATGTAGTTCAAAATGTTCCACAGGGTCTTTCCAGGACACAGGTGGTAGTGGCTGTCTCAGGGGCAGTGGGGGAGGTTTAAGGGAAGACACTGTCCATGCAGCTGGACACAAAATCTGGGTTCCAGGGATACCTTTCCTGGAAAACTCTATCCATGTTCCTGAAAGGAGGCCCGATTGCCTTCCTCTGTAGGCAGTCGGGGAAATCCTTATCCCTGCACCAACACACCTGGCTTCAGATAACTTCTGATGTTTATAACCAAAGGCTACTTCACACCCTTCCTTCTACCTCCCCAAAGTTGCAAGAAAATCTCTGATGTTCCACCTAGTCAGCAGGAACCAGCAGTGCTAGAAATTCAGAAACTACTTGAAAAAAGAGTCATCCAGGAGGTCCCACTAGACCAGATAGAATCCCGAATTTACTCAAGATTCTTTTTAGTGCCAAAAAAGACAGAGGCCTGGAGACTAAATTTGGATCCAAGTGTTTTGAACAATTTGATTCGATAAACAACATTCTGGATGATCACGGTTCAGTATGTTCTCCCATGGGAAAGAGGATTGGATATTCTCTATAGATCTCCAGGATGTGTATTACCACATCAATATGGACAAGCACCCCAGGAGATTTCTCCACTTTTGGCTGGGAACCAGTCATTACCAGTTCAGAGCCCTGCCCTTTAGTCTCATCACAGCCCCTAGGGTGTTCACCAAATGGATGGCAGTAGTAGCAGCTCGCTTGAGACTGCATAGATTCTGGATGTTTCTGTACTTAGATGACTTGCTCATTACCACTCCCACCAGGCATCTTCTAGAACAAGCAAGAGACTACGTTCTCCAGACATGCACCAACCTGAGGATTACCATAAATTACTAAAAATCACATTTAACTCCAACTCAAAATATAGAATTCATAAGAGCAGTACTAAATATCAATGCTTGCATAGCCTATCTACCTTATCTGTGATTGCAAAAGATCAAGAACCAAGTGAAAAAAATTATCAGAAGCAGAACAATACCTGCATGACTAGTTCTGCAAGCCCAAGGTTTGATGGTGCCGACCATCATGTTAGTCCCCCTGGTGAGCTATCACATGAGAATATTGCAATGGCTTCTAGCATCCCAGTGGTCCATTCTGTATCAACCAATGTCAGCCCAGATTTTGATTACCAACCATTGCAAGGAAGACCTAGCTTAGTGGATCCAATCACAGGAAATTCTCCTGGGCTGCCCCTTTGTCCTGTGTCAGCTCCAAGCCATAGTGACCATGGACACCTCCCAGATGGTGTGGAGGGCTATTATCTGGTCAAGACTTTCCAAGGCAGTTGATCTCCCATGAAAGCCAGATTGCATATCAGTGTTCTAGAGCTGAGGCCAGTGCTTTTAGTGTTGCAAGGCTTTCAAACTACTCTTCCTCAAGGAACGATTGCGATTCAAACAGACAGCATGTCTGTAGTTTGGTACATCAACAAACAGGGAGGAACCAAGTCGTACCCCTTTTGTAGAGAAGCACTCAGAGTCTGGCAGTGGGTGATATCTTCCAACCGCTTTCTGATAGTAATCCATATTTCGAGAAGATCCAATGTGATAGCAGACAAACTGGCAGATGCGTTATTCTGCCTCATGAGTGGTCTCTCAATCCCAGAGTGGCAAAAAAGATCTTTCTTTGCTGGGGCCAGCCTTGCTGTGACCATTTTGCATCAGCCCTGAACACCAAGTGAAGCAGCTACTTTGCCTTTCCCCACTCAAGGGGAGTCCCCAAGAGATGTTCTCCTGCATGATTGGCCCTCTGGTCTCCTGAACATCTTTCCCCTTTCCCAATAATGCCTCAATTTCTAAAGAAAACGATCATGTTGAAGAGCAAAGCAGTCCCCATTGCTCTCTTCTGGCATCAACAAATTTGGTTCCCCTTTCTCTGGTCTTATCTGATTCAATGACCATGGACTCTGGACCGAGATCTGGATCTCCTATCTCATCCAGAGGGATTAGTTCACCCAAACCTTCAAAACCTCAAGCTCATGGCTTGGCTTCTCCAGTTCCATTGATTGCCAGGTGTATTAAACTTTCAACCCCAGTTCATAGAATTCTTTTGGCATCTCATAAGCCTTCCACCAGGAAACTCTACAATAGTAAATGGAAGAGATTCTCATTCTGGGTTTGTGATAATAACACTGATCTCTTCTCTGCTCCTATCGATAAAGTCTTACCATTTTTAGCGTTGCTGTGTGAAACAGAGGTCTCTTCCTCTACCATCAGGGTTCAACTAGCAGTTATCTCAAATTTTCAAAATGGGTTTAAAGAATGTTCTTTAATTTCTCATAGCCTTTGCAAAGCATTTTTAAAAGGGACCTTGAAGTTAAAACCCCCATATAAGGATCCATATACACCTTGGGATTTAAACTTAGTATTACATACAATAGTTCATTCCCCCTTTGAGCTTGCTGCTGACTGCAACTTGAAAATCTTGTCTTGGAAAACTATACTTTTGGTAGCAATAACTTCTGCCAGATGGATTTCTGAAATTCAAGCTTTATCTTGCAAACCACCTTATTTGGTGTTTCACAAAGATAGGATTTCACTGAGAACAAACCCATCCTTTTTGCCAAAGGTGGTGCCAGAAAAGAATATCAACTGGGCAATCAATCTACCAGCATTTTTTCCCAATATTCTTTGCATTTATTAGAAGTTCATAGACAACTAAGCTTTTATCTTCACAGAAAAAAAGACATAAGGAAGTCTGTCCGGCTGTTTGTTTCCTTTGCAAGTACTAAAATGGGCAAGTCAGTTACCAAAGTCACTTTATCTAGATGGCTAAAAGATTGTATTTCCTTTATATACAACAAGATGAAAATTGAATTACCTGGACCTGTTAAGGTACACTCTACCAGAGCAGTCACTACTTCAGCAGTGTTCTAATCTAATGCTTCCATGGATGAGATCTGTGAGGCAGCAACATGGGGTACCCCTCATACCTTTATTACTCATTATAAATTGGATTTGGTCTCTAGGGAAAGAGCATCATTTGGTTCTATGGTGCTTATGAATATCCTTCCTTGAGTCATCCCAAGATCTAAGGTAGCTGGGGGTACTATCCCACAGGATTAAATAAAGATTGACAAGATCAGATAAAGAAGTTATGTGTCGCTCGTCTTGTACATCTGAATAAGACGAAGAGGCTTGGGTGTTCATTTAAGTAGTTTATTACATAAAAACACATCAGGATGGATGTCAGGAACATTAAACAAACTAACTAACTAACTGACTAAACTACTACACACATGCATGCTCTCACTCTGGCTGCTCACTCAAAATGGCACTCTTACTTGCACGTGCTCAGTACTTATATGCAGTGCCCAATGACTGGAATGCTTCTTAAAGGTACAGCACACACTCTGATCTACAGCCTCTCTCTTTACTGAGCTGTCTCATATTGACAGTGACATTTGAATAGGCATGCAATTATACAGAGAATAATAAACAAAACAAAAATCACATCTAGGTTGCAGTGTATCTGGAACTAGGTCTGGAAATGCAACCTGATCTAGTAATGTAACAGTTAGGACTGGGTTTAGCAATAGGCACAGTTACTCAGGAATGTTCTATTTCAGGACTGTCGGGGATATTCTCAGGGACAGGGATTACTCATGGAATGTCCTCTGGAACAGGAACATTGGACAAGTCACTCTGAGAAGTAGATTCTTTATTACAGGCAAGATGCTGTAACACTGGCTCAGAGACCGATAATACTTCAGATTATACCTAAATTCCATTCCTTGTGATTCCCCAATGTACGATCTCGCCTCTTGACTTAAACTTTTCACAAATCTGATGCGATCAAAACCTTTTGATATCTGTATCCTCACTATCTACCCTTCTTTTAATTAACTGAGCAGTTTGCTGTTCTTATCATAGTAGGACTTCTGGGACAAATGCTTTTTCAACAGTTGGGCTTTCACTGCTTTGTTGTTTTAGCACATGGAACCAACAACTTGCTACTGATTGGTAATGTGGTTCTAGTTTGTCTCGACATACGTCTCAGACAGGTGAAGCAAGATGATTATCATGAGGAATGTTTCTGAGATTCAGCAAGTTTAGAAAAACATTGGTATTGTCACATCTGGATTTCTTTAACAGCTGTTTTGTACTTCGAACTGCACGTTCAGCCAAGCCATTTGACTGCTGGTACTCAGGACTACTTGTAGCATGAGCAAAGTCCTGCATTTCAGCAAACTGTTTGAACTGCTGACTTGTAAACTGTGCACTATTGTCAGAAATAACTTTGCGGACTACCCTGGACAGAAAAATGTCTCTTCAACTTAGTAATGACAGTATTGGACGTTAGGTTAGGAAGCAGGTTAATCTCGAACCAATTTGAATAAGAGTCTGCTAACACCGAGTAATGTTGACCATGCCACTCGAAGATATCTGTGGCTACTGTCAACCAAGGTAGTTTAGGAATCAGGCTTAATTGAAGTGGTTGTTTTTGTTGATGCGGCTTTGTACTATTACAAAAAAAACAAGATGAAAGTACATTCTCAATATCTTTTGACATAGAAGGTCAAAATATTAGTCATCTCACCCTTCTTTTCATAGAATCAGTTCCTAGGTGGCCATGATGTAAGATCTTAATGAACTTTTATAAGGATTTTTGAATAATCACTTTTTGACCTTTCATAATGATATCATTGTGTGACAAAATCTCATCTCTGTAGGGAAAATACTGCTGCACTTCTACTGGTAAACAAAATTGTTTTGAAGACCATCTTTGACTGATAAAGAGGTTGAGCTTGATCTGAAGCTGTGTGAGTTCTAAGCGCATCAAGATATGTGGAAGAAAAATTTCTCACTTCCATGACTTCAAAATCAGGTTGCTCATTCACATGCTGTTCTGTGGTTTTCCTAGGTGATCTGGATAAGGTATCAGCAAGATAAAGAAGTTTGCCTTTTGTATAAACAAGACTGAAATTGTACTTTTGCAATTTGAGCATCATATGTTGCAATCTCGCAGGAGCTGTGTGCAGTGGCTTTCTCAAAATAGTGACTTGAAGTTGGTGGCCAGTTTCTATCTGGATAGATCGGCTAGAAATATAATCATGAAACTTTGAACATGCAAACACAATTGCCAATAGTTCTTTCTCAATCTGGGCATACTGCATTTTGGTTTGGGTAAGGGTTCTTGATGCATAGGCTGCTGGTCTACCCTCTTGAAGAATGACTGCACCAAGATCAAATTTAGAAGCATCACAGGGAAGAGTAACTAGTTTGTGAACATCATAGTAACATAGAGTGGGTGGACTGGCAATTTTCTGTTTCAGGATATCAAATACACTTTGGTATTGTTCTGACCAGAACCAGGCAACATCTTTGCATGTCAGTTCTCTTAGTGGTGCTAAACGTTGGCTTAAATCTGGAATGAACTTGCCTAAATAATTGACCATGCCAAGAAAATGGTGTAAGGCTTGGCCATTGTCTGGAGCTGGCATCTCAAGAATTGTTGTTTGCTTGGAAGGATCTGGTTGTAAGCCCGGACTGGTAAACAAATGACTAACATAAGTAACATCTTGTAGCCTGAATTTACACTTCTGAAGATTCAGCTAAAGATTCACTTCACAAGCTCTTTCCAGCACTTTTTTGAGGTTTCTATCATGACTGACTTTACTTTTGCCTCCTACTAGAACATTATCTACTATTATAGCACATGAATAGCCAGAAAAAAATTGTTCCATCACACATTGAAAGACTTCACTGGCAGAATTTGTTCCAAATGGCATTCTCAGAAATCTGCACCTCCCAAATTCAGTACCGAATGTGGTTATTAATGAAGATGTTTGGGCAAGCTAAATTTTCCAAAATTAACTCTTTGCATCTAAGACAGAAAAAACAGTGGCATTTGGCATGAGGCAGCAACCTTCTCAACTGTGTGCATAGGATGATGAGGCCTTTTTAATGCTTTGTTCAAGTCTCTTAGATCAATACATATTCTGATATCATCTGAGCTTTTTTATGAGCTACTACCATGGAGGATATCCATTCCGTTGGTTCTTCTACTGGGCAAATTAGACCTAACTGCATCATTCTGTCTAGCTCAGCTTTGACTCTGTTCTGCATAGCTACTGGAACTTTCTGTGCTAGTCTGATAACTACACTGACCTCTGGGTCTAACTTTATGGAGTACATAACTGGGAGTTTGCCTAGTTTTTCTGCAAAAATATCAGCATACTCAGAAAAAAATAGTTTGGGTGAAATTTTAGCTGTTTTCTTTCGGACTTATATGGTGAACTTCTTTGTTAAGTGAAAGCAGTGTCATTTGTAAACTGTCTGTAAGGCCTGATAATGACTGCACGTGTCTCTTGACTAAGTAAAACTATAAGTCATAGCTGTTCCCAGCAGATTGACATGAAAGCACTACTGAGACTTCAGTTTGAATGTCTTCACCACCATAAGCAACAAGCTTTGCATACTTTATTGAATCAAGTTTTTCTGCAGCTTTTACTCTAGCAAACATTTCTGCTGACATAACATTGCACTTTGAACCAGTATCTATTTTGATTTCTACAGGTTTCTGAACAGTACAAAATATTTAGTTCTTTGCCCATAAATCTACTGCATTGAATGTTTCACCAAGCCCAGACACATCATCAACATAAAACGTAGGGTTGCAGCTTTCTACTTGTTTGACTTGCCTCTTTGTAGGCTCTCTTTTAATAAAAAAAATGTGCCTTGTTTGATTTACAAAACCTTTTGAAATGATTCCACTTATTATAAGAATGGTACTGCTGACCAGAAGCTAAGCACATTTCTCATTTGGGCTCATGGTTACCACCACAATTGCAACAACTGACTAAGAGGCTAGGCACAGGTTTTACTGAGTCACCCTTGTGCTTTGCTGAGTATACCCTGGGCCTTACTGAACTTATTCTGGGTTTTGCTGAAGTTGCCGCACCCTTAGGCCTGTATCTCTCTTAACCTCGTGCTGCATATTATCTACATTAGCTCTGGAAGGTACTGTAAGCAAGCTTTTCTCATTTGTAAGCATACTTGTGTGCTTTTCTGTTTACTCATATTTCTGACAAACCTCAATGGCCTTATTCAATGTTAAATCATTGTCTTGAAACAAATTATTTCACAAGCCTGTCTTTTATCAACTCATCTCTTAAATCACTATATCTGCACGTTTTAGCTTTATTTCTCAAGTTGGTTATATATGCTGCAACAGTTTTGCCAGGATTTTGATCTCTTCTGTAAAATAAGTGCATTTCCTTTGTAATATTAGTTTGGGGGTTACACATTTCTGTAAATGTATGTTTTAAGCATTCAGGGTCTTCTTGTGTTTCAGCCGGTATCACAATATGATGGTCTTCCCTGTCCCCTGCAAACACAGCAGGTGCATACACAAATGAATGCTCTCTTGCAATGGCTACTGAACCATCTAGATTAAGCAGAATGAATGCCTTTGTACATGTGTCTTTGTTAGAAAAAGCAGCCTGTATGAAAATATCGTATTCCTGCTCAAACACTCTCCAATTTTCTGCAATATTGATATCAAACACAAGAGGACTTGGTCTGTGAAATCCTTTCGCCATACCCCCAAATTATAGGAAAACACAATGCAGTCTTGGCTCTTATAGGTTTATAGGTAGGTACTAGGCTATCAGCCCTGGGGCCTATACAAGCCCAGCCAAAAAGGTACCCTGGCTTTTGCCACCCAAGAAAATAATTTTCCTGTGCCACTGTCGAGCAGAGCCACAGAGGTGATCCCCGGGGTGAATTTTTTATTTCCCATCCAATCATCAAGATTTTTCTTGAAGAGTGCTAATGAGGAGCTTTGTTGGATATAGAAAGGTAGCTTATTCCAGCGTATGGGAAGTCTCTGGGACAGGAATATATCCCTCCGGCATGTTCTGTTTATTGTGGTGACAAGGTTTAGGTCCCTAGAGTGTGTAGCTCGGAGGGATTGGGATTTCTTTAAGTGGAGCATGTCCAACAGCTCTGGGTTTGACATAGCTTTGTATGTTAGGCAGAGCTCACCTCTGAGTAGGCGATATGTGACGGAGTAAAGCTGGAGTTTTTTGAGACGGTCTGCATAGGGCATCTGTTTGAGGCCGGTAATCCTCTTTGTGAGGTATTTCTGCGGCCTTTCCAGTTGTTGTAGATGTCTTGTGAGGTACATACCAAAAGGGGTGTTGTACTCTATAATGGGTCTAATGAGAGATGAGCAGATGGGAACAATGACCTCTTTTTTCAGGATGAGAAACCTTTTGTGGTGAGGTGTGCCACGTAGAAGGATTTCCTGACTACTGTGGTGATGTGATTATCAAAGGAGAGACTACTGTCCACCTGTGTCCCAAGGTCTCTTATCACACTTCTGGTGTTAAGTATACTACCTCCTATGTTGTAGTTCATGGGTACAGAGTTTTTACCAAAGGGGATGACAATGCACTTTTTAGCATTGAGCTTGAGGCCATGGCTTTGACACCAGGCATCTGTCTCAGTGAGGCCCTTTTGTAGGATGTCCACATCATTAGGAATTTCGATTATAGCTCCTAGTTTGCAGTCATCTGCGAACTTCATTAGCCAAAGACCTTCTGTGTTAGCCTATACTTCAGAGAAGTAGATACCAAACAGGAGAGGACCCAGGAATGAACTCTGTGGTACTCCACTTGTCACTGGCCTGAAGTTGGATTTGGAGTCTGCTACTTTCACAGTGTGGGTTCTGTCAATGAGCCAGTTACCAACCCATCTTGTGACATAGGGATTTATACCTAGTTTAGTGAGTTTATCTATAATTACAGAGTGGGGGATGGTGTCGAAAGCCTTGGCAAGATCTAGGTAGGCTGTGTGAACCACCTTACCCTTGTCTACGGCTTTGGTGACTGCTTCAAAGAAGTCTATCAGGTTTAGGAGACATGATCTGCCTTTTACAAACCTGAACTGGGTGGGATCCAGAGTTGGAGATTACCAATGTCTTTGTTTATAAGTTCCATGATGATACGTTCCATGGCCTTGCAGACCAGGCTCGTCAGACTAATGGGGCGGTAGTTCCCGGGGTCCATGGTGGCTCCCCCCTTGTGGAGTGGGATAACCGTTGCTGTGCGCCATTCAGCAGGCACAAAGCCTGAGGTGAGGCTATGACTGAACATGGTACTTAGGTGGATTGCAATTAAGTATGAACATGCACACACACCAGGTACTTGTAATAATATTCAAATGCACAATAATCACTTTGAAAGATTGTACTTTGTAAAATACTCTTTGAAATAACTGTACTTTGCGAAATAGCTGCACTGCAATACTGCACACACTTACCAACACTTTGCACACTTTTGTTACTTTGAATAGCTTAGTTAATGAGAAAAGTAGTACATTGTGAAAAATTATGGTAGTTTTCCCTTTTTTATACAGTTTATGCAATTTGGATATTGTTTCAAACATTTTTGTAATTATTTTGAATATTTTTATCAATATGTCGCAGTTTTGGACATTTTGTTTAATTAGATTGTTCTGAGCCTTCTGAGTGTTTCGTTTTATATTCATAGCGAGAAAAATCATTTAAGCAAGTTTTAGTACCTGGAATTCATTTCTGACCTATTTGTGAGTTGTTTGAGCAGTAGGGATGATCCATTCTTGTATATTCCTCCATTTCTAACTGCTTGCCTCATGGTTCTAACCCTGGATCCCATTTTGATACCATGTTGCTCGTCTTGTACATCTGAATAAGATGAAGAGGTGTTGGTGTTCATTTAAGTAGTTTATTACATGCAAACACACCAGGATGGATGGCAGGAACATTAAACTTAAACAAATTAACTAACTGACCGACTACTACACACATTCATGCTATCACTCCAGTTGCTCACTCAAAATGGCACTCTTGCTTGCACATGCTCAGTACTTATATACATGTGCCCACTGACTGGAATGCTTCTTAAAGGTATATCACACACTCTGATCTACATTATGTACTTATAATGTTCCATCTGTATTGCCCATCTTCATTTATCCTTGACTCCTCACCCTCCATCCCCCTTTCTTTCAGACCTGTTAGTGGAATGTTTTATGGTCATAGTTATTAATTTTTTTCACCCGTGATGCCAGATACGGTCTCCATGATTATAATTTCTGTCTTTTTCTATCTGTAAACTTGATCTGAGGTAATTGGGAGAGGAGCATTCTTGGTAGGACTTAAGCTTGATAGATTTTGTCCTTGTGGCTGTAGTAATGGCTGAGTCAGTTCCGATAGTCGGAACCGAACCCCCAGGTCAAGGATAAATGAAGATGGACAACACAGGTGGAATGTTATAGCAAGTACATAACTTCTTTTTTTTTTGTCCTAATAAAATCTCATTTAAAGCCTCAAATTTATTTACTGGAGAGATTTACTGGAGAGAGTAAAAATCCATGCATAATATGTTTTCTCCTTCTTTCTCTTTCTGGATGTCTGAACTCCACTACTCCATCGGTCAAGTTTGCAGAGCTTCTACAACCTTCTCTCAAAATAACAAAATTTCAACTTGTTCATTCATCTAATGTGAAAGTTGATAGAATGCTGAAAAATCACAGCAGTAACTCTTAGCTAGCAAGGCCCACTAATAACCAAATCCCCCCAAAAAAGTGCAATTGCCCAATTTAGAAAGTAAAATAACTTAAAGTAATCAGTATGAAACTTCTGTAAGAAACCAAGGAACCACTAAAAAAACTTCAACTTTAGTGCTCATAATTCCACAGAATTATCCAAACTCTTAAATGTACACTTTAAATGTAACTTTCTAGTAAATCCTTTGAAAGCAGGTATAGTTTTCACAACATTTAATCACCTCAAAGTCACAAAAGACAATCATTTGCTGGTGCATTCTCTTCTTCCTCAGATTATGTTTGCTTTACCAATTAAACCTCTTAAAACATATATTCTAGTCTATTTCTAAAAAGCCCTTGTTATAATATTGGGTTTCTTACCCAATTCATTGTTTCTTTGTGAATTGCTTATCCAATCTCTCTTCCTGATCCTTTCTAACCTCCTTTGATTGATTCTTATAGTTATCATGCAATATTTTATATGCTCTACTAATTATTCCTTTTTTAATGGCAGCTTCTGTTATAGATTCTACTAAAAACTCTGCTAGTGCTGATCTTTCATTTAGGACTGACTGGTCCAGAACATGAGCTGTTGAGAGGCCTTAAAAACAAAATATGCATGACTGCAGATTGAAGACTCCTTAATGCATATTATCTGCCCTGAAATGATTCTCTGATTGGTGCAGACACTCTAAGAATCTCATAGTGATTGGATGACTATTATTCCACTGGCTAATAATGAAAATTTTCCACATATAATGTTGAAATTGCCTTATAAAATATGAAACATACTTGTTGCAGTTTGGAATAGAAAGTATAAGCATCAATTGAACTGTACTTCCTGCATGTACTGGTGCTTTACTAAAATCTTTAAATACATAAGTGACATTCCTTACTTTATATATCCCATGTCATACTCACTACTTTGTGGTTCAGAACAATTCTTCTGAATGCCATCAAATGTGAATCTTTTCCATCATAGATGACTTGCAAAAGGAGCAGTCTGGTTGCTTATAGCTGTTATTGAATTCTGAAATTCTGAAATTATTTTCATTTTAGTTAGTATACAGCATGTGATATATGTAACAAAACAAAACAGTGTAATTATTCAATGCAGCTATCTTACCTGGTTCCAAAATGCAAATGCACACACGTTTTGCTAGAATTTGTGGAGGATTCAGTATACTTTGTATGCACCACCAGCAGCATAAATAAGAGACACATGCATAGGAACCAGCAAACAAACAACCATTCCATTGACTAAGAAGGCATCAAGTGCCAAAGCAAGATACAAAAAATGTTGTCGAGCATGCAAGGGACTGTGGGTAATGGAATGCATACTGCACTATACATTTCATTCCGCCCCTTATGCTTTAAGGATTGAATTAAATATAAATAAATATAAATACATTGTATGCCATATAATATACAATAAGCTAAGGACATTAATGTCTTACATACATCATTTCACAGTTGTTAAACATTTTAGAGAATATATATGAAACAATGCTGCAGCTCAATGTTTGTTACAATAGGACGTGACATATTCATTTCATCAATGTTATGACTATGGATAACTTGGAACCTTCAAGCTACTTGGCTTACAGAAGTCACTTGCATAGCTGTAGTATCTCACCTCCATTTATCCGCAACTTTCTGCCTTTTTTCTTCAATTCCCTAAGTTGCCACTTGTCTCTCTCATTAGCTCCCACCACGTTTTTCGACTTTCCTACTACTTCTCCTATTTTCCTCACTTTAGCTCTTTTTCTTACATTCCATATCATAAAGTTGCACTATTTTAGTGTTCAATAAATCACATACCACTTTCAAAAACCTTTATATTTTGCTGCCTTAGAATTACATGCATTAGACCACTATTCTTCTTCTTTCAGCTTTGACTACTACTCTATGTTGTTTTTATTGTTAATGTAGTGCTCATTAAAACTCTGAATATTAGAATATCATTGTCTCTATTTTTATTTTATTTATTTAGCATTTGTTTACCAGGAAAGCCTGACCTGGAACAAAGCCAATTTTCAGTGGAGGCCTGGGGAGAAACACTCCAGACACATGTGTTTGTAACATGGGAGGAAACCAGAGTACCCAGAGAAAACCCACGTGAATGCAGGGAGGACATGCAGACTCCGCACAGAAGGCACCCCAGCCGAGAATTGAACTGGAGAGCTTCTTGCTGTGAGGTGACAATGTTACCTCTGCACCACTGTGTTGTCCATTATTGTAGTATTTTCCTTAGATGACATTACTGTATGCACTTGTATTCTCATTTTATAGAGATTTTCTTCCTAAAGCATCCTCTGATAAGGGGCTTTTCTTGCCCAGTCAGACTATCCTGGTCAACAACAATCAATCAATCAATCAATCAATCAATCAATATGGCTTTTTAATTACACTGCCATATCTGGAAAGATTACAATCATGAAGAAATGAGATAGTAATCAGGTTGCCTCTGAACAAGCATCCATTGGATGGCTATTGGTCGGATAGTTGTCATCATTTAAATTAGCAGCTAGATAATTAGCTGGAACACAGTATCTGTCAAGAATCATGTGTAAATCATACTCTGAAACAATCAATCAATATGGCTTTTTAATTACACTGCCATATCTGGAAAGATTACAGTCATGAAGAAATGAAATAGTAATCAGGTTGCCTCTGAACAAGCATCCATTGGATGGTTATTGGTCGGATAGTTGTCATCATTTAAATTAGCAGCTGGATAATTAGCTGGAACACAGTATCTGTCAGGAATCATGTGTAAATCATACTCTGAAACAATCAATCAATATGGCTTTTTAATTACACTGCCATATCTGGAAAGATTACAGTCATGAAGAAATGAGATAGTAATTAGGTTGCCTCTGAACAAGCATCCATTGGATGGTTATTAGTAGGATAGTTGTCATCATTTAAATTAGCAGCTGGATAATTAGCTGGAACACAGTATCTGTCAGGAATCAGGTGTAAATCATACTCTGAAACAGACTCAGATTGCAGGCTCCACATCATTTCTTGACTTACATTAGTACTTTATCAGTATTTCCGTACAGAACAGTCCAGTTTTGTGTACATTCTTTTTTTATTCCTGCACAGTAGCAGGCCGTCACTGGACCGAACAATGAAAGGCCTTGGTGTATTGGATTGACTGTCACCAACTGATTCCTATTGCTTTGCATGTGGTGTTATATGGATCCTTCTCTCAGTATTGGTAATGAAATGGCTGCTCCATCTTAGTAAAGTTATGATCTGACTGATCTATCTCACTGTTTGTTTTTCTTGGGCAGCTTTCAAGGTGGTTTGACCTTTGGCATCTGTTCTAGCTAAAGTATGGTTGTTCTCATTCCCTTCCGTACCAGCAACGTACAAGGTGAAACACCTATGGGTTGAAGTGAAGCCATTTCTGTACCCTAAAGGTGAAAGATAGTAGTCTTTTTTCTAAACTGGCAGCACATTTTCTCCCACTTTTTATAGTTTGCAAAAAATTCTTAAGCTGGCCATTTGATCAAGGATGTTTTGATGAAGTTTTTCTATGAAAAAAAATGTTGACTAATTTACAGCAGGCCATTATCTGTAGCAAATTTCTTAGTTTTGAAGATGATTTTATGTATTATACAAGACTGAAGTCTGCATAAGGCAAATGTTTAGCTTTCCAATTACAGCGGGAAACCTAGCATAACATAATGTCATTCTGAAGCTGTCAAATAACCTCTTTACTGAACAGGCAAAGAATCGGCAGCTTCAGAACATCAAAAAAACAGTTAATGATGCAAGCTGCTGAAAAAGCAGAGTTACTAGGGAACTTGCTATTCTAATGGTTAGTATCTTAGCTCTGCAACGGATGTGTTAGGTGTTTGGATCCCCGTAGCCTCCTTAACTCATTCAAGCCAACAACACCTTTTCTTATATATCTCTGGTTTACACCCATAGCTCCTTATGGTGTCCAGACCTTTTTTGGCTCTGCCTTCTTTAACTAAGTGACTTATCAGCTAATAATTAGCAGCATTAGAATGTGTGAGGAGTTATTAACAAAATGACACCAAGAATGTTAATCTAGGATGCCCTACAGCAGAGAAATTAATCACGGTTTGTCATTTTATTTATTTATTTAACATTTGTTTACCAGGAAAGTCTGACCGGGACAGAACTCATTTTCAGTGCAGGCTCAGGGAGAAATGTTCCAGACGCATGTCTTTGGAATGTGGGAGGAAGTTGGAGCACCTGGAGGAAACCCACATGAATGCAGGGAGGACATGCAGACTCCGCACAGAAGACACTTTGAACTTATACATTCTCTTGAAACCCTTTCTTTATTTCATTATTTATTTATGGTGTGGGAGTAAGCAAATGGTATGGGAGGTAGGCATCAATGTTATTTATGTATTTTCTTATGGCAGGGCTTAAAGTATGTGAAGGTTACTGTCTGCTTCTTTACATGTTCAACTATTTGTCAATGTTCCAAAGCTGTCAATTCTTTGCCTGTTTGGTAAAGAGGATATTTGACAGCTTTGGAAAGACAGGTTTTTGGCTTCAACTGGATGCTAGGTTATCAGATGTTTATTTACCTGTGAAGAAAAGATGGCGAGAGAGAGAGAGAGAGAGAGAGACAGATAGATATATGTACAGTGATACATAAAAGGAGTTATGGTTTGAGCTTATCAATTAAATGGAAAGAAGTAATGTAGTACTTTATAAGTTTTATGTTAACTTGACCCGTAATTAG
This sequence comes from Protopterus annectens, assembly GCF_019279795.1. Taxonomy (NCBI): domain Eukaryota; kingdom Metazoa; phylum Chordata; order Ceratodontiformes; family Protopteridae; genus Protopterus; species Protopterus annectens. The sequence continues at coordinate 397,329,767 of NC_056742.1, forward strand.
CACCTACTTAAACCAACTTATTCCAAACAAGGAAAAATTACTGGCAACGGCCAAAAGGTCTTTGAAACAAACAGTCTTTATTGAAACAAAATACTCCAAGCGCTTTCACCCGTGTATTATCAGGCTTTTTCAAGGAAAATCACTCTGCAACATTGTGCGCTCCTTTAAATAAATTCATATTGATCACATGTTAAAATCAATTAATTAATTAATGAATAATCATTACATCTTAAAGAAAACAAGTATGTGTATCAAAGTATTGCATTTGATTTCAAATTCTCTATTACTTTCATCAAAGCATCTTTGAAAAAACTAGTTTCTATGTACTCAGACTCGTATAAACTATTAATAACTTAAAAGAATAATTCATTAAGTGCTTATTTCATAATTTGATGTATAAAAAACTCTTTAGATGTTAAAATGTATGAAAACATAGTAATAAATAGAAATTAATATAAAATCTAACCTATATATTATAACTTAAACTTATATTGAACTATACGTACATCCGTTAGTTCAATAATTTAATGTTTTTCATATTATACATTCAGAGTTAGATGTACTATAAAATTAAAACAAGTTAAACTTTCTTGTCGTTAGTAAATAAACAACAATCACATCTAAAATCTCCGATGAAAATATTCACTGTGTTAATTAATAATTCATATCCAATCTTGATGAATATCTTAATAAAATATGAATATAAATACAATTAGTTTTAAAATTAAAACTTGTTTGTTCAAAAGAGTGTATGCGTGGAGTTGAAACATCATTTGTAATATAGCTTTAAAATATAGCTTTAAAAAGATGGTAACTGAAACTATATTTATAACCTTGCTTTTCTCATTTTTAATACACTCATGATGTTAATAGAGTCATTCAAACCTGGTGTCTTAGTAGAATTTAGTTTTAGTTGCCAATATAACTCGCGATATTCTAGGGTTGTCTCCCAGTTATCACCTCTAATGTCCTGTGTAACTTGCTCTAAAATAAAGAACTTCAAGTTCATGTTTTCACAAACCAGGGAGTGTTTATAGAAAGCATTACTCTCTTATTGTTTCGTTACATCATTGGGCTGTGTTTTTTCATTCTTGTTTTTTTCGTTTGGTTTTTCATTTTATGTTAACTTTTTACTGAGATGTTACAGATGTATGTATATCTGCCTTTTTCAGGAACTTAGGATAGAATGATATAATATTGTCTACAAATGATGATGATTATAGATTGTTTGCCTGTTCTATTTTTCATTTTGGATAAGATGTTTATTATTTAATGATTATTTAATGTTTGGAAAACATAAAAGTGCAAAAGTGCATGTTATCATGTAATACAATGGTATCATACGACCTTTTAGGTTTTTTTTTTATTTAATGGCTGAACTCTCATACAGTTCCTTAGTTCCTTATACTGATGAAAATATTGTATATGATAAAACTGATCTATTTGGCTCTAATGTTTTATTTTATTTTATTTACAATTTATTAACTGGGGTAAAGCACTCATCCACATGGATAATTTGCAAGAAAAGTTTGGGAGTAAACAGATTACAAAATTGCAGTATAGAATATAGAGATGTAAAGAAAAGTGTACATTCCAAATTCAAACATGATGAATGACATATAAATGAAAGAGATTAAGTCCCATGCAGCACAACAAGTGTATTAATATTTCACATACTGCAACAATTGTTAGTACAACATTATTTAAAAAATATACAGTAAATTGCAGTTTACAGTAATTTAAGAAGAGATGAAGAAAGGTGGACATGTAAAGGAAAGGTTTTGATAATAACTTCTGCGTTTATTTAACGGCTACCTCCTGTGCTGAATTTTACTGCAGTGTTGGGTTTTACATTATGCATGGGAGTGTCTGTTGGGAGAAGTCATCTATTCTGTTACTGAGTATCGTGTATATTATCTTGTCAAAAAAATAACTTTAACAATACTATAACAGCTCAAAATGGATTGTATTTGTGCTCAATATCCTTGGGATACTTGGAACAGTGCTTAACATAAATAAGGTGTACATTTTTATAAACAAGAACCAACTGAAGTCAGCTTCATTCCATTGATAATCTGGAATATAATGAAGAATCATGGCATCATTTGAATTGTTTTGGGGATACATGCTACATTTTTGACCGTTCTTTGTCTTTGGACATATTTGGCCAAAGAAGGGCATCACATGCTCTTTCTTCACACTTGAAAGTTTCTAAATGTGCTTCCTATACTTTTCCTAACAAGAGTTTTCAAAATATGGAAGCATTACTTTTGCTTTTAGGCTTAACAAAAATGGGCATAAATCAAGTAACAGAACTTTATTTTTTGTCATCTAGCAATCCAATTGGATTCACTATCCTTCCGTTCAGGACTAGCTTAGTCCTGCATGGAAGCAGCTGTTTAGAAGCAGGACAGCAGTGCGCCATGCATATCAATGAAGGCACGCTGCCTGAGCTCTTAACCAGACACAGAGCATGTACGAGTGCAGGAGGTGTATCTGACAGCAGAGCTCTCAGAATATACACTCCCCTGCAATGAAGAGCAGCAGTGTATGAATAAGAATGAGTGGGACTGCTCATAGGTGTTCTCATACCTCCAGCAACACCCCCAAGTTTACAAGAGCAATAGTTAAAACATTAAATATAAAGAAGTGTTTATTTTTTTTATACAACAGATTAAATTTAACCATAGGTGGGCGGGTTTGCCCATCGCTTAGCTACGGTTAATGCAGCTTAAATGGCACAAGAAGATAAAAAGCAAGATATATGCAAATGAAGCAGTATACCAATAGTGTAGTGGGCAGAACATTCGCCTTATGAGCAGTCATTCCTGGTTCGAGTCCCACTCCAGTATAATCCATTTTCCATGTCAAATCATGTTATGATCAATTTGTTGTGTTGCATAACCTACCACATAGCATATATTTGTGAACTTTAGTACTGCATTAAATGAAGATGTGAGGTGTCATTGTCATAATGTTGTAAAGTCCACAGATAATCACAAGTGCCCCATACAGAATATGCACACAGGAATCAGGGATACAAATGGAAGGTAAAATGTATAATGAATGATAAATCCATACAGTTTCCAAATCCACCACCTTCCCAAGAACCATTAGACATTACTGTCTAAATTAGTGCAGTTGTAAGTGGGAGTACGCAATCGTAAGCAAGAGTAAGCATATTTAAGCAGTAGTAAGCCGGAGTAAGCATATTTAAGCAATAGCAAGCGAGTTTAAGCCCGTTTGCGTGGGGGTAAGCAATGCGCACACAGGTTAAGCAATATTGAAGCTAGCTCTCTGTAAGCATATTTAACTGGAGGTTAGCATTGCTTACCTTTGCACAAACCTGCTTACAATTGCTTAAAAGTGCCTTAATCACTCTGTATGCATCAGCCACTGTTCTGGCCAGAAACAAAATAAACAGCCTTTGCAGGTCTTGAACCCAGGACCCAGTACACTACAGTCACAGGAGTTAACCACTAAGCCATCACAGCGGTACACAAGATTGAGGTATCACCAAACAGATTCTCACTATAGTAAATTCAAACTGAACATGTGAAAGGAATCTATATACCATTTTATGTTGTATAACCTACTACATAACAGAAATATATGAACTGGAGTACTGCATCAAGCCCAGATGTGAGGCATCATTGTAGTCAAGTGTTGAAATCCCCTAATAAACACAAGGACCCCATACAGTGTACATACACAAGAATCATGGATACCAAACACATATATAACATGTAATGAATAATAAAGCAATGCCAAAATGCAAATATAATGCAAATTAAATATTAAGTAATGATAAGCATTGCACAGCCCAGCTTAGAAGGTGTAAGCAATGTGTAGGCCAGCTAACTCAATCAGCCCATTGGTATACCGCTTTAACCAATGCCAACCTTAGGTAAGCAGGTTTGCCCATAGCTTAGCATTTTCAAAACCATCAAATCACGACAAAGTGTTGGAAATGGGCCCTATTTAAACCCAATAGGTGGGAATACATCTCATAACTGGTTGTATCTTCCCCCTGTAGGCACTATGTCTGGAATGGGAGATGGTGTTTGGTTTCGGGTGCAACGCTGGGGCATCCAGGAGTCCAGAGTCATGGCAGGACTCCTTATGAAAGCCCATGACCAGAGACTACTACAGGGCCAGTACCAGGGTTACCAGTACAAAGCAGAAGCCTGGGACCATCTTGCCTGTGATCTCACCAGTGCCACTGGCATACCCCAAACTGGTGAGCAGGTCAGGAATCACTACACCGACCTGAAGCTGAGAAATGGGGATATTTTGGATCAGTGGATCCAAAAGGCTAGGAGGACAGGGGATGTCCCAGCCATGCATAAGTAACAGTCCAATACCTATTTAATAATTGCCAGGTCATGTATATTATGGATAAGTATGGCTAAATATTGTTCTTATGTCTTTCACAGTGGCAGGTGAGTGGGCTGTGAACCAGCTGCAGCGGTTGCGATACGAGGCAGGTTAGTAATACACTTGCATGTACTGCCATAGGAAATAAATCTAAAAGTAGTAGTAAGTTAATTGCCTGTATAAAACCTGTATTGTTTAAGGCATGTACTGCATACACCAGAGAATAGGGCAGTAAGAGTCTCATATAGGTTGTATGTAAATAAAAGCACAATAGCCTGACAATAAAGGTCTAACTGCTGGACTGCATGTGTTTACTCTGGTATCATATGGTAATGTATTCTTGCAATCACTTAATAGTACTGTTGTATTAAGCACTATTACCCACACTGCGCTACATAAATAAAATGTGTAGGAATGTCTGTATATGACTGTTGTAATCCCAAGATGTCATATAGTACAACTGAGAGAGACTTAGACAGAAAACAGTGAAAAGACAGACAACAAAATCCAAATAGCACACTCAACTGCGACGTGAACTATTGCATTTTTTGCACACACAGCCATGATTCGAATCCTGGGAGTGGCAGTATGCTGTATGCAGAATCATACCCCACAACTGTACAGATATGTCCGGACTGTTCAGTAAATTGGTCCATATCTGCTGCCTGTCACCCTGTTCCCCTGGCAAATCAGTGGGATGATCCCAGATGTTTAGGCAGCAAACAAGACATACAACTGATTGTCAGACATCTATAAGAACAAACCTGTCACTCTAGCAGCTCCCCAAAATGTTATAAGAGTAATTAGCCAAGTATGTCCCATCTCCACCCCCCATGTTGTCAGGCTGTGACCAGTGTGTATAGTAACAGAGTGAGACGTATGTGCATAATACTAATGTGGAAAATGGTAATTTGTGTGGCAACATTCAGGTAGTGCTAACAAACATTGCTCCCACAGGTCTGTCAGATACAAACACTGCACCTAGAAATAAAAGATTGATATCCTGTACTTGTACTGTTTACTCTGGTATTGTATGGCATTGTTAGTGTTGCAGTTGCTCTGAATAATAAGGTATTACTTACCACTGTCACCCACACTGTACTACATAAAACAACTGTCTAGGAAATCCTGTATACGAGTGTTGTAATTACAAGGTCAGAATGTAAAACCACAGGAGAATTATAGACAGAAATCAGACAAGAGATACACAGAAATATCTATATAGCACACTCAGCTGTGATGGACAGTGTTTTCTTTTTAGCAGACACAGCCATGGTTCAAATCCTGGGAGTGGTAGTAAGCTGTATGCAGAATCATACCCCAGATGTGTACAGAATTGTCCAGAATGTCCAATTAATCGACCCATATCTGCCGGCTTTTACCCTGCCC
>NC_056742.1:397340532-397588032 GCF_019279795.1 Protopterus annectens
GATCATGTGCATCACCTACAAAAGCCATGCTGCAATCTATTCCAAGCAACTCAATCCATTTACTGGAGTGAGGGAGGGAGAGAAACTGAACCCAAAAGCAAACCAAAACCAAAACTGAAACTGAAACAGAAACAATCAAACAAACAAACCTAGACAGAAAGCAGGCTAAAGCCAAAGACAAGGAGATAAAAAACTCCTACAAGGAAACCATCCAAAACAGACCTCATTCCTACAACAGGTATGTGAAGTATATATGCATGTAATTGACAGTAGTACTTGTTCCATAATACTGGGATAGATGATGTGGAATGATATATATGTGCCATCAAGTGTTGTTGTTGCAGTGATGTTCAGCTGAACAACTGCTATGGACAATAGAGTCTGTCCTTGTGAGTAGTGGGCCATACCCATCAACTGTGCAAAGCAGCACTGACTGACAAGATGTAAGCCAATATAATGTGTGTTGTGTAATGGAAAGTATGTATATTACTGTGGCCAATAGCTGGTTGTGGATGTAATGCCATAATGATAGACACATGGATTCCAAAGTCCACCTCTTGCAGGACACTCAGGTTAACATATATTGTAGCAAGCTGAAATGTCATAGGTGTGTAATAGGCTTACCTGCAATCTGGCCCTATATATACCCCCCTGATGTTAGGCTGTGTCCATATGTGGCACCTCTCTGTGTTGTAGCAAGGCAGAACAGTGCAGCTGTGCAGAAAGAAGAGTTAGAGATTGTGAACCTGATGTCTGAATGTACCCCATATATATAGGTAGAAAAAAGACAGAAAATCCACACAAGGATGGCCAATTAATGAAATCCACAAGTGTTCCAATTAAAATGTAGTCCTTTAATACGAATAAAACTTCGACTTGAAAATAAAATGAAAAATAAAAAAGCTCAAAACTGTCCCTAGAAGATATCCGATAAGCACTTTCGACTGTTGTCTTCCTCAGATCGTATGCGTTCTGAGGAAGACAACAGTCGAAAGCGCTTATCGGATATCTTCAAGGGACAGTTTTGAGCTTTTTTATTTTTCATTTTATTTTCAAGTCAAAGTTTTATTCATATTAAAGGAATACATTTTAATTGGAACACTTGTGGATTTCGTTAATTGGCCATCCTTGGGTGGATTTTCTGTCTTTTTTCTGCCAATATTGTCTGTTTTTGTGACAGACCACCTTTAGCGTTTGGGAGTTATTTATTTATTTACATATATATAGGTATGTATATGTGTACACACAGGCACACACACACACACATATATATATATATATATATATATATATATATATATATGGGTCTCCTTCAGTAGATCAAACATTTATAAGTTTGAACCATATATGGCCGAGACCATATGTTCAAACTTATAAAAGTCTGATCTGACTGAATGGAGATCTCCGTACAGCGTGGAAAGGGAAGATTTCCAATTTCCGCAATGTAGTACGATCTCTGAGTTGTTATATTTAAGTAATGGGGTGTGGGATGTTTAGTTTTGTGTTTATATATATATATATATATATATATATATATATATATATATATATATATATATATATATATATATATATATTCATGTATGTCTACAGATATACAGATACCCATATGTAGACATATATATATATATATATATATATATATATATATATATATATATATATATATATATATCTATAAACATATATATACAACATAACATATATCTACACACACACACACACACACACACACACACACACACACACACACACACACACACACACACACACACACACACACACACACATATATATATATAAATATATATGTGTGTGTGTGTATGTCTACCTATATACAAATACACACACATATATGTATGTAAATACATGTCCCCTATATTTCCACCACAGTGCTGCATTCTATGTGTGAGGGAACATCACACATAGCAATACACACAGATATACAGCTGTAAGTGTGTGCAACATGGACGGTTATGTCACATGTGAACCCCTTGTTGGGACCACATTGCCCTTGTTGGTGAAGTAGGGAATGGGAATATGGGGAATGATAGCAGGTATATTTGTGGATGTGATTCGGGTTGTTAGATATAGAGGACAGCCTACAGGGGTGGTATATGACACATGTGGTGGGTAAACACCCTGGATGGTGGGTGTGGTCTACGATGTGGAAGCCCCATGAGCCCCCATATGGAAACAATGGGAACAAGGCCCCCACCCATTGCTAGTCACAACAGCAGTTTCACTGCCCTGAAGGTGCCTGGCCTGGAGGCTGAGCAGGAGGAGCATGTGGACCCTGTGAATGTGTACTGAGGGCCTCAAGGTGCTGTAGCACATCCCATAAGTTTCTATGGAACCCCCTATGGAACAGACCCTGGACCTGACCTCAGGTGACAGGATCATGCCTGTGTGTGCCCTCGGGGGGGATATCATCCCCTGAGGTGGTTCCACCTGATGGCAGTGCTGGACCAGTAGATGAGAAGGCCCCAGGGTGGGTTCCACATGTGATGTGGCCTGGTAACATGGCCAGATGAGGTGGGAGAGGTGGTTCTGCTGGCAACTATTCCTTAAACATGCTATTGTGTCACTGTTATCGAACATATGTGGGTAAGAATAGTCCACACAATCCTGGAACATGTCCAACAGCATGTATAGATATCCCCAATAAAACAGAATGACAGATGTGCAGCAATCAACTTGCAAGCATACCACATGCATATATGGAACCATAGTGGTCCTGACAATGGCATGTAGGTGAAATAGTTTGTAACAGGCCAGCAATTATAGTGTCCACACAGGGAACATGGCTACAAACACATAGCACAAAGTGTGGTGCAATACAATATATGTCCCAATGGTAGGTAAGCTGTAGCCAAACCTATTGAGTTGTGTGAACAGTTTGTTGTCACTGATATGGTGGGTGGGGGGAGACAGAGATGTGTATTAAGAACTGTGGTAATCTTTCTGTATGAGTTCCCCAGACCTGCTTCCACCATTATGTCTTTCAGGCAAGATGTCCCATGGCCGGTTACCAGTGTATTCAGCGGTGGAAAATGAGGTCATCCTTAACCACCTGATACAGTACTATCAGGTTCTCTTCAGCAGGACAGCACATGAGCAGCAGGAGTGGACCGCCCTGTAGAACAATCTAGTCCACAGGGTTAATGATGTCGGCCTGCATAACTGCAATCATGAGCAGGTCCTGCATCATTGTAGTGACCTGCTTTGCAATGCCTGTCAGCTTACTGCTGCAGTCTGGGGGGATCACCTCATAATGGGGGGTCATGCCATCCATAAATACCCAGATGACATGTGTTGAGGAGCTCCTCGCCAGCTTCGTGGCACCTGCCCACACAACAACAGGTGGAGACCATTGTGGAGGTGGGTGCTAACCACACACCAGCTGAGGAGCATATAGGTAAGGCCACAGGGCACATCAGTAGACCACTGTTGCATATGCCTCCACATCATGTATATGTGCGATGTCATATATATAGTCTGTTTCTGTGTAGTAGTAATAAACAGATGTGCATAAGCTGTAGTATTGTGGACTTGCACTGTTGATGTACTGTAATGCTGAACCCACCTGTAGAAATGCCACAGCTGTGGCCACTGACATCACATCTCTCACATTCTTATGTAGGTCCCTCTGGTATACCACCAAGGCAGCAGCCTGTAGCTGGTGAGTATGGTTAATGTTCATGCTTGCCAATACACTGGTCATGTAATGGCTATGGTATATTCCATGCACACATCTAGCACACCTACCCATAATGCATGCCGTACATGTTCACGTAATGTTGCTGTTAACTGCACTGTACCACAGTAGTGACCATGACTGAGTATCTGAAGGGTATGTCACACACCTGCAAGATAACTAACATCCTGTCATTGCGAAATGTGTCAAGCAAAGACAAATGGAAACTCTCCAGTAACCCACCGGTAGTTGAACAAATCAGCTATCTTGCATAAATCACTCGAGGCGTAGAAAACAAACCACACATTTATTTAAGCTCAAAATTCCAGATTTTCGTCAGTTACAAAAAACAACTTCCTCAGAACGGAAACAACGTCATGTCATTTAAACCCCTTCTTATAGTTTAGCCTTCCTCTCACATGATCAAATAGAAAAATGAAATACATTACTATTTTAATTTAAAAGCCATCTAAAAAACTATATTCGGAAACCATACTAGTCATACTGAACACAGTTATATTTGTTACAAGTGTATATGCACATGCCCCTGACAACTTGTACTATATAATTATATTGGTGCAATACAATATAATAAAATATAATAAAATAGTAAACTCATCACCAGATGAGTTACTTATGCTAAACTATTAAATTTGAATATCTAATTTAGAATCACAAGAAACTATCTGTTAAATAAATGCATCTAGTCACCCAAAACTTAGGCGACAGTTGAACAAGCACAGAAGTAAAAACAAAATGCTCAACATACTTTTCAGACACATTGAAAAACACCAGGAAGTACCCAATTGCTGTGATATATATATATATATATATATGCATATAAATGTGCAAAAGAAACCTTGATCGCAGTAACTGTATGCAATCTGTAAAAGTCTAAGACTTTGAAACACCATAACGTAACTCGTTACCATCACAAGACTACTCAAATTGAAACTCATAACTTATAGCATGCAAAGCCCTACATATTCTTATTATAATCATATAATGATATATATAACTAAACTATTTAAAATACTACTTAAAAATACTGCTTAAAAATGTTGATATTGGCTCCCCTCCCATCCTCATGATCCTGTCTCTTCATAAGATGGAACAACCCTTAATAGTTGAACGGCTAATGACCACAACTTTAATATACCAATGAAATGTATGTATGAAAGCATAGGTAAAATTGACCCTGAACTTCATCTATTTAAACTTTTGAGTTTTAACAAACATGTGGACATGTCATTTATACCAGGGTAATGGCAGGCATCTAACTTTAGCTGCCATACCAATTCCCTATTCTCCAATCGGAGTGAATCAGGTCCCCCTCTCCCTTCCGACTGTACTTGATCAATTACTAAAAATTAAAATTTGTGTTGGGGATTCTCCATCACATGTTTGGCCAAAGCATTCTCCAACTTAGCCTTTCTTATAGCGTACAGGTGTTCGTACATATGTTCCTGTAGTTGCGAAATGTGTCCACAGGGATGAACATAATGGTGAGACAAATGGCCTACAGTAGGGACATGTATGAAACATCACCCTTATATAGTGCTACAGCACTCTATATACCAGTATTACAATGGCAACTGTTACAGATCTATAATATGGCATATCATAATACTGTGGTCCACAACTTTAAACACCTACAATGTGGTCCTAACATGAGCACTGAGTGTGTAATACGGAACCATAGGTTAGGGCAGCAAATATGGTGAATACATATCTTCACAAACATTGGAAGCATATGTGTGCACACACTCCAGAGAAAATATAGTGGAGGCAGCTGTTGAGGTACTATCTGCATGCATTTGTCATGGAAATGCACCGTTCAGCAAGTACACGTCCCCAGTGTCACACCATGTAGTGGTCAGCTGTCCAAGATGTTTGGCCATCAAATGTGCACACTTACTTGCAACAGAGCCAGGTGTGGCTTGAACACATCCTACATGACATGGCGTGGGCTCCATACCCAACAGGTAGCACCCATGAGTTGCACATGTAGCCATACCTCACCATTGCATATGCCATGGCAAACAGTGTAGACAGTCATGTGTGCGGCAAGGGACAGGAATGATGTAAGAAATAGATTGCCACCCAAGACAAAAGCTGTCACATGTAGCAAACTGGTCATGTGGGCTTCCCGATAACATGCCACAACACTGAGGGGGGGGGGTAGCAGGAATGTCCAGCAAGTACTGGCTGTGCAGTATCCGTGTCAGCAATTGTCTGGACTCTGCAAGCACATGTCCTATGAGTCAGGGTAAACAGATGTGACAGTTGTACCACAGGAAACATCAGCCAGGCCTTTCTACAGGTAGTGTATGCATAACAGAAGAGGTCCCCAACAGTCATGCATTGCAATGTGAACTGGTGTACCATGACCACGTTGGAAACCTACACACAGTATTATGTAAGATACAGGTGCTGCACAACCAGTGCCTTACCCCACCTCAGGCCCACCATCCCCATCTGTACTGTGCTAGTGCCAGTGTACATCTATATGTTTGCCAGTCATTAGCTGGAAACTGACCTGCATGTGTAGGCCATAGTTGCCAAGCATCTGCAAAAAGGCTGAAGGTGGGGAGGGTGTGTCATCATGACACACCAATGGATTGCAGCAAGGATCCTAAGGATGCTAAGAATGGCTGTATCTGCACACAGTCAGGTTCAGGAACTGTGGCAGTCATAACCCTAACTCCACAGCAATAGTGATGGCAGTGTGTGAACTCCAAGGGATGTGCACATGAGTAGACCTTGCAATCATGCAGAGTTGGGGGACATGTGTAGGGCAGACTGACCATATACTGGCAATTGCAAATGGCCTATGCTAGCATACTCCTGCCAGGAATAGTGACTGCTGTAGTACACATAATAGATGCAACAAACCGTCATGATAAGGGCATGCACACATATGCACCCACGAAGTGCATGCATCGCGGTCAGCATCTGCACACCTAACACATTTGTTAGACACATGTACAGGACATATGTCACATATCAGGCTCAAGTAATGTTAATATATGTGGTGATGGGATCCCATGACATATCAAGGAAGAGTGTGTCATATCAATAAGGGTGTGCACACTCCCCATAGCCATGGTAAGGTTTGACGGTTGTCAGTGTAAAAGTATTGTATTGGTCATACATGCACCGCTAATGTTGAGATCTGTAAACCAGACATCAGGCATTCACAAATGACATCTGTCAACATATCAACCCAGGTATGTATCACTCAAACACAGAGGGGCTGTGAGCATTAGAGCAGACATACCTGACACAGTAATACACATTCAGCAATGGTTTGTACACCTGTGAGGTTTGGTGCACAGTACATGGCAGGGTGCAGAACAGGTGCACAGCAATACTGTGTACATGGGTGCTGTGTATTCCAGGGGAAGGGGCATCACCTATTAACACAGCCCATGTATCACACACATGTATACTGTTGCTAGTATGGATTGACTATAGTTGCACTGCATGCTGTTGAGTACCATTTGTTATGCATGTTGACAGATGGGTAATGGGAGGACTGTGTGTACTATCTTTGTGCAACCTCACCTCTAGATGTGTGTGTGTGTGTGTGTGTGTGTGTGTGTGTGTGTGTGTGTGTGTGTGTGTGTGTGTGTGTGTGTGTTTGTGGGGGGGTGGGGGGTTATTTTGTCTGTAAGTGCAATCAGGTGGAGTGGAGGGGGTTTGATGCATGTAGGATGTGTGCGTGCATGTGTGTGTGTTTGTGTGGGTGTCCATGTATGCACATGTGTGATTTTGGGGTTGTTCATAAGGCAGTACTTCCCTTTGGAATCGTGCAGTACATGGACATGGACTGACACATGAGACACCAAGAATACTTGTCTGATATGTAATCACAGCGCAGCTGATAGTATAATGAGGTCTGTAGCATGGAACATACAATGGGAGGTAAACTAGACAGCAGGTATACCCTTAATATTGCAATGAGCAGAAAGATGAATGACTACCCACATATGCAGCACTACAGATGCATTGGAGAATTACTAGACAACACCAGGGAGTGTATCCATATATTACTGTTATCCACATGATAAGTTGATTGAGCAGCAGCTCTGACATGTACTGAGCAACAGTTACGTATGACACTCCAGTTCGTGACATTATGGAGTGAACGTAGTAGTCCCTAACATATGGGGGCCATGCTCATGATGTCCGGACATACCCAGGGTGAACACTGGATGACAGCCGTGAGACCATGTAAAACCTACTCCACTTAAGTCAAGGAGGTAGTGGAGTAATAGGTCTTGTGTTGTGATCACTCGTCTAGGCATTTAGAGGAATGATATGTTAATGAGTGGTATTAATGAGTGTATGTGATCAAGTGTGATGCAAGATGGGGAACTTATGTAAATAAATGTGGGACTGTCTGTAAACTCAGGGACAGGTACGTATTATGGTGGAATTTCAGTGTGTGTGTGTGTGTGTGTGTGTGTGTGTGTGTGTGTGTGTGTGTGTGTGTGTGTGTGTGTGTACTGTTATGCAATGCTGTGTAGGTCTTAAAGTGCATTTCTTGTTTTCCCTCACAGCTGGTTAGGTAGGTCAGGGTCCCTCCTGCATGCAATCTGATGTTGGTGTCCATATAGACACTGAAGATGATGATGGGACTGTTGAGGCACAGGCAGGGTGGTCAGAGGCTGAAACTGTACCATCTTTTGGCATCCCCCTCTTAGCCACCCCCAACCCTGCACACAGTTACAGTGCCTATACATACCCCATCACCAGTGTCCATAGCAGAGGGAAAGTTGGCATTTGGTGGCAGTGCACAGGAGTGTGTAGTATCCATGCCTACTGTGTATGGTCACAGCAGGCATAGCCGGATGTCCATCAGGGTACCACATAGGTAGATGTACCGGGGTGCTCATGGTAGGGCTGCTGGTCATCATGCCTCTGGCAGAAGTGCCACAACTGGTACCACCAGGCACATGTTTCAGACTGTCATGGGGGTGCAGGCACGTATGGAACTGTACACCAGACAGCGCCTGAGGGCTGCTCTCTCATCTGTAAGCAACAACTTCCATGAACTTACAGGTGCCCTCCGTGATTATACCGAGGTCATGGATAGACAGTTGGATGAGATGGTGGGTCTCATCGACCGTGGTTTGTCCATGCTTGAACATGTGGTGGGAGTGGGGTAATGGCCATGTGGACATTGGCCAGCAACACCAACAGCTGGCAGTCGACGTGGACTTGCTAGGACACCAAGGCACTCCTGTAGTGGCAGTACCAGCCCCAGCACTGCAGAGGTGTTGCTGTCCACACCACAGCAGGCCACGTGCACATGTCCCTGGCCAGTCCCAGGAGGGACCTGGTTCCAGCTGACATATGTCATCATCAGGGGAGAGTAGCACATCAAGGCCTGTACCTAGACGTGCTCATGGAATCCCTGGCAGGCACAGTCCTCATGTCCATGGCCAGAGGCAGTGAGCTGCACACCCTGCCAGGTATGGTCTACAGCCATCCAAGAAACACCTGTATAGGGCAGCCACATGGCAGAACTGTGTGCATGCATACCCACACACTATACAAACACACCTAGGGCAACCCCATATCTACACACACCACATCACCATGCCCATTTCAACTAATTACACCCCTCACCCACACACATGGTGTCAAACGTATGGCCCACCCTCAGTCTCTGGCAAACCAACAACACACCCTGAGCATATGATGATACCTGTGCCATATCCCTGTCATCCATTACATCGATGCAGGGACAGGCTAATATGGTTTTGATGCACACAGTGACTGTACTACAGTGTACCAATGTACTGCTGTGCAACATGTTGTCAGGAGTAATGTTTAATGCATACATGTCAGGTAGTGTAGCTGCTCAGCCATGATGCATTATAGCTGTTAGTAACACTGAGTGACTGTGGTCTCCATAATGTTATCCATTTGTGTTGTAGGTGTACATGTGTCAGCAGGAGGATGGTCTGCAGTCATATTCCACAAGGGGTATGGCACTGTGGTGACACCATGGCTGTGACATATCCTGGGTACAGTTGAACACATGTCACAGGTCTGTATAACAGTTACTGCCTGTGCCACATGGACAGGTGACCCCCTGGGACATATATAATCAGCAACCTGATGTAGATCCATCCACATACATGTACACTCTTATTTGGCAACACCGGCACTAGTCCCCTACCTAGGTATGCAGTGCTACTGAAGTGTGTGGCTTTCATTGGAAACACCACACAGCATTTTTGAGTGAGGTGCATTCCAGGTTACACGTTACATGCAGAACATTCCCAGACATGCACAGTATGGTAATGGGGGATGTAATTGTTGTATATGGACAATACATAGTGTGACATACCATCGTAAACACATTAACAGACACATAACAGGCAGACACACATCTGAGAGACCTGGAACTATCGGTGTTAACTAACTTGTCAGTGTGTCCAATGTGTTACTGTAGGCTGCACACAGCACATACATAACTGGGCTGGATTGTGGTATCAGTTACCTGTATGGTTGATGGTGACAGTGGTCACCATACAGTGGTACATGGGGCATGTACCAGGTGTACCATGGTGTAATGACAGTGTACACAGCACCCACACTCCACAGTGGATATTGTATGCACTGGAACCCATGATGACACTCTGACATACCCACCATCTCACAATGCCCACGACTGCGATACAACCCGTTGTCCATCCCAACAGTGGTACTGCATGGATATACATCTAATGCACATGCCACAGGCATAGTAGGGTGGTGCATTGTCATGCCTCACCTATGGGCAGCAACAACACTATCCATACTACTGTGTGGTAATGCGTATTGTAAAAGGAGTATGTGGCCTCGGAATGCTGTACCCTACAGATATACAGACATGACAACTGTGTACATGTGCATTACTGAGGATAGCAGTGTCTGTGTGTTAGTACAACTGTAGTTGGGAATACCATAAGGGCCTTCACACCCACAGCAACACCCATTGCATTAGTAAGATGTGGCTGCTGCTGAACCGGACATTACATTACCATACACACACTTGTCAGAACTCAGTGGGTATCCCATACCTATTGACCCATTTGTACAACACTGTTGTGCTGGTACTACAAGGCTCATGTAGCCATTAGGGAGAGGAGTGTAACAGGGTAATGTAATGTCCGGTTCAGCAGCAGCCACATCTTACTAATGCAATGGGTGTTGCTGTGGGTGTGAAGGCCCTTATGGTATTCCCAACTACAGTTGTACTAACACACAGACACTGCTATCCTCAGTAATGCACATGTACACAGTTGTCAGTACTGGCATGCATTGCTGCAGGTAGCCATAGAAGTGTACCTGGCTATTGTACATGGAGAGATGAGAAGTGTACGGGATGTTTGTACAGTGGTATCATGCCACCTGCCATGTGGCAGCAGGCAATTTATCAACAGACACCACTGTGGTGACCCTCAGGGTGAGAATGACATACATCAGCCAATCCTCTGTGTGCTCCTTGCAAATGACCACTGAGGTGATCCAGTTGACATGTATGCAACATGTATTACAACACATGGTTAGTCTCTGTGATGGAGACCTGTAGCCAAGCATGTTCTTTTGACTGTGGTAGTGTAGTGGAGGTACCCTTGGCATGTGGTGCGTACAGGGTGTTGTGTCCTATATGTGCCAGTTATAACACAGCTGGGCAGACATGTCAGTGTCAGTCAAGCATAGGTTGCCTGTATGTATCCAAGCTGGATACCTGTCATCTGCACATTTGTACACGGACTGACAGACATCATCTTGGCAAGTAGATATGCAGTAGGATGAATGTGTCGACAGACAGATGTCTGACACCAATATGTATGCCATTACTACATGTTGGAAGCTTTCACTGACATATGCTGTACAGACAGTAGTCTATAGTTACTTTCCACATGTCAGATCATTATCCAGTAGGGGATATATACTGTGACACAGCTCACACACCAAGAACATGACAGTGAGGCCTCAGAGTCCAGCTATGGCTGCAGGGGTGCTTGGTGTCAGTAGTACATTTAGCAATCTACTCTTGCCTGGGAAAGCACTGTCAACAGTAGTAACGCCATGATACACTTCATGCCAGTGTGAAGGCATGTAACGTGGGTTACTACCCTTGCATGTAACACATTCACATGCATAAGAGTGATGTACAGGTCTTATATACTTGAGTGTCCCAGAAATGACACTCATACCCCTTGCTACTGTAATGACGGCACATAGACACATGTTTTGTACATGGCATTACATACACTTATTACAGATATCAGTACCCTGCTATGTTATCAGACTGGGATCTGAGCACTGGTTACCAGGGCTGAGCCATGCTTCATAGGTGTCAGCATTGCTGCAATATAACAGCTGAGCACATTTGCACACTGGTAAGTGAAGCCCACATGGTGTAAGCACCTGTACATTTAACCATATTAGCACCACATAGCTTCGCACAAATCCATGGAAATGCACTTAAAGCTGCTCAAAACTGCCTTAACCACTCTGTATCTAACAGCTCTTGTTCAGCCCAGCAACAAAATACACAGCCCTTGCAGGTCTTGAACCCAGGACCCTGTACACTATAGTCACAACAGTTAACCCATACGCCATGACAGCTGTTGTTTTTCCAATATATCTGTCAGTACACATATTGAATAGTATTGAACAATTGCTTTGACTTCCACAATTATGTAGTACTTGTTAGTGATATTACTGCTGCATCACATGTGTTGTTATATCTAAATATACACATATCAGATACATACGGTGTGCAACATCTGGGAAGGTATACACAACCGTAATGTTTACACATGACAAGGATGTGGATATATACATATACATATGTAGATATATATTCATATATATGTATTTCTACACATCTGTATATTGCATCATATATATGGCCAGTTTTAGTTCTCTCTGTGTATGTATATATATATATATATATATATATATATATATATATATATATATATATACATAAAGAGATATATATGCATGCACATCCTATGTGTTTTATGTTGATATATATGTAGATATATATATATAACTATATGTGCATACATATCTAATCAGATATACCTATTTATGCCGATATATATGTAGAAATCCATAACTATATGTGCATATATATCTATATATCTGTGTAGATGTATATATTTGAGTTTGTATATGTATATACATATGTACATATAAAGTCTTTTGGCTTTTCCCAGTTAGGGGGTCGCCACAGCGGAACTCCAGTCCGCTCATGCTTGGTAGTGAATTTTTACAGTGCCAACTAATATATATATATCCATATATGTATGTAAATATGTATATGTGTATATATAGCTATATAGATATATGGATATATATATATATATATATATATATATATATATATATATATATATATATATATACATATATGTTTACCATATGTCCAGAACATGGAGTGGAGTCCTACCTCAGCACCAATAGTCCCAACCTCTTAGTGCAAGGCGATGTCATGTATGTATTGCAGGTATATATGTTGACTGTTGCTACTGTAACAGGGGTTGTCTTGACAGACATGTTGTTTGTAGGAGGTCACATCTGCTTTTGACATGTATGCCATTGGTTATTGACAGACATCCTAAGGACATCATAGTGCAGTACCACTGCTAGCACAATAATGATTCTGTGGACTACAGCAGAGATATGACTAATATATGTGGAGAGTCTGGCACTTTGTGGTCAGTCCCGAGGTGTACAGAGATCCCCTTTGTGCAAGACATGTGGACCATGCCTGACAATATGGATGTTAACAGCCATATACATGGGTATATCACGTAAATACTGGACTACATATGCCGAAACAGTGTATGCATTCACACACGCCAGTCTGTCCTGGCACATAATACCTGGTGGTGCAAAGGTCACATGGACACATACTACCCAGTAGTTAGTGACATACATCTGTACAGAATCCCACTGTTTTTTCAGAAATACACAACAGTTATGGTGGCCTGGCAGTAGTATGTCTTGCAAATATCTGGACATAGCACACTGGGTAATTAGACTAAGCTGCTAGGCATGTAACAAAGCACTGTGCATACTACAGGCAGACTGCCACAACACTGGACTACATTTTGTATGGAGGAATACACATGTACCTGCAAATATAGCAGCCTCTACATGCATGTCACAGCACAGAGTAACAGACACCTGTGGGAAAGTGCATACTCACAACCAATGTGAACACAGCCACAGCCACATATGGTATGCAAGCTTAATTTGACACTATATGGACTGTCTGATAAACACCATCCTCATATATGCCACTCACACACTAACCCTACATAAACTGGGTCATGGCACAGTGTGGTCCAATGCCTGTCTGTGGTATGGGACACGCGTGTGTTTGGACCTACAGACATGTGAGCCAATAGGGTACCATACACTGGAGCACCATGTAACATCAGATAGAACAGGACCAAGAACAATGGCATCTACTGCAGTCTTGCACAGGCCAAGGTACATATGTGCAATACACATACTGTCGATAATCACTATAAGTATACAGACCCCAGTACTGTACACACAACTGCAGAATGCCCAGGTTATGTCCTCTGAAATAACCCCTACTATACATAACATGTCTAGCAGTCTGATATCTGAATGGCTTGTTATCTGGTATGATGTCAATAAATAATGGTGTACAGAACATGTGCACCTCTTACTGCGTGACATATGTACAAAGGTTGACAGACTTGCAGATTGAGCCACAAACACTGGGCCAATATTGGCATGTTGCTGTGATACCCTCATACATTTACTGTCGTACCAGTATTTGTTGTGACATATGTCCTATGAGGGATATGAAGTCAGTAACTCTCATGGCTGTCACCATGTACTGACTGCAATCCTCAGACTATGCTTCTGCAGTTCTAAGATAGGTGATCTGTGAGTAGCACAAGAAACATAACACTCCACACACTGCCCAGTCTTCAGATAACCCTACAGGTGGGAGTTTCCTCAAACACACAACACTGTCATGACAGGTATTAAATCGTGTAGACCAGCCATATCCACACACACCCTGTTAAACCAACATTCGTCCAAATGCAGAAGAGCAACACTTACATTCTGTTGTTATGTCTGGCACATCCCCCTCCTGTTTGTTGGCCTGTCTCCACAGTGTATGTTGTTAGAAGTAAATCACAATACCGTATGTGATGTTGTTTTCCAAACACCAAAATGAGGTCCTGCTCACAGTGAATAAAAAGGCCCAACACCCACATGATGTGCCTAGATATTGGAGTGTGTTTCCATACAATTGGCTATGGGAATGTTACCACAGCTATTCCACATGCAATCAGCTAGAGGGGAACTGCAATTCATGCAGAGGACATCAGCTGATCATGAGCATCACTTACAAAACACAAGCTGCTGCTTAAGCAAAGCAGGTGTACTTCTCCACCTCCACCAGAGAGGGAGTGAGACAGACTGACAGATACAAAGTAAGTCAGGGAGGGGGTGGAAGAATAAAACCTAAGCATGTTTGTATCACACACTTACCAGTACGGGGTTTCAAACCCCTGACTATGTATTGCTATCACATGTCTATGCAGTTATTGCATGCACCACATAGCTTACATGTTGAGGAGCTCTCCAAAGGTATATCTGATGGTGAGTGACATCTGCAACAGTGATATAGGAGCGATTAGGTAGGTGTAGTACACTTGCCTGTCCACTTGAACAGGTGTCAATGTCAACACACAAAACACACAAAACATCAGGATAGAAAAAGGTTTACTGATGTGTTTGGTACCTCAACTTACACCTTCAAAGAATAAATTGTTACATCAAGCAGCTTTTATTATATACATCATACTTAATACATTCTATTAACCATCCCTCCATGTCCAATCAATAATTTAAAGTGCCTGTCACACATTATACATTGCCCATGTATTAACTATGCATAACATATTTTATACATAATTTTAAAATTACTGAGATGAATCCCACCAAATTCTGATGATAAAATGAGACAACGACAACAACATAATTCCATTTCCATTAATAAAATGTGAGATTTCAACCATACAACTGACAATATCAGTTTACTTATTGTAAACATTAGTATATCTAATTCCATATTTAAACCTTTGGGGTGTAGTGTCCTGAAGTTTATTATACACTTGGACTCCAACAATAACAACTTACTCGTGTCCATCTCCCTGTCATAAGATTTGGGTTTTGCCAACACACTGAAAAAGAAAGTTTCTACTGAGCTACTATGTACCCGAATAAAACGTGTAGCTACCGGATTTTCCATCCTATTCCTTCTTATATCACTCAGATGTTCCATGATTCTTTTCTTCACAGCTCTTTTAGTCTGTCCAAAGTACCATTTTTTCTGCGGGCACCCACAACCTATAATATAGAGAATTCCACTAGATTCACATGCATATACTTCATTGGCTTTATAGACCTTGCCATTAATATTGACCCCATCCATGTTTTTAATTTTCTCACAAACTATACAATTTTTGCAAGGAAAACATCCCCTAATATTTTCTGCTCTAAACACTTTGCCATATGATAAGAGCTCTTTTAAATTATTAGATCTCCCGTAAGAAAACACTATCCTTTCCGGGAAAATATCCCCATACCTTTCATCATTCAAAACTATTTGCCAATATCTACACACTAACTCCTTAAGTTTGTCCGTAAAGGGAGAATATTTAGTGACAAAGAAAAGATGATTTTGCCCATCCATCTTATTATTCGGACTGGCCTGATGTCATCTAATACAATTCACTCCCTCACTAATACTCCATGTTAGGCCTAGCTTTCTTCTGGCCTTACTTTCTGCGGCCATTAGGACATCTTCCTGATAGCCTCTTACATGTAATCTATTTTTTACTCTGCTGAACTCATTCACCAGTTCATCCTTGTCTGATGTGTTATTTGCTATCCTTAAAAACTCACCATATGGCAGAGATGCCAAAAGATGGGGGGGGGGGGTCCATACTGTCTGCTGTCAAAAAATTATTCACAGCCGTTTCCTTGTTATATGATCTATGAGCTACCCTACAATTGTCATCCACAAAAAACTCCAAGTCCAAATAATGTATTGCCATTTTACTTGTCCTATATGTAAATTCTAAGACAAAATTATTGTCCTGCAACATGTTAATGAAGTTTCCAAACTCTTCTATGTCTCCACTGCAAATGAATATGAGATCATCAATATATCTCTTAAAAAAACACCTTGTTCTTATAAAACGGCATGTTATACAGTTTCATTTTCTCAAAATAATCCATAAATAGTACTGCATATACGGGAGCATATGCAGATCCCATTGCAGTCCCTTCCAACTGCAAATAATAATTTCTGTCTAATGCAAAACAGTTATGCGTTAGTGAAAACTCAAGGAGATGAATCAAGAAATCTGTTCACAGACCTTCACCTAACACGTTGCTGATGGCTCTCAAACCCCATTCATGTCGATGTCAACACAGCCACACTCTCTCAGGGACTCACACACATTAACACAGTTGGCAGGGTCAGAAATAGACTTCCTAACTAGATAGTTTGCCACAATATAGTAATACACTGGTATCACATGCACCACGGGGGTTATCTGGATGATATATGCCCAAAGGGTAAGTGAAGGTGTCTGACATCAGACAGAATGCTTCAGTAGGCCAATGGGAGTTGTAGTGAGTGTGAATTGGGTCAAAAGCATTATACTCCACACACAGAGACACAGGGTGCCAGTACTGACATGCATGGGTGCATTGCTTCACAGGTGTGTAGTGGTTGACTGTGCCAGAAGGCTGTACAAGGTTAGGTGAAGGGTATACCTTGGCATCAGACCACATGACAATGGTCTGCCGTGTGGCTCAGGGGTGTAGTGTCTGGATTAGCCCACACAGGTGGGTATTGTATTCACCATCCAGTCATCTGGGTTACTATTGTGTGTGGCCAATGCTGTGCAATGTTTGCCATGTATGTGTTCTATAGTCCATGACATGGACGGTGTCTGAGATGTGCACACAATCCACATGCATATTCAGTGACATGTGGAACTGTACCTGGGGTGTCTGGCCCATGTTGTGTACACAGATTGTTATCATCAGATGTGCCAGTCCTGGCCTCATGTGGTGGGAACTGGTAATGGACACCAGGTTGAACCTGCACCTACATTGATAGCATGATGCAGGTATTCCCTGGTGTCAGTGGCATCTGTCTATACAGGGCATGTGTTTAAGGCATGGTATGTCCTTTGTGGGTCACATTTGAAGGCACTACAGTTGTTGCAGACATCCAGTGGGGAACATAGTGAAGGTGCACTGTCTGCAATTATGTGCCTATTGCAGTAATGGGACAGGGTGCCATGTCCTCTGTAGCCCACTGCAATCACACCATGGTTACTATCTGTGGGCAATATGCAGGGTACTACCAACAAAGTGGTTGTTGCCTAGGTGAGTGTGTTTGTGTATGAGACATGGGTTGAGAGTGTTCTTTGGGTAAAACAAAGATTGCCTAATTTGCTCGGCAGGCCTTGATGTCACATGTAGGGGTATGGATTGGCAACCCCAGCCTCTCTGGTGTTTGACATCTGTTATCCTTGTAAGGTGGACATTGTGAGATATAATAGGCCCACCATATAAGAAATCTGCAAAATCCGCTCCACAATGAGTCCAGTTGTTGCACATTCACAGGCACCTCCACACAGGATACGAATGACAAACACAGACACACACCAAGTCTCACAGTTGCCATGTCAGGGATTGGATCTCCTACCTAACTAGTTTATTACAGTACAGCATTACGCAGTTATAGGATGTGCCACAGAGATTACTGGACTACTCCTTCCCCAAAGTTGTATTTTAAAGGGAATGACATCAGCAGGCTTGCCAAAGTAGGGCAATGGAGTTTGTATTGAATGTGAATGGCCTCAAAAGCATTGCTCCCTACACAGACAAACAAACACACACACAAACATTCACACTTGCCATGTCTGGGAATAGAACTCCTACCACACTACTATATCACACTACAGCATTACACTGTTGTAGGACGCACCATGGACATTACTGGACTACTTCTTCTTCTTCTTTCGGCTTTTCCCGGTTAGGGGCCGCCACAGCAGATCACTGTCTGCTCATGATTGGCAGTGGAGTTTTACAGTGTTGAGTTTCCAGCCCGGCACCCAACCTTCCACAGAAGACACACACACACACACTCATGCCTAGGGCCAATTTAGTGTGTCCAATCCACTTACAGCATGTCTTTGGGATGTGGGAGGAAACCGGAGCACTCGGAGGAAACCCAAGTGACCACAGGGAGGACATGCAGACTCCACACAGAAGGCACCCCAGCCGAGGATCGAACTGGAGAAGCTCTTGCTGTGAGGCGGTAATGCTAACTGCTGCACCATCGTGGCCTCCCTATGGACATTACTGGACTACTACTTCCCCAAAAGTATATTTCAAAATGAATGATAACAGCAGGTTTGCCAAAGAGGGGCAATGGAGGTTGTAGTGACTGTGAATGGCCTCAAAATCATTGCTCCCTACACAGACACACACACACACACACACACACACACACACACACACACACACACACAAACAGCCACACCTGCCATGTCTGGAAATAGAACTCCTACCAAACTATTGTATCACACTACAGCATTACGCTGTTATAGGATGCACCACTGTGATTACTGGGCTACTCCTTCCCCAAAGATATATTTCAAGGTGAATGACATCAGCAGGCATGCCAAACTAGGGCATTTGAAATTGTAGTGAGTGTGACTAGCCTAAAAATAGCATTGATCCCTACAGACAAACACACACATGCACACAGTTGCCACATCTGGGATTAGAACTCCTACCTAGTTTATCACAGTACAGCATTACAAAGTTATTGGATGCACCACAGAGATTACTGGATTACTCATTCCACAAACGTGTATTTCAAAGTGACTGACATCAGCAGGTCTGCCATATTAGGGCAGTGTGTGTGTGCATGGGCCATAACCCATTCATCTAGAGGCAGACACACCACACTCAGGCGCACACAGGTTTATATTCCACAGTTATGTGTATACAACTACTAGATGACTACTAGCATCATGTTACACAGCACTAGCACCACAGAGTCTATAATGCTGAGTGATTCCAAAGGCAAATGTCTACGGTGAGTGACATTTACACATCGTGTGGTTGTAGCCATTTGGCTGTGTGCTGGGTGGGACAGGCCTCATGATGGAAGGCTCTTTTTCACTGTCACTCTCTTCCACACATCTATGTATGCATACATTTGGCATATTATAGTTTGTTGTCCTTGGATATATGTGTGTATTCCTATCCAATGTGTGTGCAAAGCATGACTGTGCATACCGAGGAGTGTATGCACTAACATCTGCAACTGTCAGATATGTATGATCCACTGTTGTTGTCAGACATGGGCTTCATTTCTTTAAGTATGGGAGCATGCCCAGTATGACCTTGTGTATTGAATGTGTGAATCCATTGCAGGTAGATTGTACTCCAGTGCAGACTTTTGTGTTCTACACCTACAGCTAGAAAACTGTTTCTGCAGGATATCTGCAGCTCAGTTGAGATTATGGGGTCAAAATGGGCAAGGGATAGTGGGTTACTGTAGGTAATTGTGTCTATGCTGCTTCTGATACATGGTCCTGGTGTTAGCAGAGATATTCAGACATGTGTGCTGTTACGCTCGGGCTCACTTCACTCCTCTACCCTACCCTCATTCCCACCCACCCCCATTACAATTACATTTATATCTAACTATCCCTCCCCTTCCTGTCCCACTAGCCACTACAATTCCACTTCCTGCCTATTGCCACAACCATCTTACTAATCTGGCAATCTTGTCAACACCACTTCCTCTATACCACTGTCTCTACCTACTCTATCTGACCATATTTTATTCCAACATGTATTATTTTCTATCTTCTACACTACTCTTTATTCTCTCTATCTCCACGTCTTACAACTCCAATCTCTCTGACCCACTCCTATGTTCACCAACTTCTCACTCATACAACATATATCCAACTACTTTATCTTTTACTATCTCCCCAATCTCTTTACTACCTCTGCTTCAAGTCTATATAAACTATCCATAATACAGGTTTTTAAACATTCCCACAAAGCTAAGTCAAAACTATAGAAACTCCATGTAGCATCTACTACACACTCTCTCCTCACTAAAAACCTACTTTGTTCTGGAGATATCCATCCCAACCCTGGCCCCTCATCTTCTCTCCCCACCCTCACTCACTCCAAAACTACCTCTACACTGCCTCCATCTTACTCATCTAACAGTCATCAACCTCAGTCACAACAATCATCTCCATCCAAATGCTTAACTATTTACTCATTGAATATTCAGAGTCTAGCAAATAAAGTTACTGAGCTGCACTCATGGATAGCTCTCAATACCCCTCACATACTCTCCCTATCTGAAACCTGGCTCTAGCCACAAACCTTAAATAGTGAAATACTCCCACCAGGTTATAATATCTCCCAATCTGATAGACCTGTAAAAAAGGGGGTGGCATGGCCATCCTCTACTCAAACAACATTAACCTCTCACCATACCCTTCCCCAATTCCAAACTTCCTCCCAGCTGAAATCATCCTCATTAACTGCCATCTGAATCCCCACAAAAAACTTGCAATTGCCTCTATCTACCTTCCTCCTGGTAACAATCTGCCCATTCTTGAAAACAACTTATCCTGGTTCTCCCACAACATACCATATGAGACACTTAGCCTTGGTGATGTCAACATTGATTGGCCCAAACTCACAAGTGACTCTCCCCAACTCAGTATCCACCTAAATGGCTTCCACCAACTTATAACATCTCCCACTCACTTCCATAAAAATTCCACTTCCAGCTCCATCATAGACTGGATCCTTACCAATTCCCCCCACCAATACACAATCCCACAACCTTACCTGACTCCCTCAGTGATCATCTCCCTACCACCATCTTAAGACACTACTCCCATATTTCTAAACCCCATCTTATCAAAGACTGTTGAAAACTATCGACTTTCAATTCATCCCAATTTAACTCCATTCTCCACAACATAGATTGGTCCATCCTAAAACATCTCCCCCTAAATGATGCTGTAAGCACTTTCAATAGCATCTTCATGAGTACTCTAAACTCCTTAGCTCCCTCTAGGAAGATCAGAGTAAAATCAAATCATGCTCCCTGGCTCTCCAAGGAGACTAGGGCACTTATGAAACAAAGAGACAGTGTTTGGAAAACCTGGACTAAAACTAAACAACCACCTCTTCTTCAAAAATACAGGCAACTGAGGAACCTTGCAAAAACATACAACTAATGACAAAAAGTTATACTATAACTCTGCTCAGCTTAACAACAAATCCAATCCTCGAAAATTTTGGTCATCTCTCAACAACATCCTCTATCCTTGAAAGCCCTCTAATCCCTCCCCATACCCTAACTCTTCCTCTCAGGAAACAGCTACCCTCCTGAATAAACACTTTATCTCTTCCATCCAAAATCTAGTAACCTCTAAGCCAAACTCTACTTTGACACCCACCCCTCCAAGTCCCACTAACGCAACTTTGTTTTCATGACATAAGAGCCTTCAGAACCCACTATTTAGACCTATAGTGGATGGTAGAAATTCGTCCACTTATGCATGTGCAAAATTTGTGGGTTCAATTTTGAAGAAATATGTAATACAAGAATCATGGATTTTGAAGGACTCTTGGGCATTTTTAGCCAGTTTAAACAACCTTCCTTATGTAGAACAGAACAACTTTGTAACAATGGATATAAAAGATTTGTATACTTGTATCCCTCAACAAACAGGGATTGAATGGGTAGTGGCTAGAATGGGCCATTTAAACGCATCTCAAGCAGAAATAACCTTGGTTCAAGAGATGATGGATATAATTTTATCTTACAACTTTATATTATTCAATAAACAATATTATAAACAGAGAGAAGGAGTAGCAATGGGCTCACCATGTGGCTCTAGTTATGCCAATATGGTGTTGTCCCATTGGGAGATCACACATATTTTTACCAATGAGTTATTTAAGGATGTTGTAAAATAGTATGGTGGATTTATTGATGACATTTTTGTGATCATAGAAGGGCCATCAAGTAAAGCTATAGAATTGGTCGATATGATGAACAACACAACTCAATTCTTAGAATTGTCCTATTCGTTTCATAATAATGTTATGGTTTTTCTGGATGTTGTGATGATAAAAAATTATGTTGACAGGCGTTATGAAGCCGTATTATATAGGAAGCCAACATATTCAAATAAATTTCTACATTTTTCAAGCACCCATCCCTTGCATCAGAAACGCTCGGTCTTAAAAGGCCAGTTGGTAAGGGCTGCAAGAATGATATCAACTAATGAGAAATTTGATAAAGAATGTATGGTCCTAAAGGAAATGTTTCTCAGTAGAGCTTATCCTATTCAAATGATAGAGGATTTAATCCAGGAAGTAACATTGAAGAGAATGAATGGTATTTATGAACCAATACTTAACATTAAGGCAGATATCATGAACAGAGAGGACAATTTAAGTGTGTCAAATATTGATCAAATTGTATCTATATCCTCCCAAAATGAATTTAATTCAGTGTGTATTATGAGTTTCTCATCCAATTATGTGGGCATAAAGGAAATCATTTTCAAAAATTGGTCTTTATTGAAAGACAAAATGGAATTGAGTTCCATTTTTAATTTCACACCAAAAGTTGTTTGGAGAAAAGGTATTAGTCATAAAGAAATATTTCAAAGGCAAAGAAAATGTATCAATCGGAATATAGGCATAAAACAATGTGGGTGTTGTCCTTATTGTTATGTAATAGATGAAGGTAGTAACATAGTCATTAATGCTTTTCAAATTTCGTTAAAGGGTAGTTTTAATTGTAACTTCAGGGGTGTAGTTTATGTGGCAAAGTGCCAAGCATGTCCCTCCTTTTACATAGGTAAAACAGATAGAAGATTAAGGGATAGAATATCTGAACACCTTAGAAGTATAACACAGAAAAGAGAGGACAATGCTTTGGCAATGCATACCACAATTTACCCACAACATAAATTTAAATTTAAGATAATCCAGCAGAATCAACAAGATGATAGAGGAGGGCCATTAGGTTTATTATTAGAGAAAATGGAGTTGATGTGGCAACTTAGATTAAATGCTTTTGTAAACCCAGGTCTGAATGATAAATGCTCAATAATGTGCTTGTTGAGGTTGAGAAGTTTGGAAAGATAGGTTTTGAAAATTTTAGAAACTTAAGATATACATGTATATACATGTTTTTTCCGAATAGTAGGTTCATGAAAGTAAATATTTTTATCACACAAAAAACATATATGTGTACATTTTTTTATATATATACATTTTTTTACATATATAAATTTGTTTCATGTATTCATTATAGGTATGTAGATAAGTGGGTGTTTGTGTGTATATATGTGTACTTATATGCACATATATATGTGTGCAAGTGTATACATATATAAAAATAAAAATAAAAATATATATATATATGTATATGTGTTTGTAAGCACATGCGAGTATGAATTTCATGAATTTTATAAATGTTTGCATAGAATTTTTCCAGCATATGAAATGTTGTATGTCCATGTAATTTTATATATAAATATGTAGATTTTCATATATATGGATTGTTATACATTATATTGATTATATATTATATACTTTATATATTATATATTTTATATATTTTATATATTTTACATATTTTATGTTTTGTAAATTAAAACATTAGAAGTAGATAAGAAAGTGTATCCATTTTAACATAAATTAGACCATAGGGATTTGTAAAGTTGTTCCGTTAAAATGATCCGTTTCAGTCTCTTATTGTTAGGCTGTATATGCCTTTAAAAGCAAAGCAATTTCAGGAATTTGGCGCGTTTTTTTTAAAAGGATGTATAAAAACCAGTCTTAGAATTTTAAACTTGTTTAGTTTCTGAAGAAGTCCCGTATTTAAACGGGACGAAAAACGTATTTTTATTGTCAAGCGTTTAAAACAAGTATTAAAAACCGGTGTTTTGCAAGTCCGGCCGTGTTATTCTTTTATTCGGTTTGGAGTTTAAAGTGGTTTGGAACAACTTTGTTTTCTTTTGAGCCAGTTCCCATTACTTACATCAAATTTCTACTACTCAAGCTAAAACTTTGCTCTCCTTCCACTGACAATCTATCTCCTACATTCCTCAAACTTGCTGCTGACTCAATTGCCTATCCTATATTTATACTAATTAATCGATCTATTCTGGAATCAACTGTCCCCACCCTTTGGAAATCTTTCTTTACTATCGGTCTTCATAAAGGTGGAAACTCCACTGACCCCTCAAACTACCGACCCATTGCCATTCTGTCCCTCCTCTCCATGATATTAGAAGAATATATTCACTCGCAGCTTCTCAATCACCTCCTCACACACCACTTACTTACCCCTACCCAACATGGATTTTTGTCCTCACCACAGCACCACCACTGCCCTCCTCTCCTTCAACCATATCATTGCAGAGGCCCTAGACGATAATAAACTCATTTCCTGTCTCTTCCTAGATCTCTCCAAAGCCATCAATACTGTCTCTCATCCTCTACTACTATCCAAACTAGTAAATCTCCACCTATCCCCCTCCGCACTTGCCTTGTTTAATAGTTACCTTTCTGGCAGGGAACAATCTGTCAAATGGTTCTCATCATCCTCACCTTTTCTTCCCATGTCTACTGGTGTTCCCCAAGGCTCCATCTAGGGACCCCTTTTGTTTAATATCTTCACCAATGATCTTTACACCTCATGAAAAAAATCCTCCCTTATTCAGTATGCCGACTCTACAGTTATATCCATCTCAAATAACATTCCTGAACTACACTCCCTGACCCAGCAAGCCCTACTATCCACTGAACAATGGCTCTCTCACAACCTATTGATCCTAAATCCCAAAAAGACCAAACTCCTACTTTTCATTCCCCGTTCTCTTTCTCATCACAAAACCTACTTTTTTATTAAATCTTCTAACAATACAACTATCCAACCTGACACCCACACAAAATTCTTAGGGGTCATTATCGATGATGAACTAAAGTTCAACCTACACATACTCCAATGTATAAAAAAAAACAAACAAACCAGAAACTAGGTGTGCTATATTGGAACAAAAAATTCCTAACCCCTGAATCCAGACTTACCTGGGCCAGGCACTCCTCCTCCCCTCCTCTTATACGCCGCCCCAGTTCTTACCAATATCCAGGCCTCCACTCTAAACAAACTCCAACAGACTTGCCATAAAATAGCCAGCTTCATTACTAACTCCCCATACAACTCACACCACTGCATTTTTTTAAACTCTCTTCAATGGCTTGAACTTCCCCAATTTCCGCTATCTTATCAATTTCATATGCTACACTCTATTCTTTATAAAGCCTCCTTCTGTCCATCTCTGTCTTCCTTAAGTCTCCATCTGCATCCCATCCTGGACTCTCCATACTTCTAATAAACAATTACTTGATATCTACCACCCAAAAAGGTCAGTAGGCAAACTACTCTACAAACACTCCCTTGTCCATGCTTGGAACAAACTTCCCCTTGACTTACGTTCAATCTCCCACACCTCATACTTTAAAAATTAACTAAAAGCTTATTTTCTCAATTCCAGAACCTGCCCTTGCCATGACCCCACCTAGTCTTCCTTCCCTTTATGTAACCTCAAAAGGACTATACTTAGTACCTCATTACACCTCTCTCTCCAATGTGTCTACTATGCATTTGCATAATTTTATACAAACAAAAAAGTTTTATTGTTGACCTATTGAACTATATCAATGTAAAAGTATGTTACTTAGCTTCTTTTTAATGCAACTTTAACTTTATGCATGTAACCCAACATATGTGAATCTTTTTGCTATAACTGCTATTATGTCTACATTGTTTAAAATTGTACTTGTTTAAAAATGTACTACTGGAGCTTTTCTTCTCGGGTCTCCACTTTAAATAGGCCACAAGCCCAGTTGGACAAACCCGGTTAACAAATGTCAACAAATAAATAAATAAATAAATTATACACTGTGATGTTTTATGTCATCAAGTACTGTTAGGTAGACATAATTGCTCAGTGATGTCCTGGGGAACACAGGGTGAATGTAGCTGTGTCCAGTATTGTGGTCAAATGCCTACATATTCTTGCAAACTCATGCCATTCTGGAGGGGGAGCTGCAGACACTTGCTGCTGGGTCTGTGTAACTGGTTCAGCACCTTGGTACAGTGGTGGCAGAGGATCCCTTACCTGTACATCCATCAACATGGCAGTATGGCCTTATCTTGCTGTGGCAATACCTCACATCTGTACAGATTCACACAGGTGACCCAGAGGCAGGGGTCATAAGTCAGGACATTATCCCTATTGTGGTTTATGAGTAGGTTTGTAGCCACCTATTCTTGTGTTTGCAGCCAGGGATAGTATGTGCATATGGCTGTGTTTCGGACTTCGCACACTCCATGCTGCCCATGCTCCCACCCCCTCCTCTATTATTCTATCCTCTTCCATACATTATCCAAACATTATCTGATACTTTCCCTATAGTTATCACCTCATCACAGCAGTATATTGGTGTTGGTCCACAGTTCATGCAGTAGGACATGGTGGACATGTTACTGTGGTTTGTCTACATGGCCTTGCATATGGGTTCTGTGGACTGTGTTATGTTATTTGGGCGTCCATGACATAATATACATTGGCAGTATGGGTGAGACACAGGCCTTTGGCAGAGGACTGTAGGCCATTTGGTAGTGATGCAGGCCAGTTGTAGCAGGCCGGTGCATTATGTCAGTCCTACAGTCCCAGACTGCAATACAGTATATTCTTCTGGGATGACAGGGTAGGTGTGCTAGGTGTTCATGCCAATACTTTCTGTCAGTATTGATCCAGTGGTGTGGATCCTGGCAGTGTGCTACTTATAGCTAGGGACACACCTGCATGGGACAACTGCACTGCATGCTGCATTATTTTGCTATTGCCATACACAGGTGGGAGGTCATATTGTACTCATTCCCAACAGCAGGGATAAGACCGGAGAGGTACCTGTGGGTGGTGGCTGGGTGAGCTGGGTGCATGTGTGCTATGGACACTACTTGCATCTGACTCACAGATATGCATGGGGCATTCCACTTATGCTGGCTTGTTCAGGGACACCAGCTGTTTCTCAATACATAATTTCTGTGACCTTTGTGGTCTGCAAATGTTTGGCCAGAAGACATTGGTATTCCCTATTACAAGCCCAGATAATGTGCTGCAAACCTGTATATACAATTCCAAGGGTGTATCCATTTAATGGTTACACATTATACACTGTCTGTCTGGGGTACTTCCCCCTGTGTACTGCTTGTATATCTGGTCCAACAGTCATGCCATGTCCATCTTTCAGATGGTGACACATATTACTTCCAAACATTTA
Organism: Protopterus annectens; assembly: GCF_019279795.1. Taxonomy (NCBI): domain Eukaryota; kingdom Metazoa; phylum Chordata; order Ceratodontiformes; family Protopteridae; genus Protopterus; species Protopterus annectens. The sequence goes on from NC_056742.1 coordinate 397,368,758, forward strand.
CAGTGGCTTACTGCTAGAATGTGTTATACTGGGAAGCATTGTGTTTTGCACTGCAGTTGTGAGGACTTGGCCCTGTCATCGGCAGTACTGGGCAATGGCCACCAGTACAAACCTCAACATGTATACATACTGACCCCTCTCACACAATATAAAACACACACCAACCTAACACACACAGGCCTGCATATTGTACACATGCTACAATCTATCCTACTACCTTGGCCAGCTCAGGTAATCTGTGCTCCACTGGTATTATACCTACACATACATGTTACTACATTTCTACATAGGACTGGGGGGGGCACACCTGTGTGTTACTACGTGTCTACATAGGAAGGGGGGCACACCTGACTGTTACTACATTTCTACATAGGATTGGGGGGCACACCTGTGTGTTATTATGTGTCTACATAGGAATGGGGGGATACACCTGACTGTTACTACATTTCTACATAGGATTGGAGGTGCACACCTGTGTGTTACTACGTGTTTACATAGGAATGGGGGGCACACCTGACTGTTACTACATTTCTAAATAGGATTGGGGGGCACACCTGTGTGTTATTACGTGTCTACATAGGAATGGGGGAGCACACCTGACTGTTACTACATTTCTACATAGGATTGGGGGGGCACACCTATGTGTTACTATGTGTCTGCATAGGAATGAGGGGCCACACCTGCCTGTTACTAAATTTTTACATAGGATTGTGGGGGGCACACCTGTGTGTCACTACGTGTCCACATAGGAATGGGGGCACTCCTGACTGTTACTACATTTCTTCATAGGATTTGGAGGGGCACACCTGACTGTAACTACATTTCTACATAGGATTGGGGGCACACCTGTGTGTTACTACATGTCTACATAGGAATGGGGGTGCACAACAGACTGTTACTACATTTCTACATAAGATTGGGTGGGCACACCTGACACTTGTACACATTTGCTATGACTGTACTGGTATGTCAGATACTCCATTTCATTCTGTATTCTAACCTATCATGCTGACTAGAGGCATATCAGTGTACTACAGATGTTAGGTTTGATTGCCCTACATTTCAGTTTCTGACTTCTTACCCTTCAGAACTAACATCCCACTGCCTGAGCTGTTATAGTCTGTCTGTGTAGGCCCGGGGGAGGTTACCCATAGCCATCATTCAGAGGCCTTAGCACAGCCTTTGTTTGTGTTGGTCTACACTTGTCCTGCTGACTGAGACTGTTGTTGGGTATGTGAGCCTCCCTGACTGGCATGTGTGTGTCATATGGACACACATGGCCCAACACATTTCCTGCAGTGGGTTTTGTCACCATGTGTAGTACTGGCTACTATGGTGTCACCACTATTTGTCACAGATCTCATGCTGCCACTATAGGTGTCTACTATCTGTTGGCATCCCATTCAGCCACCCGATTTCCGTGCATGCTCACATCCATACCATAGATACACATAACAACACATACTACTCCATTCGGCAACTGGTAGGAAGAGTGACTTACCTTGTGGCTGTGCCAGTATTGAGGGTAGTGCTGGATGGCTGCCTATATCGGATGCACATAGTATACTCCCTATACATGGATGAGCACAGGTAGTGTCATGTTTGGCATCCCTTTTACTGCATGTGTGAGTCAGACAGAAGTGTCATTCCCTGGATTCCTACTGTGTCAGTGTATGTGCTATGCATTGCTTCTTTGCCAAGGCCAGGGCATACTGGGCATGCCTCCTTCTGCCTACTGGAGCAGGCTCAGGTTGTTTCTCCTCTGAGTCACTCTGTGCCTGTGCAGGCCATGGCAATGGTGGGGGGCTGTGTGGCCCTGCCCCATGCTGTTCCTGCAACAGCTGTTTCCACAGGATCATATTGTGTAGCACAGTACATATGATGACAATTTGAGTACATGTAGTTGGTGAGCACTGCAAGGCTCCACCGGATGAGTCCAGGCACCGGAACCATGACTTGAGCATCACAAACACATGCTCTATTATAATTCTGGTCTGTGCGTGTGCCTCATTATGGAGTTCTTGTTCGGGTGTGTGTGCATTTCTGATGGGTGTCATCAGCTACGGCTCCAGTGCATAACCAGCATCCTCCACTAGGTGACCGTAAGGGAGGTCCCCATTGGCAAATCTCTGGTACAGCCATGTCAGATGCCAGATGTGGGAGTCGTGATAGCTTCCATGGCAGTCAGCACACACATTCATTATAATGCCCTGGGCATCACACATGACCTGGCAGTTGATGGAGGGGAAGCCTTTGTGGTTGATGTAGACCCTACCCTGCTCACTGGGTGGTGCTTTGATCTGTATGTGCGTGCAGTCTATAGCACCCACTATCTCAGGGTATTCTGCTATTTGGTGGAAGAGATGCATATTGCTGGCCAATGCCTCATGGGTGTTGGGGAAATATACATGCTCACCGGCATGTGCTGATATGACATCCAGGAACAGGTGGAGTACCCTGGATGCTGATGCCTGTGAGATCCCCATGATATCCCCAGTTGGCCTTTGGAAGGTACTTGTGGCTAGTATTCTTAGGCCTACACATACCTTCGTATCCACTGAGATGGGTTCCCCTCTGTTAGTTCTGTGTGTCAGGTGTGGCCGGCACAGCTCAACAATTTGCTGTAGGAGGTCCCTGTCCATCCTATAGCACTCCACTATCTCCAGCTCATGTAGCCCCTGGTAGGTTACCCTGGGGCTGTACACTCTTCTCCGTCTCCTCACTGTGGGTTGGTCAACAGCATTCTCATCCTCACCACCCTCAGCCTCTTCCACATGTTGATGTATGATAGCTGCTGCAAACCCTATCATTTTGTTGTTTTCTTTTGTTAAAATTTCCCCACTTGTATACACTGGTAGTGTAGAATATGTGGAAAAAACAGAGGGAAAGGTGTTTGCATAGTTTATAGAAGTGTTCTGGGCTGGGCTGGTCTGCTGCCTGTGTAATTGGCTGATTCGGGTACATTTCACCTGCCAGCTATGCTAGTTCTCCTAGATTACCTTCCTACTGCTGTTTTCCCTTCCCATTGTCTTCCTGTTTAAGCCCGGGGGAGCACCACACAAACACAGTGCTCAAATGTGCACAGAGCTGCTATTTCCTGGTTTACTTTGTTTTTTTTTTCCTTCCCACCAGGGGCAACAATATCCTAGACCTAGTCATTACCAACATGAGTGACCGGTGTTCCACACCTGAAGTCAACTCCTCGTTGGTCAGATCCGACCATAAGCTAATCACCCTAGATATCCACATCCCGCCCCCACCCACTATTAAGGAAACCATGGTAAAAATTTCTCCAAAGGCAACTTCATGCTTCTTAAGACAAAAGTGGTGAACGTCATGACACCCACGCAGATGGACAATACAGTTACGACTGCTGAATCCTACACAAATGCACTCTGTAAGCACTTACACAAGTGCATGGATCATGCTATCCCAAACAGAACCAAGACACTATCCTCCAAAAAAAGGAAGCCAATCTGGTGGTCTCCTGCCATAAACAAACTCTACAACAGAAGGAAGAAACTGTTGCAAAAGAGAGTAAAATCCCATAAGTAGAAGAGCTCCCTTGTCAGCCTCAGTAAGAAGCTGAGATCCCTTATAAGATCTTCCAAAGCTAGCTATGAAAACAAAATCACCACTGATTTTAAGGAAACCACAAATCATTCTAAAGCTATGTCAAGAATCTCAATGGCAACACCCAGATCTGCTCTGAGTTACAGCACAACGGCACGAAAATTACAGAATCAACTGATATTGCCAACATCCTGGCAGATAGGTTCAGTGCTAACTTTACCCCCCTCTCACCCTCTAAAGGGCCCATATCTATACAGGAAGAATGCAGAGTTCCTGTAATCACATCTATACAGGTAAAAGCTGCACTCTCTAAAACCAGAAACACAGCATCCATGGGACCGGACAACATCCCAGGCTGCATTTTACACGAACATCAGAACGAACTGGCTCCCCACCTAAGCACCATGTTCAATCATAGTCTCACATCAGGCTTTGTGCATACTGAATGGTGCACAGCAACAGTTATCCCACTCCACAAAGGGGGAGCCGCCACTGATCCTGGGAACTATCACTCTATTAGCCTGACAAGCCTGGTCTGCAAGGCATTGGAATGTATCATCATGGAACTCATAAACAAAGACATTGGTAACCTCCAAACTCTGGACCCCACCCAGTTTGGGTTTGTGAAAGGCAGATCATGCCTTCTGATCCTGATTGACTTCTTTGAGGCAGTCACCAAAGCCATAGACGAGGGTAACGTGGTTCACACAGCCTATCTTGACCTCACCAAGGCTCACAACACCATCACCTATTCTGGAATTATAGCTAAACTCACTAAACTAGGTATAAAGTCCTACATCATGAGATGGGTTGCCAACTGGCTCACTGGCAGAAACCACACTGTAAAAGTTTCAGACTCCAAATCTGACTTCAAACCAGTGACAAGCGGAGTACGACAGGGTTCAGTCCTGGGACTTCTCCTGTTTAGTATCCACTTCTCTGAAGTACAGGCTAACACAGAAGGCCTCTGGCTAATGAAGTTCACAGATGACTGCAAAATAGGAGCCATAGTTGAGTCCCTAAATGATGTGGACATCCTACAGAAAGGCCTCACTGAGACAGATGCCTGGTGTCAGAGGCATGGCCTCAAGCTCAATGCCAAAACATGCATTGTCATTCCCTTTGGTAAAAACTGTGTACCCATGAACTACCACATAAACGGCTGTCTACTTAATGCCGAATGTGTGATAAGAGACCTTGGGACCCAGGTGGACAGTAGTCTCTCCTTTGATAATCACATCGCCACAGTAGTCAGGAAATCTTTCTATGTGGCACACCTTATCACAAAAGGGTTCTCATCCAGGAAAAAAGAGGTCATTGTTTCCCTCTACTCGGCACTCATTAGACCCATTATAGAGTACAATGCCCCTTTTGGAATGTACTTCACAAGACATTTGCAGCAGCTGGAAAGGCCACAGACTTACCTCACAAAGAGGATTACCGGCCTCAAAAAGATGCTCTACACTGACCGTCTCAAAAAACTCCAGCTTTACTCTGTAGCATATCGCCTTCTCCGAGGAGATCTCTGCCTGACATATAAAGCTATGTTAAACCCAGAGCTGTTGGACATGCTATACCTAAAGAAATCCCAAGCCCTCCGAGCTACACACTCTAGGGACCTAAACCTTGTCACCACAATAAACAGGACATGCTGGAGGGATAGATTCCTGTCCCAGAGACTTCCTATACTCTGGAACAAGCTACCCATCTATGTTAAGCAAAGTTCCTCATTAGCACTCTCCAAGAAAAATCTTGATGAGTGGATGAGAAATAGAAAATACACCCCGGGGATCACTTCTGTGGCTCTGCTTGACAGGGGCACAGGAAATTAACTTTCTTGGGTGGCATAAGCCAGGGAAACTTGTTGGCTAGGCTTTCTTAGGCCCTTAGGCCGATAGCCTAGTACCTACCTATGAACCTATGAAAACCCGGTGCATGGTGCACACACCAGCTTAGGCAATGTAAAGAGTGCTAGGCAGCCTCAGAAATACCCCCTTGCTTAGCTCTGCTAAGCTAAGAGCAAACCTGAGTCACAGGGCTCCAATCCGCTTACAGTATGCCCCCATATGATATCGGCTAACTCTTAGGCTTGAACCATGCTATTCCTGCACCTACACTGTTGGGTGCTGACTAGAATTGAGGGGAGATCTGGGATTCAGTATCATTCCCCTCATTTGCATAGGATTGCCTGCTAATGCCTAGTTAGAGGTCCCACACCGAGCCTCCCCGCTTAGCAATCACTATTCACTGGCCATGTTTTCTTCTGTCTGGCACTGAGTATAATGGCAATATAGTGATTTTGGTTATAATGCTTATTTCAGGTTATTTTTTTATATTTTCGGCCCGATCCTGTTTGCGTGCCGCTGCCCTACGCTTAAACAGCCGAAATTGGCTAAAAAAGAAATAAAAGTTATTTGTTTTTACTTTTGAAACTGCTTTCCATGCCAATGGCCATATATTTGGCCATTGGCATGGTTTCCCATAATATACACACTTTATTTGGAGCTGTCATGGCTCCATTTTGTAGTTTGCAGAAATGTACTCGGTTACTAACAGAGTACATTTCTGCACACTACACTAATCCTGCACGGTGGGCTGACAGCTTCCTGGATCACAAGTTCACCTCATTTGTATGGTTTTCACCTGCAAATGGGGTAACTTGCATACAGGAGCTGAGACCGTGCAGCAATAGTGCAGGAGCGCTTGTGCACGCCCCTGCAACTTATTCCTGGATCACATGGCAGCCATATTGCCTCCTGGAGCTCCTGCACTGTTTCTGCACACCGTGCAGGGGTTGCTGAATCTGGGGAATTTCATAATAACTGTAACTCAAAGTTATTTTCTGCATGCTGCAAGAATTCTGACAGTATTTTGAGTTGTAAGTATTGATTCAGACTTACATTTGCCAGTCTCATACAAAAAAGTCCTGACTGTGCTTTTCAGTCCTAAAGTACTGTTTGGTACTTTCCATTGATGAGGCTTTGCTTTACTCATTTCATGAATGAGTATATCATTGCATTTGTGAACATGTGAAGCATTGATTCTGCAGCTGTAAGTTGTGACTGTGCAAATTACTGTGTCTGGTAATGTGTAAACTGCTGTTTCTAAATGTCGTACACCCGTTAGTGTACTGTTCCTCATCTTGCATATAGTAAATTAGCAGATTCATGCCCAACAATTCTTTTCAAACCATTGTAATATATCTGGGTGCTAAATTGACATTATGTAAATCAATAAGTTTTACTTCAATTTTTGAAAAAAAAACAACAAAGTTTAATGTAACCAAATGGTTTAATTGGGACCAGAATAAGTTGCTAATGAGAAATTAGATGCAGATATGTAATTACTTTGTGCCAGGTCATTAGACAAGGTTTATTTGCACTCAGCCTCAGTACCTGATTTAAAGTTAATACATTTATCATCTACATGTAGGAGGAGTAGGCCCAGGTACATTCATTTACATGTAGGTTTTTAATCTGGTGTTCTTTACATTAGCACAAATTTAGTTTGTGTTTCAAACATCAATGAAACTTCATTCACAGTCACAACAAACATGTCTACCCATTTGCAGACAAGTTATTAATTGCATTACAGCAGTCACTTTAGGCATTGGTCAAACTCTCACTTGCACTGACATTTACTTTATTGGCTTCGACTATTTGCAAAACAGGCTTTTTGCTCACTTTTGAAAATGATTATCTTGATCACATTTACACCATTTTGTCATAAGAGCTGGGTGTGGCTTTTTGCCATACTGATAACAACACCTAGGCAAGATGGCTACTGAGCAATATTACAGACCTGGGAGATTCAAAGATCCCATCCCACCCAGGGAGCAGCTGTGACTATCAAGCATCTCCCTCTTTTAAGTCCCACCCATCAGCCTTGTACGTGACTGAAGATGTCCATCACAGTCAATGTTGCAGTACTCATTCTTAGATTTTCTTGCCATGCAGAAGGCCATGGCTGATCCAGATACTACAGTCTTTTTACCATCCCCCAGCCAACAGGTGTCTGAGTGGACTGACTTCTGGACATCGAGGTATAAAGAGGGCTGAGCCAGTGCCATCTTCATTTTTTCTTGCCTTATAGTCTGATGCTATTCAGTGCATTCTTTAACATAGTTAGTTCATCAGTCTGTTTGAATAACCATAGTCTCCAGTCACCTCAGATAAGTACCTCCTTGGGGACTTTTTATCTCTTTCACTTGTGAAAGATTCTTGATCATGTTTAAAAAAGTTAATAAGTGCCATTCTTCTGGGAAGCAGGTTCCCCACAAAGATTTCCACACTTATTGCCTTTTTTGCTTAGTTAGGTTTAATTCAAAAAATATTAAGCGTAAGGCTGAGTCCCTTCAGTTACATATGGAATCTAGTAAGGCAGGCTCTTTGCAAGCTTCTGCACCTGGCAGTTCCCAGACTGTCATCTCCCAAAAATGAAAAGACAAGTGTCTGAAGGAGAAGGACATTGGGCACACTGAGGACATTTGTTTTTCAGGGCCCTTGAAAAAAACATGTCACCAACAGAGGTGAGGCACCTTTGCCGCCATCCTAGTCTGATACCTATTAGGCCAGAGTCCTCTGGTATAATCCCTTTGGAGGCCATTGTGACACAGGCTCACACCTCACACTCTGACACTAGATCAGCATTGGTTTGGTCTCAAGCTTCTAAGCAGGTCATGGCATCCAGTGCCCAAGTAATGGTGACTGAGAGCGGGGATGGTATCTCCTTGGTTTTTACAAGGAAGTATGTCCCTGGGAACTGGATAGAGGTCACAGCAGCCCACCTGCAACATGAGGCCTTCACTTCACCTATGACCTGGGCATCCAAACCCAAGAGGACTACAACTTTGCCCCAACCTTTGCTGTCTCAGCTCACTGCCTCTTCATTCCAGGTCTCTTTACAGGACCTGGTCAGGCTGGCCCAGAACTTCATAGATTTCATAAGGACCAAGTAACTCACCCTCCAAAAGGACACTGTGCCAGGAATGTTACTCTGGGAAAATAAAAAAGGACACCCCTCCCCGAGGAATAGTCTGATTCTTCAGAATCAATGGATGAGGAGGAACTAGCATATGTGGACCACCTTCACCCTTAAACTGATGAAGTCTCTGAGTCAACACTCTATCCTCATCCTTGTCCCATGAGGATTTATCTTTTGGAGACACATTTCATAGGATGAAAAACATCTTCAGTTGAGGATCTAGGATATTCCCTAAGGCACAAGCTGACTATAGGGAGCTTCTGAAGTTTCCACCCTAGACCTTTGGAGGTGTCTTCTGTACATGTAGTCTTGGATGATGTGTTGGAGAACATATCATCTCACCCTGACTCTCTCCCTCTCTGCTCATAGGAAGCCTGACCACTTTTAAGGGGCTAGAATCTCATAAACACATTCATAAAGATCCAGTGGTAGATCCAGCAGTGGTGTTTAGAGAATTCATCAAGGGGCTAGTGGGTGAGCATCCAAGAATGCCTTACCAAGTGATAGAGAAAGCAGACTGCTGGACAGATTGGGTAAGAAAACCTATACTTCAGCCACCCTGGCCATGACGGCTGTCAACTGCCAGTATCGTATTCTGAAACACCTTGTGACACTAAAGGAACAAATTAAAATCAAAGCAGAAGGGATCTAAGACAAGAACCTTCAGATGGATATCCAGGACCTGTGGAATGCCACTTTCCATGTTTCCAGGCACTCAGTTAAATATGACCATGATCCTTTAGGTACATCATGCAGGGCAACTGCCAATGGGTCAGTCACTTAGAAACATACCTAATTGAGAACTCAACATCTCCTAGACAAGACAAAGCCGAACTCCTTGATACCCCTCTGGACAAGGAGCTCCTTTCTGGACCCCCACTGAACAAGTTTTTGACAGCCTGGATAAGAAATGGGAACAGATGAAATCTCTCAAAGAATTCTACATGTCTCCTACTCCCAGCTATAACAGGAACTACCCTTCCAAATCTTGGCCCTTGTAGATCAGAGTGTGTGATGTACTTTAAAGAAGCATTCCAGTCAGTGGGCATGTGCATATAAGTACTGAGCACGTGCAAGCAAGAGTGCCATTTTGAGTGAGCAGCCAGAGTAAAAGCATGTATGTGTGTAGCAGTCAGTCAGTTCGTTAGTTCATTTAAGTTTAATGTTCCAGTCCTCCATCCAGATGTGTTTGTATGTAATAAACTACTTAAACGAACACCCAAGCCTCATTATCTTATTTGAATACACAAGACGAGTGACAGCCCTTTTCACATAAACATGAAAACATTACACAGACTAAGGGGAAAAGGCCTGGATTACAGATAAAGTGTTGAACTGAGCAACATTTCTGACCTGGGGGATTCAAAGATCCCATCCCACCCAGGGAGCACCTGTGACTATCACCAGCACCTTCCTCTTCCTCTGTCAAATCCCATCTCAACCCAACCCTGCCCCTTCCACCTAGCAGGAAGATTAACCTCCTTTCTTTTTCATTGGTAAACTTAGCTCAGGACAAATGAGTATTGGAAATCATAAGGGAAGGCTAGGTCATTCAATTTAGGAAAGAAAACTCCCTTCCTAGGGATGTTCCTTCCTCCAAAAAAAAAAAAACAAATTCTGCCTCCCACTTAAAAAGAATTCATACTGCAAGACTTGATTCAAAGAATACCCACAAAAATAGAAGGCACAGAGTTTTACTCCCGCCTTTTTGTTATCCCCAGGATATAAGGTACTTGGAGGTCTATTCTAGACCTCTCAACACTAATCAAATTACTACTGGCTCCAAAATTCAAAATGCTTGCCCTTCAAAAGTTATGCCTCTTATCTTCCAAGGGTCATATATGGTTACTCTGGACTTGAAGGATGCCTACATACATGTTCCTATAGCTCAAGAACATAGGGCATACCTACATTTTTGGGCAGGGAATTGTATTACCGATGTTGGCTTATCTACTGCTCCATGAGTTTTCAGCAAATGTCTGGTACCACTCATTGTCTTTTACAGGGCACAATGAGTCCATATCTATGCTTACCTGGACAACTGTCTGATTCAGGCAAAGTCTTCCTTAGAACTCTAGACAGCCATGCAAATCACCATGGATTGCTTATAGAATATGGTCCCAATTGTCATCCTCCAGAAGTCACAAGCACCAGAACTACCTTCCTTGGGACAATTTTAGACTCATATATATATATATATATATATATATATATATATATATATATATATATATATATATATATATATATATATTCAGAATGCCTAAGAGACATGCACTACAACCTACTATTTCAGCACAAGAATTCCACAGGGCCCTAGGTTTCATGGCTTCATGCAAAAGTGCCTTTGAAGAAGTTACAGTGGTTCCTAAAAACACATAGGCTCAGCATTGACATCCTATGGAAACCGTGATCCCTCTGCTTCTATGTCGAAAAAAGGAGATTCTACAGTAGGCGGATAGTGTTCACAACCCCGGGGTGCACTTCCCCTTGCCAGATGCAACTCAAACCTTGACATCAGATAGTTCCAAGAGAGCATTGAAGGCACATCTAGAACCCTTCAGAGTCCAGGGGATTTGGGACAGACAGTAAGGAAAACAACACATCAGTCTAAAGGATATGATGGGAGTCATCCTGATTACAAAGGCTTTCAAAGATAAACTATCCCCAAAAACTCTTGAAATATGGACAGCAAATATCTCAGTCATGTTGTACATAAACAAGCGGGGGGGGGGTGTATTCTTATACCCTATGCAGACTGGCTATGGATCTCTGGTTAGTGACCAAGCAACTCAATATGACACCCATAGCATCTTACATTCTGGGCCAGGACAACTTGCTGGCAGACTCCTTAAGAAGAACTTTCCTGGACCCAAATGAATGGATGTTAAAAAGGGAAATATTCCTTGACTCACTCACCTCTGGGGTATCCTGGACATAGATCCTTTTCCACAATAGAAAAAGTACAACTAAACAAATTTTGCTTCAGAACCCAGCAGACAGACCTCTTTCTATATGCCTTCCCACAGATACCACTTACTGCCAGGGTACTTCTAAAGGTGGAGTCAGACAGGCCCAAAATTATTCTAATTGCTCCTTTCTGGCTCAGGCAACATTGATCTTTCCTTCAAATGACTCTCAGAGGTGAGGAAACCAAAACACTACCACTGATCATGGATGTTCTCATCCAGAACAAGGGGTGTGCAAAACATCCTAATCTGAAGGCTTTCAAGCTTACAGCTTGGAAGATTGGATTTGGACTCCATGTACTCTGTCTTACTCTCTGGATGTCTTATCCATTTCAAAGAGCATAGAAAATCAAACACTAGAAAATATTTATTAACAAACTGAAAATGTTTTTCTATCTGGTGACAGTCCAATGATATTCTCTTTTCTCAAGTAAGTATAAAAAGGATACTTGAATACCTCTCTTTCCTTTTTAAATTAGGGTTATCTTTTTGTAGCATCAACATTCATGCTTTTGCCATTTCAGCATGCCTCCCAATCTCCCTATCTATTTATTCCCATCCCCACATGAAGCACATTGTGAAGGGGATAATACACCTCAGGTCACCTAGAAGGGAACCTGCTCCCCCAGGATCTGAATATCATACTTGAAAAGGCTCAGTCTTCCATGTTTTAAAACAGCAGGCGCCACCCCCATAAAACTACTGACTTGTAAAACAACCCTGCTTAGTGGTCCACAGGGATAGAGTCACAATCAAGACTAATCCTTCCTTTATGCCCAAGGTGGTCTCAGAAATCTCCTTAAAACAAGATAATCACCTCCCTGTGTTATTTCCAAACCCACAATGCAAGGGGGAAAAATATTGCATTCCACTAGATGTACACAAACAATTAAGATTCTACTTCCACAGAACAGACCTCCCAACCAGATTACACTGGCTTTTTGTATCCTTTGCAGATGGTAAACAAGGTAAACCAGTATGCATATAAACTATTTACAAACAGATTGTATACTGCATCTCCTTTTGTTACTATAAACATGGAAACCCACTTCCTGGTAAGGTCAGAGGTCAATCTACTACACATAATGCTACCACTGATGGATCTTTTAAAGGATACCCACTTAGGCCATTATAAAGGCTGAGACATGGTCATCTGTTCACTCTTTCACTAAATATTACTATCTTGGGTCCATCTCAAGGGCAGGAGCTAGGTTTGCCTCTGCAATCCTCAAGATACTGCTGTCTTTAGATAATATTCTTGTCCATCCGTCCACTTAGAAGTCCTATGAATTTTCCAAAGAATTAATACTGTAATATTGACTAGGAAAAGCATAGTACAGTTGTGTTTCCGCTTACCATAATTGTAGACGCTCTCCCTTTAGCTTAGGATTCCTCCCTCATGTTTGGGTTGACTGGAAATGTTGGGCTCTAGCTTTGGATCCGCAGTCTAGAGAAAAAAGACTTGAAGATGGTTCTGGCTGAGAACCTCTTCATACCCTGATGTCAAGACATCAGTCCAAACACATGCCTGCCGGCTGGGGAATGCTAAAAACACTCTGGTATATGGGCTTCTGCACATCAGGAAGACTCCAAAGTGAGAACTGCAACAATGACTACAACGAACATCTACAATTATTGTTAAGTGCAGACACAATTGTACTTTCTCTTTGCTGCGATATTGTTAGATGCATTTTTTTATATTATGCCTTGGTTTTTATTATGACGTTATGCATTACCAACAGACTTTAGCTTATTTTAATTTTACAAGCATTCACATGTTTAGCAAGCTTTTTCCTTTGAATTCTAGTTAACTTTGCTGTTCTGCAAAGATTCATTGCTTTATCCAACATTAAATCCATTTCAGAAAGATGCTTACTTCTCATGCTATATACAGTTCTGTCTCACAGCAGTGACTCATGCCAGTCGTCAACTCCTCATCCTTTGTGTAGTGTTCTAAAAATATATGAAAAGGTCACATTTATAACAAATGTCGATAGCAAACTGTGATTTCTAGTCGATGAATATAAAGCAAATTCTTTTCAGGCTCGCACTATTGTTGAAATTTTGCTTTGCATGGCCTCTAAGTCAGATTGCTGATCTTTATTAAGGTTAGCTGTATTAAATACCTTAACAGCATCATCACCTACCAGATATAGGTTCATAGGTGATTACTAGGCTAATGGCACAAGATGCCTAGCCAATAATAGCCGGGATATGACAATATTATATTTTAATTCCCCAGATATGTAATGGGGTAGTATCAGGGTAGCGGGTCTTTGGGTTTTGGAGCCCTGAGTCATTTTGCAGATTGCTTCTGTCCATAAGTGACATGGCCAGTACCCTGGGAGTGAATTTATGGTTCCCCATCCATTTATCCAAAATTTTTTTGAAGAGAGTGAGGGATGGACTTTGTTTTACAATGATGGGAAGATGACTCCATAGACAAGGTATCCTTTGGGATAATAATCTTTTTCTCCAGCAAGTTCTGTTAGAGTTACAAATAATATTCAGGCCCATGAAACATGTAACCCTTGTATAATATTTCTTGCAAATATGTAACATTTTCATCAGGGCTGGATCAGAGAATGCCTTGTAGGTCAGGCATAAGTCACTTCTCAATAAATGATGTGAAATGTAGTAAAGGGATAGGACTGTTATTCAGTCTGCAAAAGACATATGTCTTATGCTTTGCATGTTTTTAGTGAGAAACCTCTGGGACCACTCCAACTGATGTAAGTGCCTGGTTAGGTACTACATTAAAAAGGGAGCATTGTTCTTGATTCTGGGCATGATGAGGACTGAGTACAATGGCACTATGACTTCCTTTGATCTTAATGCAATGCCTTTACTTATAAGTTGAGTCACACTGAAGGATTTCCTCACTACTGTAGCTACCTGGTGGTCAAAGTTTAGGTTACTATTGCTCTGTGTTCCTAGGTCCCTCACTACTGGGTCTACATTTAGGAGTGTTCTATCAATATTATAATTTGCAGGGATATCCGATTTACTGAAGGGTATGATTACACATGTTTTAGCATTTAGTCTCAAACCATGATTTTGGCACACTTGTTTGCCATTTTTCAGCCTGTTTGTAGGATGTCAACATCAGTTGGGGATTCAATGATTGGTCCCAGCTTACAGTTGTCAGTGAACTTGGCGAACCAGAGGCCCCCAACATTGGTCTTCACTTCGGAGAATTATATACCAAACAGGAGGTGTTCCAGCACTGAGCCCTGTGGGACACTGCTGGTAACAGGTTTCTTATCAGAGGTAGATTCACCTATCCAGACAACATGTGTCCTGTTAGTGATCCCGTTTGCTATCCATCTGAAGATGTAGGGGTTTATGCATGACTCATTAAGTTTATCTATGATCTCCAACTGGGGGATTGTATCCAAAGCTTTGGCCAGGTCTAGATAAGCAATATGTACCATTTTCCCCTCATCCATGATCATGGTGATTTTCTTGAAGTCCACCAGATTGAGAAAGCAAGGCCTCCCTTTGACAAAGCCAAATTGGGTCTGGTCCAATATTTGGAGAGTTTGTATGTCATTATTGATCAGGACCATGATAATTCTCTCAATGACCTTGCAGATAAGACTGGTAAAGCTTATGGATCTGTAGTTCCCTGGGTCAGTTGATGGGGTCCCCATGTGCAGAGGGATGACTGTTACAGTCCTCCATTCCTCTGGGACAAAGCCCATCTGGAGGTTGTAGTTAAAGAAGGTTTCAGGTGGCCCTAACAGATTCTGTTTTAAGCTATTTAAGAAGCATCCTGGAATGTTGTTGGGACCCATGGAGACTGTGTTTTTGATTTTAACAAGTGCAGTAAGGACCCATTTCCTGGTAATGACTGGTAGGGAGGTGGTTGCAGGTGTTTCTTTGGGTATGGTAGGAGGTGATGGGGGGAGAGGTTTAAACTGAACTTGCCAGCTTGCAGGTTTGCTATAGTTTCAGGTCGGGTGTAAGTATTGCCATTCATGATTAACATGGCACATTGCTGAGTGTTTCCCCTGAGGTTATAAGCATAATTGAAAAAAAGTCTTTTGGTTATCTTTCACCTGGGAGGATATCTTTACCTCACAGTTTGCTTTAGCAGATTTGACCAGCTGTCTAATTTGTTTGTTTAGACAGGTGAGTGTCTTTTTGCACTGTTTTTTCTCTTCCTTCCTGGCTTTATAGAGGATTTTTTCCTTTTGTTGAATAGCCTATTTATGCTTTGGGTCCACCAGGGTGATTTATTTTTGCCAGAACTCATAGGTTGTACTGCCTCCTCTGTGCAGCTATGAATATGGTTGCACAGTGCTTTTGTGTACAGCTCTGAGAAGGCCTCAGTGTCATCCAGGTTTGGAGGGGCTTGGAAGTTTAATAAGCTGTCACTTAGATTGAGGTAACTGGCCTTAGCAAAGTTTTTAAAATGTTTGGAGTTTGATTGGGATTCAGGTTAGTTTTAAAAATTGTTTGCGTCTTTCGTCTTTTCCCAGTTAGGGGTTGCCACAGCGGAATTCCGGTCTGCTAATGATTGGCAGTTGATTTTTATGTACTGGCTTGCCAGGCCTGATGCACAACCTTCAACGAAGGTACGCTCATTCACGCATGTCTCCACGCAGAAGATGCTCTAGCTGAGAATTGAACCAGACAGCATCTTACTGTGAGGTGACAATGCTACCGCAAAATACAGGAGATTATTTTGTGGTCAGATCTTACCAGAGAGTTAATGCATGGGAGGGAGCACCATCCCCACATGTTTCAGAGTACTAATTCTAGGGTATTGTACCTCTAGTTGGTGAGTTAACTAGCTACTCCAGGGTGTTTGCATTGAGAAAGTCCAACAACCTCTGAGCAAGTGAATTATGAGTCATATTAGTTTCCCAGGTTATGGAGGGAGGGGTAGTTGAAGTCATCCATTGGTATGGTGGTAGGCTGATTGTTAAGATATTTTAGTAGGTTTAGACAGGAGGTGTGGTTTTTCAGACTCATGTTAGGGGATCTGTAGCTAGCAAGGATATGACAGGCGGTCGCACCTATTGTTAGTTGCGCATGGAGCACCTAAAGCGATTCATGTTGTTGGACTAGTCTAGCAGTGTACTTGTCCTTTATGAACACTGAGACACCTCCTCCCTTTGTTTTGTCCTGAATTGAGAGGGATCAAAATGTATGAAAGGCATTATAGCCTTTGATAGCTGGGGTGCTTTCCATGGTTCTGTACCATGTTTCCATGACTGCACATATGTCTGCACTCTCCAGGGTGAGGAATACCTCCAGAGAGAACAGTTTTTATAATTTTAAACTCCTAGCATTAAGCAGCAGTATCTTTAGGTAGTTGTGAGTGATTTTTGTTATGTTGAAAAATTTAACAACTTGGCACAGACTAGAAAAGACACTATGGGGACAGATGAAGTTTTTGCCAGTATGAGGAAGCCAAATGGTGACAAGTGCAAACCATCTCTGGCAAGGCATCGTGGTTTGTCAGTCATGTCTCCATAGGCTGACAGATTTTAGATCTCCATGTTGTGACACCAGATGCTATGACAATTGTTGAAGTCAATCATTTTTTGCTGGTACTGTGGCATCATTATTGATGAAGGTAGGATGCTACTCAAGGCCAGATTTATGTCCACCTGGGACACATATTCAGAAACCTCCATCATGTCTCTCTTCATGTAGCCAACTGAGGTACATGTTAGGTTGTTTATGCCCACATAGACAATAATCATATTGTACTGGTACTTGTGGTTTAAAGACCAAAGTGCAAGCATGATCTGGCAGATCCTGGCTCCAGACTGATAGCTCACTGTAATCTTCTCCTTGCTTAGCTGGGTAAGGGGGACATCAGTATGTTTTACAATGGAATCTCTGATAACTAGAATGTTTAGCTGAGCGGTTTGTTGCGTTATGGGCTTGGAAGCAGGGCTACCATGATTTTCAGAGTTATGTGTTGTGTGAGGTGCAATTTTTTTTTTTTGAGTGTGTGGAGCCACTGAGAGATGCTTTTAGGAAGTCTTGGAGGTTTGGGTAGATTACAACTGAGTACCTCCACATATGTGAGTCTATGTGTTTGTTCCTTAGTGTTGGTAGTGAATGTTTTGGGTGTAACGCTGACAACCTGGTTTGCATTTTTGATGTGTGCATGTGAGAGCTTTGCCTCCAATGACATTGTGTATCTAAATCTCCCACACACTGTGTTTGTCTGTTCTAAACTTAAATGGCTGTCAGTGAACATGAGGCAGTTACTACACTGCCTCAGGATGCTCATATCCACCAGGCCAGAAACAGAGATGACAAGGAAGTGCCTATCCATTATACCAGATCCTTAGTATGTGGGAAAGAGTAGGGAAGTGTCACTTAATGGTCTAAGTGTGAGTGTTTAGTAGTATACTGTTAGATGACCTGCATTGGTGCTGCCCTCTGACCAAACTGGCAGCAATTTGAGCAGATATGAAAAGTGGGAGACTATGGAGTGTGTTTCCTATAGAGGGTTTTAAACGGAAGAGGTTTGCTTAATATATAAGACACAGGTAACTGTGTTTGAATGATGTGCAAACATGAGGCTTTTGTACTTATGAAAATAACTAGGACCTTGAGCTTCACTTTTTCAGACAGACCTGAAGCAATGGATTAAACTTCTCTACCCGCCCAAGTTTATATCATATTTCTTGAAGAATCAGTGATCCTGACACCATGTTGAGATCAGAGCCCTTGACAAATTCTAACACTGTCTCAAAATTAGGTAACAGATATTTTGAAGAGTTCAGAAGTGTTCACAGCACAGGACAGGTTAGTGGAAACAGTGTTTCATCTATTATACTGAAACAGAATGCACTGCAGCATTTTAGCCATTCTGAAAATATTGGATACTTTTTAAAATGATTTGGATACTTGTTTGTTTAGGGATATTGCATGAAAACTAGAAAATGTTCTTGGAAAACAGTTTTTTTCAGCATTTAATATTAAGTACCTTGGCAGAGTAGCAGTGTAAACTGGGGTTTCATTGACTGGACCTCAACATTGCTACTAAAGTTAATTGTCTAATTCCGTTCTGACACCATGCCTCATTGGGAGTTGTGGACGGCTCAGTATTCTGTCTACACCATCAACCTCAGCAGAGAAGAATCACATGCACAGCAGCTAGAGAGAAAGTGGTGCTTCATTTACTGTGATGCCACAGACCACCAAAGCAAGGTGCAGGCTGGAATTCATACCGCAGTACTTCCTGCCTGTGCAAGTGCAATGTTGAAGGGGCTCACTGCACAAAGCAACTGGAATCTAATCATACACATACCAGCCAAAGATAGCACCACCACGCTGAGCTGAAAGCCACATAAGAAAGGAAATGAGCAGCTCTAACACACAAAGCATAGCTATGTCAGCATAGCAGAAGAGCAGCGTGAACTGAAGGTGCAGGACTGTGGCAGCATCAATGCATGGAGAATATGAATGATATCATGACAAGCCCATCCCTTTGTACTTGAAGAGGTATAAATAGCTACATGCAGTACTATCATGTATAGTGGCAGCCGTAACATAAAGGTACACAAACCCATCCCTTTGTACGTGAAGAGGTATGAATAGCTACATGCAGTACTATCATGTACAGTGACAGCCGTAGCATAAAGGTACACAAACCCACCCTTTGTACTTGAAGAGGTATGAATAGTTACATGCAGTACTATCATGTACAGTGACAGCCATAGCATAAAGGTACACAAACCCATCCCTTTGTACTTGAAGAGGTATGAATAGCTGCATGTAGTACTATCTTGTATAGTGACAGCCAGTAGCATAAAGGTACAGCAGAGTAACTAACAGGAATGGATGGTTGGGAATGAGGGGTATTTCTATGAGAATATAGAACTTTTTTCATTATTAAAACAGAAGGAAACATGGGTAAGACTTTGAGGGATGGCTTGGGTGGGATACAGAGAGAAGGCAGGTAGTGGGTACTGACAGAAAAACATGGAACACGTACATAGATAGGGATGGGGTGCATACAAAACCTGGGATGAACAGTGAATGGAAACATACATACACTGGATTGGAAATTGGTGATGGTGAGCGCTGGACAATGGGCAAGATACTGGAAAGGACACAACAAGGGGGAGAATAACACTGGGTAGACCATAGAGTGGTCTGCTGGCATGGCTGACTGCTAGGCCAGCCCAGAGAGCAACATATTTACCACATCACAGATCTGTGTGGCCAATGCATGGGCTTTTTGTTCCCCTGAGGTCTGATAGCATAATGATACACTCTGTGCCACTCTGGGTGGGAGGGAACTCCCTCACCCACTGGTACAGTGGCATCTGTACAGGCAACTGCTGAGTGTATGGTCTTACAGGAGCCTGACATGTCACACATAGCTGAGAGTCCCATATGGGCTTCTCCTGTGTGCCAACCAGATGTAGCATCTGATATACACACTGTTTCTGATATGACTGTGCTCACTATAAGGTAGAGAAAAATGCTACCATGACTCCAGCACTGTCCCTGATATAGGTTTATAGGTTCATAGATTGGTACTAGGCTATTGGCCCTAGGGCCTATACAAGCATAGCCACAACAATTCCATGGCTATTTCTTCCCACACTACAATAAAGGAACACATATGCTATAAAGAGGAGACATGTAATGCACTATTTAAGCATTTCACTGTATGCAAGTCTAAGTTTTACTTTTTCTGTCCTAGAATTAGTTCCAAATGATTTGAGGGGCAATAACTATAAGAATAAAATTCTTAAAAGATTAGCTTTCTGGCAGGTTAAGATGCAAGCAGACAAATATCCTGGTATTAATGAAAGCATCTGTATATAAAGTGCTAGATTTGCATAATACTGGCTGGTTTACATACCAAATCATCATTAAATGTGTTCTATAGACTGAACTGGAACTGCTAGTTGATTGGTAAAGTATTTAAGTGCTATTTTTTTTACCAGTGTATTTAAATGAGACTTCCACTGCACCTTTCACTCCGATGAAGTCCCTGGACGAAAGCACCAAATCTCTGCGAATAATACAACTTATTCTACTCTTGGTGTTTGCCGCCTTCCAGTGAATGTTTATTTTTTGTTATAAATTGGTTTCTATGTTGTGGCGTATTTTTTTCTTTTTTATACTTGAAGGTAAGAGATAAAACAACAGGAAGTAGCATCTTTAGAAAAGGGTAGGAGTAAATTACATAGAAAAACATGGAACCATGGAAACTGTGGGAGTAATTAACACGGAAAAAAATTTTGAAGGAGAAATGAGATTAACAGAAGGCAGGAATTTAACAATAATGTTGCTTTATGTGGTATACAAAAAACATGTTATGTATAGTGTTTTTAAATGTGAACTACTTTTATATAAATGTAAGTTTGTCTATGTCACAAGTAATAACTCAATAAAGGTGCTTAACAAATGCCCCCAATAACATTCCAGATTCTACTACAGTGCATCATCCTAGAAGGAGCAGGAAATTATGTCCTGGATGATACTGCCAGACAGTCAAGGCCAGGACATATTCAGCATATCAAGAAGGTGTTGGGCACATTGCAAAGGTGAAGGCAGAACAGTACAGCCAGTCAGTGGCTAGTGGGTATGGCACAGGTATTTTGTCTGGTCGCAGAGTGAATGGTAAAAATATTAGGCCAGAACCTGCCAAGGTTGAAGTTACATTGGCATGGCCAAGAAAAAGGTGAGGGTATTTTCAGGGACAGTGGGATACTATAGGAAATGTGTACTCCACTACAGTGTGATAGCTAGTCATAGACTAAGAAAAATAGGCCAGATACGGTTTTATGAACTTCAGCTTGTGAGAAGGCATTTCAAAATATTGGTGTTTCTAGGTCATATCACAGCATGATGGAACTAGCACCCCAAATGAAGGTGCAGGAGACATCATAATATGGACATGGGAGAGATTTAATATGGTGCAATATTTCGTTTTGCTTTTACCTTTGCATAATGAATGCAAAGAGCCACAGCAAAGATATTTGAGAAATACAAAGACATCCAGATATGGAAAATCTTAAATAGGATTAGTAATTTATTGCATTTGTTTACTGGGAAAGTCCATTGGGCCTGAAAGAGCCCATTCTCAGTGCAGGCCTTAGGAGAAAAGCAAGACAAGAATATGGATACAGAAAATTAAACACTAATTGGTTACAAGAGTAGATATTGTAATCTACATCTGCAACACTAATATAGGAATTTTGTTGGTTGCCAGATGAATTCAGAGGTATAGCAGTCATATTAATCAGCACTGTACTAGTATCAAGTGATAAATTATGGAGAAAGTGTCACTCAGCAATAGCAGAAAGCATAGGTGTCACTCAGCAATAGCAGAAAGCATAGGTGTTTAGGTTATGGAGAAATAGAAACAAAGGTTACGTAGCACTTGCAAAGCGAAGGATTTAGTGTAGAAAATTTAACTCTGAAAAGAACAGGAGAGCAATGGTCACCCAAATTAAGAAACCAGTAGAGCAGGAAGCATCTATTAGTTGATACAAGATACTTTGGAGCCATCCATAGGAAGCTAGTACAAAGGTTTGTTTAGCGCTATACAGCAAGGGAAACAGTACCTGTGGCAACTGGCAGTCAATACTGTTTGAGTGTCAGGCCAGTGAGCTCCTACATGAAAGCGTAATGGATGACCAGGTGAAATTGAAGAATGTGCCACAGGAAGATGCTATAGAATGCCTGCAGGAAATTTAAAAAAAATTGTAACCTCAGTTTTGAGCCAAGAGAAGGGTTAGCCTTGGAGAGAGAATGCAGGAAGTCAATAAAACCCAAAAAGTCAGAAGTCTGACAAGCAGTACAAAATAAGCAATTTATGACCCCAAAAAGTTTGAGAATTGTGAAACAAGGTAAAAAGAACTGAAAGACCAAAAAAGAAAAAGGTTTGGAGATTTATGAAGATCCTGTGGAATACAAGATGCTAGAATAGACAAATAAGCTGAAAAAGGTACAGGTTATGAAATGGGATGAAGTTAACAGCCAGAGAGATTGAAACAAAATTAAAAGCCTCCAATTGGAATGCCCCAGGCCCAGATGTAGTACTCAGCTTCTGGCTAAAACATACCAACAGCTTTGCATGAGGATTTAGCAATGAGTAAGAACTATACGCACACCCCAGACAGACACCAACCTGCCTGACAGGAAATAATGCTTCAACTTAAGGGTGTACCTGCAAGATACCATAAAAAATATAGGCCAATAACTTTCCTTCTGACATGCAAGCTACACTGGAATTGAAGAGTTCATAGTTTAGAAACCTAAGTTATGGCAATAGAACAAAATGGCAATACAAATCATATGGAACAAAGGATCATTTGTTAAAGTCATAGTGGAGAACTGTAAAAAGGGAGGAATCCCAGTATGGCCCTGATCAGCTACAAAAAGCATTAGACAGTATCCCACATTCAATGTTCTGTTTCTTCTTGTTTCACACATTCATGAATAGTGCTAAAAAGCTACACCAGACCACCATGAAACAGTGGCAAACCACTTTTGCAATTATGTCGTGATAAAGGTCATATTCCAGGGATAAAAATCCAGAGGTAGTCTAGGGTGACTGGCACCACTGCCCTTTTGCTTTGCCCTTAACCCATTAAGCTGTCTGCTTAACAGATTTGACTCCCAGAAAGCCAACTAAAGATTTGCTCGTCTTTCTTTGTAGATTTAAAAACTGTATAGCTCAAATAAGAACTGAAAAGCACAGCTGCAAGTAATTAAAACTTGCAGATACAAGAATGTAATTTGGTCTTAAATGTGCAAAAGCAACTTTTAAAGCAAGAAAGCAACAGCACCAAGAAAACAGTTTGGGACAAAAATGTTATCTAAAAGAACTTTAGCAAGAGGGAGCATATAAATATTTGGGAATTGAAGGGACACACGAACAAATGCAAATAAAGCTTAGAAATTTTAGAAAATCTAAAATGAATCCTGAAAAGTGTTTACATCTCGGAACAAAATTAAAGCTAAATCAGATCACTCATCCTGTCTTAAGTTGAGGGATTGACTGGCTCCAAAAGTTGTAGGATAGAT
Organism: Protopterus annectens; assembly: GCF_019279795.1. Taxonomy (NCBI): domain Eukaryota; kingdom Metazoa; phylum Chordata; order Ceratodontiformes; family Protopteridae; genus Protopterus; species Protopterus annectens. Next base: position 397,392,307 of record NC_056742.1, read on the forward strand.
TAGACAGGGAAAAAGGAGGATGCTTCATCCTCAAATGGTTTACAAAATAATTTTAAGTGCATACCAAGATAATTTCTCATTTTCCCATTCTGAAGGCCTCCTTGAAATTGATTACATGTATAAATACACAGGGACTGCACACCTGTTGACTTCAACACCCAAACAGTGAAAATAAATTCAAGATAACTTCCCTTCTTAGTCTAACAGAAGCATATCCGTGTCAAGCAGGAATGGAAATCAGAAGGATAAAAAAAGTCAGGAAGCAACTGAATGTGCCAAAATACGAGGTGACGGATCAGATGAGAAATGTGGAAAATGCATATATAGTTGCAAGTATAGAAAACTCCTGAAGAACCCACATGTTGATCAGGGTCAAACACAAGAATGGTTAATGAAAGGTGAATCCAAACCAAAAGAAAGATCAAATGTTAATATTGTCAGCCCAATATAGAGGGCTATGTACACGTTTTTACAGAGTGTATTGAACATGTTTGGAGAAAGACAAATGTAGATTTTGTAAGACAGAATTGTAAACAGTCCCACGCCTTGTTGCTGATGTGATATACTAATGGCAGAAGGACTGCATAGTGAAAGAATGTGGCAAGACTGCTGCACTGGGATTGTGCAAACATAATATTGAAGTAGCTGAAAAACACTGGAAACATGAGCCATAAAGCATCCTAGAAAGTGAAGTCCATCACATGGTATCACCAATTACCAACAGCTCAAAAGATAGAAGTGAGAAAAACTATAGTAGTCCATGAAAAGACAAGTGGTATTGATCATTGAAATTGCTACACCCAGTGACTTAGTATCTTGTGTACAGAAAGACATCAAAATATCAGGATTTGCAAGCAGAAACGAGATGCATGTGGAATATAGATATCCAGACAGTTCGAATAGTAGTAGGAGCAATGGGTGTAAAAAACAACCTAATTATATGTAGATGTTACCAATACATGCAATGTCACACAAAACAGGAGTCATTACTGGGCACATTGCAGGTGCTGCAAAGAGCACTTCAGCTGACAGATTAAAATCATACTTTGACTTAGGAATGGGGTCCATTCCTATCATGGTAGGACACCCAGAGACTGAAGTTAAAACAGTAATAAGTTTAACCACTCAACTCCTATACTAGGAAACAAGGAGAAAAAAAGGGAACTTGCTGAGGAAGGATCCCCAAAAACTAAAACTGAATTATTCCCTTTTCAGTAGCTCCTACAGCTTGGTCTAACATCAAGATCAAAAGGTAAACTCCACAGGAGTTACTGCTGTATTGTGAGGCTTCTTCCAGTGAGCCCATAGAATCATGGTCAACCGAACAGGTGTCAAATGAGATCTGAGAACACACTAGTTCTTCTGTAGATTAACTGCAGACTGTTCCAACATAGAATACTAGAATCCCCCCCAGAGAAAAGTAGGTCACTAACAGGAGACTTGAAGTACATGTATACACTTTCCCTACAAGCCTCAGAGAATGGAGTCTGGCATAATGCAGGATTACAGCAATGTACTTGGGAGACCTGCACTTGGGGCCACTACTCAAAAGAACCCCCCAAAAATTCAATCCATTTCCTGCTTGTGAACAGGCACAGAAAATGCTACAAGACTGCAATCTCATCACTTGGTAGCCAATGATTTGAACAGCCATACCACAAGCATTGAGAACAGACTTCCAGTTGAAGCAGAGGGCATGTAGGACGTGGTTTGGTGGGCTCTACTTTCTCATTAAGAGATTGAGCAGGAGTGGTTAAGACAAAAATTCTGCATGAAGTGGCAAAACAAGGATTACTTTAGGGAGTGAGTTAAACTGAAGATAAGCAGATAAGCTGTTTAATTAAGGCCATGTTAAAATGCATGGAGAACTAAACTTAAGATTAGCTTCATAAAAGCAGAAGAAATGGAAGCTAGGAATACAGATTCTCCTATGGTAAGAAAAAAATGCTAACTGGTTATCTGTACTTCAGGGAATTAGTACTAGTGTGAACAGGACTTGGGGAACAATCAATTTGCATGTTTTAATTGCTGCCTTGACATGTGTTAATTGCTATCCAAAAGGCTGAAGATAGCCTATTCTCTATCCAGATGTGCTAAAGATGCTCCTCTGAAAAACATGACACTTGACTCTAGGAATTAAAATGGCTTCAAAACATTGGAAGAGTACTAGACCAAGTTGATCAGTGAGTAGTGTAAACAGCAGAGAGACTGTGCAATGGAGATTATATTTGCAATAGGCACATATAGCTGCATAGTATAAACTAGAGCAAACAGATTCTGATGTGGTTACAAACAGTTGCCAATATTGCCAAGACAAGTCTGTTTTGAATCAGGACAGAGCTTGGTGCCAGTAACCAGACTGCTTTCAGAACAGCCCACAAAGGTAAAGGTAGCCAACTGAAACAGGGGAAGGGGAGATATTCATTTTAGGTACTGAAATACAGTGCCGATTATTAAAATTCTTTGAGCCATGTAAAGAAAAATCCACCAAGCTATCACCATCACACGAGGCCCATTTTTTATGTTAATAGTTGGCTTCCCTCAGAGTATGGAAGCTACAGAAAAGACCTTTGTAGCTGAAGGCACTTAAAACTTCTCTTCTCTACACAGACAATAAGGAATAGCCCTTTCCCTGCTTTCTGATGTACCACAATAGAAAACAGCGAGACCATGTGGAAGGCTTCTCTGTAGTGCTAGTGCACACAACTCTCATCCCCAGAGCACAGACATGCAAAGCAGATTCCCCAAGTGGGAGAAAGTACAGCTGTGTACACTTACCATAAAATGTAGATGTTAAAGTGTATTCACTGTTGCAGTTACCACATTTAGGCCATCTGCCTACAGGTAGCCCCCTGCTGGCCTGAACACCAGAGTCCTGGACTTCTGCGCCGGATGCTGTCTTTCTCCATGCAGGTTGTCGGGGGTATAAAACATGCAGCAGATGCCATTACATCAGTTTTTCTTGCCCCAGATGCCAGGTGCCCCCACAATGGGAAGCAATTATAGGTTATGGCACAGCTCCATTATGTATATGACACTCAGAATCAACCAGCAGACTTATGACTCAGTGGTCCCTGCCTGCTGTGTAACTGTTGAGTGTCCTTTGTGGCACACATGAGAATGTGCAGCAACTGCACATTGACTTGGAGTGTCAGCACAATTAAATGATAGTGTCACTCAGGTCCCTCATGGCAAACATTGCATTTATATGTGCATCAATGCAACACATTATGACTGCCATCCAGTCTCTATCTGCTGGTTATAGCCTATCATGAATGGGAGGTTTCCAGCATAAGGTGGACATGCATGCAATCTCCCATGTCAGAAGACACAGACCACTGGAAACACATCATCATCTTCATCATCATATACTGATACACAGCCTGGTATCCCTGTTCACAGGAGATGATTGTCAGGCCCTAACCAGGATATACCTCCTCAGTGTGCTCTTTCAAGGTCTGGTAGATCAGATCCTTCCCATGGGATGGATCCAGCCTTGATATGGCTAGCCAGTACAACAGACACTGGCAGTGGCCATACAATGGCCTCCTAGCTCCTTTGCTGTAAGATGTGATCCCTGACAGCCAGCACAGCAGACACTGGCAGTGGTCTATAAGCAACACCCATGCACTGCCACTAAAAGATGTGGTCCATAAAACACAGCCACTAAAAGTGTGACGTTACAAACTTCGCCTCTTGTCACCCCAGCCTACATTTTAGTGTTCCAGTCAGCTGTAACTATGTCCCCCCACCTGTGCAAGTGATGATGACTGTGTCTTGCATCACACTACCTTATCTGAGTATGTTGATGTTTAATGTTACAAAGATATGCATCTGGAGCCTTTCTCTCCGGGCCTCCACTGAAAATAGGCTTAGTTCCAAGTCGGACTTTCCCAGTCAACAAATGATAAATAAATAATGCAAAATATGGCTGGACCATGCACTACCCTGCATTGTCTTTGTGTTACTGCATGCATCATATTATTCCGAGTTATGGCTTATGGAGTCCTGCAGTGTACTGTACTGTGTCCTTATCTACCTCAGCTGTAATTGCATTGCTGCATTGCTCTCTCCTGTATGTCCTCCCTGCTGTGCCACATTCAGCATGTTCTGACATGGGCTTGCATAAACTGTTTTTGCAAGGCCATATAGTATAGCATAGCACACATTACAGAGTTTGTTGCATATATCAGGACTTTACTGCAGTAGCTCACTGAACATGTCTAAACTTCCTAATCTACACTTTAGAAGTCTGAATACACATTCTACAGTGTTTCTGGTTTATGCATGTCCTCTGTTGTATGTCCACCAAGGTCTGTGTGGGTTGTGAAAAGGGGCTATCATCCAGGGCAGAAGGGCAAATCCAGCTCTGCGAGTAACACAGAAGACACAAAGTTATATATGTTCTGCTGCCAGTATGCATGGCAGCTGTCTTTGCACCATATTCTGTCTGCAGTATAACAATGTGATGATCCTTTGAGAAGTCTCATTGTAGTAATTGTTTATGTAGGTTGGATATCAAATGTGTGACTCATGTCAGCTGCCTGGTGATGCATGGACACATTATACATAATGTTTGTGCATTACAAATTGCTTGGCAGTTTGGAGAGTTTGGATTTATGTATCTTTGTGGATATGAACTAACTGGGGCCTTAATAGCAAATGTGGGTGCAATCCATGGCAACCAGGACTTCAACTAAGCATGGGATTTTGTATAATGGATACATCATGTTAGCTCTCTTCTCAAGTGTCCCTGGGAACCAGATATGTATCTCCATATATTGTAACCTGTACTCTGAAATTAGCTAAGGATTCGCAAAATAGAAACTTGCAATACATTAACATGTACCTTGTATGTCACTGGAAGGTCCCTGTAGCTTGGGTGCTCTGTGTCACACATACCTTTGTCTTCAAAGAAATGAACATACTTTACATACCATTGATACCACTCATGGGCAGTACAATTTAATTAGGTCCCACAGAGTATTCAAGTCCACTCTGAAGTGATCAATCATCTGCTGATCAGTCAGATGCTAATATGCAAGCTGCTGCCTGTATCACCTTTGCTGGTAAGGGCTAGCTGCAATGTGCAACATTGCCTGCACTGCCTCAGCAACTACCAATACATACCATTGAGGTATTGGTGCCTCTATGGCTAGCATATTCTGTTTTGATTAGGTAGATGGATAGATGGAAAGATAGATAAAAAGACAGACACATAGATTTATAGATAGGTAGATACGTGTACTCCACGAATCATTTAAAATGATTGAGCAAGGACATGTATCCATGCCATTTTATGTTTCTGAATCTTTCTGCCATTTTGGCCTCCTGCATTTGCATATTCTGCATTGTTCACTTGCATGAGCATTCTCATTTACATGTCATTATGCAGTCATTTGCATGCAATGCATATCTTGCAGTTTTGACCACTGCCCACAAACTGCTCATAGGCACTTCCCCAGTTATTTTGTGGTGGGCATTGTGCTGTCTCCGTATGAATCCAAGCCACAGGAAAAAATGGCATTTTACATGCAAAGAACTGAATAAATGAATGCAGACTGCACTGTTTATCACAATGCACAAAGACACACTTACAAGCAGATGTGCACACTCCCACACCTACCCCCCCCCACACACACATACACAAATATACACAGCACAGCACAAATAGAAACCTTGTAATGTCAGACATTACTGGATGAGGACTGATTCACAGATGAGACTGTCAGTGTCCATTATGTAACACCTATCACTACACCTTAATTTCTGTAAGAAAAAGTTATAATACTTGCAGCACAATACATAGATTGATAGACAGACAAAGAAGTCACTGTAGATATGCATATCAATATAGTTATAGCATTATTAATGACTGCATTTTAATAATATTCTGTAAGTCTTGCTAGACACTACACTTGGCAAACAGGCTATTGTTGTATTGTCTCTTCATTGATATTTATTTATGTTTTCAAGACCACCATCATGACAGTGGATGTGGTATTTTTCATCAAAATCAAGTGATTTCTCATAGTATAACACCTTCGTTAGTTTGTATTACATATAACCTAGGTGATACTTGTTTAATCTCAGTACCTTTTTTGCCTAAACTGTTATATTGTCTTTAAGGGACCTAATTTTAAATCGCAAGTGTTTACGAGCAGTGAGAAAAACTGTCCCTTCAGGATTGTAAATATTCATTATTTTCGTTTTGGCAATATGCTGTTTGGTGTTGTGGGATTCGTGATTTAAAAGTAGATCTGTCAACACATTTGATCATTTCTGGGGAATAATATGTCTTTATGTCAGATTTTTTGTTTCACTCTTTTCTTGTGTTTTGTTGTTTCCTGTCAGACATTCATTTACCTTAAGAAGATCATCTTTCAAAGGTAAATTAGAATAAATGTACCATCCGTATAAAAAATGAGCAGGTAAATAATCACAACTCAATGGGTAATGCCGTACACTAGCAGATCATTGTAAAAATCAGCTTCACAACACTTACCTTTGCAAATTAGCTTATTCACAGTGCTGGTAAAGTTTCCAACCAAACAATTGCACTGTGGAAGTGCTGACTAAAGGACAAAGGAGCAAAATCACAGTGCGTTAAAAAACTCCTAAGCTAGCATTATCAAATCGTGGACCGTTTGCATTTGCTGCTTCTGCTGGCTTTTCATGCCTATTGAAAACAAACCATGCATACAATTGCATTTTCTGCTGTTGTACAAAGCCTGCATACTTCTGGATGCAGGCTAATAATCAGTCACTATTAGATAATCCTGACTATTATAGGTGAAAAGTCAGCTCATGCCTTCTGATTAGTTATTTCAGCTACAGGATGTGGCTTTAATTGCTCATTAGGATTGCTAGGCTGATATGTTGGACAAAATGACAGCTCATTTGAAATGCCTTGATTTATTCTTAACCAGTAAATCACCCACACACTCTTCAAAGATTATTTTTCAGCATTTCTCTCCTAAATCCCTTTGGTATTATAAATTTGCTGCCCTTCTATAGTGCCTTCAGTGACATAGTGCTCTGCCATGTTGTTCACCAAACGCCTGGACACCTGAATTGCAGCAGAGTTTAATATCACGCCAGCCTTATGGAATGATATTTTTCATGTCTTTTGATATGTTATCGTTTCTTTATCTTGGCTAACTTACTGCATTTTTTATCTAGAAAAAGCAACACTACCAGAGTTGTGAACATATACCGAAACTTGTATAGATAGATGGAGCTTATTGATTCATAGATCTAGGTAGCATATCATCTTTTCAGGAATATATATATATATATATATATATATATATATATATATATATATATATATATATATAGTACGTATAGATATATATGTATGTATATACATGCATATATATGTAGAGTTCCATTTCTATATTTATATATCTGTATCTATATAATTTGCTCAAGTTAATTATCACTCTTTGAATTCTCAGTAAGGAAATCATTAATGAGCTTCTCAAGTGTTATCAGTGGCTCATGATCAGTTTCTTTGTTGACAGTTTCCCTGACAAAATCTGATGCCATCTGTGGCATGCAGCCATGATGCTGAGACGTTGCTTTTCAGTCTGGGTATAGCTGGTTTCTGCATCTGACATATTGTGAGATACATATACCTCTTAACGCCAGTGGGTGTCATGTTTCTAAAGCAGAGCAGTTTCAGTTCTTGTCTTGGATTCATCAGCTTTAATTTTGATCAGTCTTGTGAGGTCATAAAACCTCAGGACAGGTTCTTTAATGAGCACCTTTTTCAGATGCTGCCAAACTGTCTCTGCTCATAATTCTGTTCCCACTCATTTTTCTTTTCACTTTCTCTAAGTTTTTTTCTTGAGCGGTTCAGCATAAAATGTTATATGTAGTTAGTTATTCCCTTAAACCTCCGAATGCTGTTCTTTTCAACAGTAAATCTTTCACGGGATTGGGCCATATACCCCAACTACTGTTTAATTCACTTAAAAAAGTCAGCTCTGTCATGCCAAGCTCACATTTAACATTACTCAGTTTCAGAGTTGCTTTGCAAGCAGCTTGCATTACTTTTTGTGTCTAGCACCATGCCTCTGTTTGACAATCCCTTACACAATTATGTCACTGGTTGACACGTTAACATTTTTCATCTGTCCATAAATCATTTGAATGGTTTTACAGTGTATTCACAGAGCATGGACAGTCCCAAAAGGAAATCTCAGGAAGTATTTTGCAGCGTATTTTGTATTAGTGTACATCTTTACTTCTGTACTGTGAGCTGATGTTCCTGTGTGAAGACTCCTTCAAGTGACAAAGGTCCTTCTGTGCTTTATGGAAATCATAGGATCATAGGATCATAGGAGGTTACTAGGCTATTGGCCCTAGGGCCTTTACAAGCCTAGTCATGTTATACCCTTGTTCCCTTATAGACCAAGGTCGATATGTAGTCTAGATTTGCAGTGTGAATCTAAGACCAGCACCAGTTGCGGATCTAAGATCAGCACCAGCTGCCCCTGTCCAAGAGGGACATAGGTGAAACCCCCGGAATAAATTTACAGTTTCCCATCCAGTTGTCCAAGTTACACTTAAATAGAGCCATTGAGGAGCTTTGTTTTATGTGAATTGGGAGTTTGTTCCAGATGAGTGGCAACCTGTGGGAGACATCTGTATCTCCAGCAAGTACTATTAATGTTGCAGGCCAGGTTAAGGTCCTTAGCGTGAGTGACTTTTGTCCCATTTGACTTGCAGACATGCAGCATTTCCATTAAGGCAGGGTTTGAGACTGCTGTGTAGGCCAGGCACAAGTTGCTTCTAAACATGCTATATGAGACAGAATACAGTGACAGGACCTTCAGTCTGTCCATGTAGGTCATGTGTTGTAGGCCCTGAATTTTCTTTGAGAAACCTTTGAGGCATTTCCAGCTGTTGCAGTTGTCTGGTAAGATACCTACAGAACGGGGCATTGTACTCTGTCATTGGTCAGATGAGAGACGAGTACAGGGGAGTTATAACCTCCTTAACTTTAGATGCTATGCCCTTACTTATGAGATGTGCAATATAGAAGGCCTTCCTTAACACTGTGGACACATGGTGATCAAAGTTAAGCTTGCTATCAACATGTGTTCCCAAATCTCTCACCACTGTCTTTGAACTTAGGGGGTTATTATTAATATTGTAATTTGCAGGGGCTTCTCCTTTGCCAAAGGGGATGATGATGATGCATTTTTTGTGGTGTTTAAGTCCATGGCTCTGGCACCAATCATTTATCTATGTGAGCCCATTTTGAAGAATGTTGACATTATTAGGGGTTTCTATGATTGCATGCAGCTTGTACTCATCAGCAAACTTGGTAAGCCAAAGGCCATTTGTTTTCACCTGGATTTCTGAGAAATAAATTCCAAACAGTAGGCAGCCATCACAGAACCTTGTGGAACACCACTGGTAGCAGGTCTGCTGGTAGAGGTTGACTCTCCAACTTTGATTGTATGCATTCATTGGTGAGCCAGTTGGCAACCCATCTAATGACATATGGGTTAATCCTCAGCTAGGTGAGTTTCTCAATTATGCCAGAGTGAGGGATTGTGACAAAGGCCTTGGCCAGGTTGAGATATGCAGTATGTACTGTTTTGCCTTCATCTAGGGCTTGGGTGACACTCTCAAAGTCCACCAGGTTAAATAGGCATGATCTGCCCTTGATGAAGACAAACTGAGTGGGGTCAAGAGTTTGAATGTCTCCTATGTCCTTGTTGATGAGGTCCATGATGATTCTCTCCATGGCCTTACAGACAAGGCTGGTCAGACTTGGGGGTCTGTAGGTTCCAGGGTTGGATGAGGGACCCCCTTTGTGCAAGGGGATTACTGTGACTATTTTGCAGTCTGCTGGGACAAAGTCAGTACTTGGACTGTGGTTGAAGAGTGTGCTCAGTGGTTCTGCTAACCCCTGTTTTAGACGATTTAATAAGCAGCCTGGAGTGTTATCCATTTTCATGGAGGCTGTGTTTTTGGCCTTGAAGAGTGTGGTGACTTGCTTTTTGGTGATATTAGGTAGAGTACTAGTGACAGGTATGCTTTGGGGTATGATTGGTGGGGACATGGTGGTGAAGTTTTTACCAAACCTGTCTGCTAAGCAGGTTGGCGATTTCCTCATCCACCACATATATGTTAATATTTTCACAAATATTCATATGTAAAATAACATAGCTGGAATCACACTATACTAATTGGAAGTGGCAATACTTTATCTCATTTGAAGTGAACCATGAATTGTCAGTGTATATATTGGTTACTACTCCAGGTCAGAATGAAGGTTTCCTCAACTGTCTACAAATTTCCTAATGGTGAAATTAATTCTTAAACCTACATTAACTTGTTCTTTTTGAACAGTCAGATAAACATATTAAATACTTATCTATTGTTTCCTGACACATTAACCTTGAAACTATATTTGAGTGTTACTGTGTGACAAAAAGTACGTAATTCATTGTGTCTGATTAGTAGTTGCTTGTTAGCAAGGAGTCAAAATCAGAATCTTCTGATCAGCCTAAACTTAACAAGGAAGTCAGAAAGAACCCTTACCACTAGCAATAGGAGCTTCAGCTGGAAGGGACTGTTTCTGTAATTATGGAAATGCGATTCAGAGGGATTCACTATGTAATTTCGAAATACTGAAACCCCGAATTTCAGTATTTCGAAATTACATAGCCGAACACAGAAAACACCAAAACCCTAAAACCGTGAAATTCAAAATACCGACGGTACACTACAGATACAGTACACACATACACACAACTCCCCCCCAACTCAAACATAATATCATACACTACAGATAAGCAAGCCCCCCTGCACCCCCCACACCCACCTTACTTATATATACTAACTCCGAGATCGCACAATCAGACACACACAGGTAACTCACTCCCACACATTGTACACACCCTCGCACACACACATCACAGTCAAAACACACACTTGCATACACTAAAGCCCCTAACCAACACACATACACATACATACATATCCAAACTCACATCTTACCATTCACACACCACAACACCAGAAGCGCTAATTCAAAATATCCGTACTTCGGGATTTTGAATTTCATGCTTCTGGTGTTCTGGGATTTGAAGACTTCGCTATTATAATTTCGAAATACTGAAATTCGTGATTTCAGTATTTCGAAATTAAATATGGAACCCGATTCAGAGACATGATAGCAGCAATGAGGAAAGACCTCATTATTAGTTAATTTGCATGTCTGTGAAGTGCTAGTAGTCACTGTGAGTGCAGATCAGCACTTTTCTGCAGTAGTCATTACTGACATCCCATGCATTGCACTGGCACAGGCATTCACCTCATTCAGTGCTCCTTACACAGGCCTCCACCATTCACTGCTCCCACGCACACATCCCAACATATCTCTTACCTGTCCCTGATGCTGTGCTGCTTTGTAAGATTTAATGTGGCTCAAACTGCACAAAATACTGCCACAAATTATATTTACTTCTGCTCCTAAGACAGTCATTACTTAATCTAAGCCATTTTGTTACTTTGCAGTGCTTTCTGGTTGCATCATGTTGGCAGTACTCAACACAATGGAAACATATGTGTCAGATTCACACACATGCAGACTTATGGGCAAAATAAAGTCACTAAATGCATGTCTTGGGAAAGCAGGATAAAACCAGTGATTCCAGCAAAGCCCCACGTGGACACAAGCAAGGCAAGAAAACTCCAATCATGAAGCCCCCCGTTTGGGTTGCAGATCAGAGAGCCACGTTCTGTGAGACAGCAGGGCTAACTGCTGCACTACATGACATTATACTCATTATTTATAGTTCTGTTAGACTCACTCATGTCTTATTTTCTTCTGTACTGTTTGTCAGACTGGTTCTACAAAATGAATATGGCTTGCACTTGACATACCTCTCAACTGTCCAGATTTTTAGCTTATATTTTTGGTCTGTTCCTCATACAATGTGTGGTTTTCTGGCAAATCGCTGGGATGATCTGAGGATTGAAGTCACTAAATAATGACATACACTTGAGTTTTCAAACTTCATATCTTTCAGAAAAAGTTACTCTAGCAACCTTCTAAGTCTATAGCAGCAATATTTAAAATATGTCCCAATTTTGGGGTCTGCTCCCCATTTTTAATTGGCTTTGTCCACATTTCTTGTACTAAGAGGTTGAGAGTATGCTTGACAGTGCAGTCAGAACTATGGGGATACCTACTTACCTAGCTCTTACACATTTCATTATGGCTAAAGTTTCTATGGCATCTTTAATACTGATGCAATGATAAGGTGTGGGATGCTGATCCATAAATCTTATACTCAGTGACTGTCTTTAGTGCAATGTAATTATTTGCTTTTTGCTTTTACACTCTGGTATTTGTCCCCATCACTGGCTAAGCTGCCATAGATCTCATATGCTCTTTCACCTACTATGTGCAATACCTTGGAGAAATATGACTACCAGTTTGATAGTTAGGACACTGATATAATTTTCAAATCTTTAGACCAATTTTTCCACTGTAATTCTTGTGAGCTTTGGAATGCATCAATATAAAAGCAAAGTAATTCTGGTTGTTTTATGATATACATTTCAAAAATATTTATCTAAAGATCAGTGTGATACTTTCCTTTGATTGCACTTAAAATTCTTTGGACAAATCTCTTAGTTAAATTACACAAATCTAATGAAAAGTGCCCTTCAGTTTGGAATCCTCTTGCAGTCCCTGGCTATATTTAGTTTGAGATGGACTACAATTTTGTACTAATAACTGAAACTGAATCAGACTGAAACTAACACAAGGACACAATTCTTTTCTGATTTTGTTACTTTCCCCTTTGAAGACTGCTTGTAGATTCTTGGCTGCAATACTTCTAGTGAACCAAGACCTGACAGACCAGGATAAGTAGTAACATTTGTTTAAGTTTTAAGATCACACTTAACTTGCTTAAGAAAGCATTTAATTTCCAACATCTTGCTTGAATCATATAAATGATTATATTAATGAGCTATGACAAGTCCTCTCTTGTATTAAACTAGAAACATTTCTGAATGGTTTGCTTGGCAGCAGAGATTCAATAAGGGCAAACACAATGGAAACGGGATTACACACTTACAGAATGCCTCAACAATTTTGACATGAACTTTACCCTGTAATCTAAAATAAATAAGAGGCACTAAAAAGTTAGTTAAAAATCATCAGCAGCAGAAAATGCTATTTAAAACAAACATACAAACAAAAAAAAAAAAACACGTCCAACTTGAACTGCGTCTTTTATCCAAGACAACAAAATGACAATTAAAATACAACTGTACAATAAAGTGAATGAGCGCTTTCGTCTTTACAAAACTTAAAAAGACTTCATGAGAGTAAATAGCTACCAAACAAATGTGTTTAAATAATTGTAATCCACCAATGGTGCTGTTGCTCTAATTAAGAACAATTAATGTAAACCAAGGTTTTAAAGTTACAGGCTTCACTTACTAGCTAAAGTATACACAGAAGGTACACATTAAAAACTTCGCATTAAATACTCATCATATGAACAATGTTAAACAATATAACTGCATAATAAAAACATTTGAACTAGGTAGTTATAAAAATTCATTCACACAATGTCCTTTTCTTCACCCATGGATTGTGACAAGTCCAGTCATTATAAAATTCCAAATGTCATCCTTGATTGGAAAAATGCCTTTAGAAGTGATGGTTCCAGGTTCCATTTTTTAAATGAGTATGATATGAGCGCACTGTTTGATCAGGTTGTCATAGCAACAGCAACCATCCTCTACAGCCAATGTTTACACCATGTGAAGAAGAGTTCCTCCCTAACCCAATTCAAGTGTGACTTGGACAACTGGATGGGGAATAGGAAATTCATCCATGGTTTGGCACTGATATGTCTAATGGACACGGGAAACTTGTAAATGTTTCATCTCCCAAGCTTCTGCTTACACTTACCAAGGGTACCAGTACTTGTCAGAGATTTGGGATGCATGGCTATACTGCACTTAGCCTAACAGTTAATACACATGCTTCAAATACAAGAAACAATTGCTATTTCCTTATACTTGATAACATCTTTATCTAGATAAAAAATATATTGTTTTCTGTGCATAGAATTGGGAGGCATGCAGAAAAACGACATTATCCTAAAATGCAGAGGTTAGTAGTGTAATGAATTTGGCACAGCTTAGTGCAGTCATCATAGGATCATAGGATCATAGGATTATAGGACATTACTAGGCTATTGGCTCAGAGGGCCTTATAAGCAGAGCCAAGAGTTTAGCCCATTTTTAGACAAGTCAGCACCTGATGCCCCTGTCCAGCAGGGACACGGGTGGAATCCCAGGGGTGTATTTTCTGTTCCCATCTAGTTATCCACATTGTACTTAAAAAGGGATAAAGAGGTACACTGCTTAACGTAGAGAGGGAGTCTATTCCACAGATGGGGGAGTCTCTGGGACACAAATTTGTCCCGCCAACAAGTCCTACTGATGTCACAGACCAGGCTGAGGCTGCATGTGCACGGTACTTGAGTTGAGCCTGATTTGCGGATATTCAGCAGTCCTATCAAGACAGGGTTTGAGAATGCCTTGTATGCTAGACAGAGGTCACCTCTCAGGAGTCTGTATGAAACTGAGTAGAGGGATATGGCTTTTACTCTATCTGTGTATGGTATATGTTTGAGGCCCTAGATTCTCCTGGTATGGAACCTCTGTAGTCTCTCCAGCTGCTGCATGTACTTTGAAAGGTACATGCTGAAAGGAGAATTGTACTCAATAATGAGCCTTATAAGAGACAAATACAGGGATGTTATGACCTCCTTGTCCCTGGATGAGATACCCTTACTTATGAGGTGGGCCATGTAGAAAGCCTTCTGTACAACGGAAGCAACATAGTGGTCAAAAGTCAGGTTGCTATCAACCTGGGTGCCCAAATCCTTCAAGACTGATTACATGCTTAGGACATTGTTATTAATGTAATAATTTGTGGGGGTGTCACTCTCCCCAAAGGGGATGATGATGCAATTTTTGGTATTCAGCTTGTGGCCATGTTTTTGGCACCAGTCAATTGTTTGGGTGAAACCCTCTTGCAGGATGCCCCCATCATTAGGGAAATTGATGACAATGTCCATCTTGCAGTCATCTGCAAACTTGGTCAATCATATCCCACTGGTTTTGGCCTGCACCTCAGAAAAGTAAATCCCAAATAACAGAGGCCCCAAGACTGAACCCTGGGGTACACTGCTTGTTACACGTCTACTGCTTGAGGTGGTTTCCCCTATTTTAACTAGGTCGGTTCTATCAGTGAGGAGCCAGTTTGCTACCCATCTGGTAACATATGTATTGATGCCTAGTTGAGAGAATTTATCTATTATGCCCAAGTGGGGAATAGTGTCGAAGGCTTGGCCAGGTCAAGGTAGGCGGTGTGCACCATCTTCCCCTCATCCATGGCTTTGGTGACTGTCTCGAAGAAGTTGGCCAAATCTAACAGACATGACCTCTCCTCGACAAAGCCAAACTGTGTGGGATTGAGTGTTTGGAGGTTGCCAATGTCCTTGTTAATGAAGTCCATGATAATCCATTCTATGGCTTTGCAGATCTGGCTAATTAGGCTGCTGGGTCTATAATTTCCTGGATCGATGGACTATCCACTTTTGTGCAAAGGGATGACAGTGGCTGTCCTCTACTCAGCTGGGATGAAGCTGGTACTCAGGCTATGGCTGAATAGGGAAACTAATGGTGCTGCACGTTCCTGCCTGAGCTTATGTAGGATGCAGCCTGGAATGTTATCAGGTCCCATGGAGGCTGCTATTGTTTGTTTTTGAGACAGCAGTGATGACCTGTTCCCTAGGTATAAGAGGAAGGGGGCAGGTACTGGGGTTGTCATGATTTACTGATGGGGGGCAGAGGGGGTAACATTTTCTTTGAATTTGTCAGCCAGCAAGTTTGCTATATCTAGGGCATTTGTATATGTGGTGTCATTGACCACCAGTTCTGAACAGATCTGGGTGCTTCCTTTGAGGTTGCGGACATATGTGAAGAAGGCCTTATGATTGTCTCCAGCAGATGTGGCCAATTTGGACTCGAAGTTTGCTTTGGAGGATTTCACTAGTGCTTTATTTGCTTGTTTACGTTAAGGAGAGATTGCTTCCAGTTGGGCACCTGCTCCTTCTTGGTCCTGGACAGCAATTTCTTCCTTTTGTTATAGAGTTTATTTATTGCAGATGTCCACCAGACAGGTTTACTCTTCCTTGTGGATGATGATTTAGTCCTGTTGGGTATGCCTGTTTCTATGCATCTATATACATGCTCGTATAGTGCTTTGATGTAGTTTTGGATATTGGTGCCAGTTCCTACAGAGGGAGAGGGGGCTGTGAAGCTGTTTATACCATCCCTCAGGGGGATGTAATCAGCTTTGGAGAAGTTTTTTTGTTTGACACTAGCTAAATGGGAGCTGGGGGAGATGGTGACTTTGAAAGTGACTGCTTTATGGTCAGATCTTACCAGGGAGGATGATACTATAGAGATGCTGCAGTGGTTAATCGTGTTGGCTAATATCATGTCCAAGATATTATCACCCCTTGTGGGGTATTGACTAGCTGTTCCAAGGCATTTGCAATGACAAAATCGAGGAATCTCTGGGCATTTGTGTTCTAGCATGAGTAGTCCTTCCAGTCTATGTTTGGGTAGTTAAAGTCACCCAGGATCAGGGTAAAGGATTGAACCTTGATAGATTCGAATAGGTCCAGATAGGCAGATTGGGCATCTTGAGTCAGATTTGGGGACCAGTAGCTAGCCATGATTTGAATAGGGGTCTTGTCAATGGCTAAGTGCACCTGGAATGTCTCCTGTCATCTTACTGTTTGACCAGCCTGGAGGTGTGTATGTCTTTAATATATATTGAAACTCCACCTCCTTTGGCTTTACTGCCCACAGTTTCGGCTCTGAATGTATGATAGGATGAGTAACCTGGTAAGGCTGGGGTACTGTCCACGGCATTGAACCAGGTTTCTGTAACTGCGCAGCTATCAGCATTTTCCAGGGTTAAGAATTCTTGCAATGAGTGCAGTTTCATGTTTAGACTCCTATCGTTTAACAGCATGACCTTTAATTTGCATTTTGTTGAAATTTTTATGTTGGTAGTTTTAACCTTATCACTTTTCCTAAAAAAGCACTATGAGGGAGTCAAGAACCTTTGCCAGAAGCCTGAAGCCCAAATGAGACAGATGCAGGCCATCTCTGGCAAAGCATTGTGGTCTGTCGATCATATCCTCCCAGGCTATTAGGTACTGGATCCCCTGGAATGACACCAGAAACTAAGCCAATTGTTAAAGTCAATAATTTTCTGTTTGTATTGAGGCATCATTCTGGGTGACAGTAAAATGCTGCTTAAGGCTAGGGACATACCTGCCTGGGACACATATTCAGTGAGCTCAATCATTTCTCTCTTCATATAGTCCAGGCAGGTATGTCTCAAGTCATTCACACCAACATGGACTATGACAGAGTCATAACAGTATCTGTTGTTGAGAGACTTCAGTCCGTATGTGATATGGTGCATTCTGGCCCCTGACAGACAACTAACCGTGACTTTCTCCTTATCCAGCCTGGTGGGAGGCACATCTGTGTGTCTCACAGTGGAGTCTGCTATGACTAATATGTTGGGGTTATGGTTAAGCCTTAGTAGCTGTGAGACACAGGTGTGTGGACTATGCATGGTATGTGGTGTGGAGGTCTGTGGAGATCGTGTGTGTTTTTGCCTCGGAGGTCTCCTTTGTTTGGGTATGTTTTTGTTGAGGACCTCCGCATACGTGGGTGTGTGTGTTGTGTAGGAGTGGGTGGTGTTTGAGGTGTAGTGATTGTGTTAACAATATTCTCAGTGTCAGATATATTGGCTTGTGAGGGAAGAGAGCATAGACTCTAGGTTTCTAATGCAATTGCATCTTTCACAAATTGTGTTCCTAGGTGGTAGTAGTAGGTGGTTGTCTGTGTACATAAGGCAGTTGCTACACTGTCTCAGGATGCCTATATCAACAAGACTTGCAGGAGAAACTGTAGGAAATTGTCCATCCATATTTGTCAGAATCTGAGGGAGAAAGGCCCTTGAGAGCTAAGGGGTAGGCCTAAAGCTCAAGCGCTTAAACCAAAACTAAGAGGCTTAGAACAGCACTTAAAATTTAAACAAGCTTTAAACAAGCAGTAATAAATGCAGCAGAAAAGCTGTGATTAAACACTTTATAGAACAAGTAGCTGAAAAAGCAAGATGAAGTAATGGAGCAGGAGGAGGAAACAGTAATGCAATAAAAATAGCTGAATAAAGGGAGAGAGCTGGATAAGGAGACTTCACAGCCACAATAATGGCATTAATTGCACTGCTGGATTGACTGTGCTATGAACAGTCACATAACCTAAGGGAAAGCATCGGGCCAGTGGTATGCTAATGCTGTGTGCATTTACTTGTGCATTAAAGTATCCCGTCTTGGTGACACAAGCACTTGGCAGCTTACACAAAGGCACCAAACTCATTTTGGAATAAAAGTGGAGTGGAAGTGGCTAAATAGTACAAGTAGAAATGGAGAACAGCAAGAAGATGGATGCACAGAACTGCACAAGGAAGGGAATGAAGGTGTGGAAGAAAGAAGGATATACCTTTTTGTAGGCACATATGCACTTTTTAAGAAGAAGGATAGATGGGGAAGGTTGCTGGGGGAAAGCACACATAGGATAGACTATATAGAGAAAGCAGCAGGGGGCAGACAAACAAACATTTAATACAGACAAAGACTGACAGGTGAGGTAATGAGTCATAAAGAAGGACAACAGCGGAGAGACGTGGACTGATGGAGGGTGGACAAATTGTGACAGGGAGTATTGGACTACAAAGAAGGAATGGGGAGTGGCACAGATAGAAGGAGAATAAAATGATAGGGGACAAGGTGCATGGAGAGCCTGCCAGACCAGCCCAGAAGGGTATCTGCCCAGATGCTAGTCATCTCTGAGGCTAATGTCATAGTGGGTACCATCTCTAGCAGCCCAATGGTTGTGACTGTCGGGCCATGTGACTCCATCACCCACATAGACAAATGCTCTAGGTTACCACTGGAGGCATCCACCAACCAGTCTTCCTTAGTCCTAACCAGCTACCCACTTTATCACTACTGGGGACTATGTGGTAGGCACAGCGACTACCTCCTCACTTTAGCCCACAATGGCTGAACCAGAAGGAAAAGGAAATAAATGGAATAAATTAAAACAAAAAATAAAAAAAGAGAAATAAATAAAATGGATTAGTAGTAAAGTGTGCTGTACTTTATTAAAACAGGCAGCATCATACTACACTTACTCTGCTGCCTGGACAGCTGGACAGCCTGTCTGACCTTCTTTGACAGACCATTTAGTTAGCCTGTATCACCTGAGATATGAGAAAACACAATACAAAGAGTAGTCAGCACAGTTTGTCCCTGACAACAGAGAACAGTAAAATCTATAGTTTCCAGACCTAATGACCACTGCTACTTACAATACTATGGTGACTTCCACTTCGGAACCACTTCTTCCCCTGGTGGAACATTTCTATGTGGGACCTCTGTAGGTCAGTTGAATTACGTTTGCACTGCTCATCCAAAGAGATGATACTAACAACATGACTCAGTGCTCTGGCAAACTGGTACCAAGAAGCACCAGTTCTGTAAATGGGCCCCTCATACTCCCCCAGCAGGTGTAAAATGTGATTCTTCTGCAGCAGATGAAGGAAGACCTTAAGCTCTCTGCTGCACCATGTTGGAACACGGTCAAACTGGGTACCTGTAAAGGCAAAGCCCATTCTCAATGTCTGAATTAGGAGAAGAATGGTATCTAGGTGTGCAAGGCCACATATACTGACCGTCACATGATGCACATCATTAGGCAGCATGGCAGTATGATGGACATTAACAACAGCAGGATGCAAGTATTTTGTAGCCTGATGCAAACTGACAGTAGTGTGGTCAGGCTTCACAGTGTGCATGGATGCATGCACTCACATCATACATTATCTCCCAGCCTGTATATGAGCTAGTATGAACTTTCTGCTGCTAACTATAGTTGATAATACATCACGTTATAGCCACAGTACAGAGACGACTTGTCTGAATCTCCAAATCACCTCGTTAGAATAAAACACAAAGACAGTGGAACACAGATGAGGTGTAATACCTTTTACTGGATCAGCACAGGTTTCCTCAAGCTTTCGGACTAGCATGAGCCCTTTATCAGGGGTTATTAAGTTACTTTTGTTAGATACAGTGCTTAAGTATGCATGAGTACCTAGAAATTTATTTCAGATGGCTAAAAAAAAAAAGAAAACATCAAAAAATACTACAGTGGAAAAAATTCAGCTCAGTCTACACCTCAGAGACAAAAATTGTGTGTGTGTGTGTGTGTGTGTGTGTGTGTGTGTGTGTGTGTGTGTGTGTGTGTGTGTGTGTGTGTGTGTGTGTGTGTATGTGAGAGAGAGTGAGAGAGAGAGACTGAAACTGTAGAAGACAGGAGTCATACAATGCTATAAAAATCAAAGTTTGGCATGTTACATTACAGTTAGTGTCCATTTAGCTGAGACGATAGCACTGAGAGAGACTGAGCTGACATTTAATTAGTCTGTCTAAAGCAGTCTTTGTGGAACAGTTGTTTTGATTAACAGAAACTTTGAAATCGCAGTAATGTCCAGTTCACAATGATGATAAATAAAGGCAGGATCTACCATAAGAATAAGAAACAGGGTTAAATGTATGGATGTTGTACGTAGCTGATATACTATTACCATTAGCATAACTAATACATAACAGTATCCCCATATTTCAGGGCACCATATTATGCTGAGCAGCTCTGAGAATCAGAGCACAATGGATATCAGTGTGTTTCCAGACAGGCAAACTGACAGCGGGCAGGACTATTGGAAATGGACCACAGGACTGTAGTAATTAAACAAAGGTGCATGGAAACAACAGGGATAGGGAACAAACAGACTAGTGTGTATAGGGTAACACTGCACAGGGCATGTAGGATGGGGCAGGACCAGTTGCAGTAGTGTTAGGGGGCTCAACCTGACAAATCACAGGGGACAGAGCAGGACAGGTTGCAGTACTGCTAGGGGGCTCAGCCTGGCAAATCACAGAGGACAGAGCAGGACAGGTTATAATCCTGCTAAATAGTGGGATCTACCTGATAGATCACAGGGAACACAGTAAGACCTGGTCAATGGCAGGACAGGCTGTAGCCCTGCTTAAGGGTTAATCTGACTGGACACAGGGATCACAGTCAGACATGGACACTTTCTTGCAGTATAGGGTTCACAACATGCACTCTTCAGTACACTAGGTACAGACTCTGTTTTCAGCACAGGACAGAAGGACAGCAAGCATGGCTATCATGCCCCCTGTTGCCACACTATGGCCACTGTAATTGCTGGTTGTCATGTAGTGTCTGGAGCATCGTGAGCTAAGGTGATGGAGGGGCAAGATGAATCTCTAGCATCCTCATTGTTTGCTGCTGGATGCACCATCCATGTTAGCCCTGCACAAGTTTTAGAGGAGTAACCATCAAAAGGGACATCGGAGACCACACCGTCTCTGAGGTATTCTCGCTCAGCTTAGATGAGATGTGTGTAGATGGCCATAGTTGCTATGATTCCAGCTCATTCCTAGATACAGGTGTTACTCTTGACATTAGTCAGCAAATGTGCAGGTCAGGGATCCAGACACAGAGGGCCAGTAACTGCACCATATAAGAGATGTCAAGCATGCTGCATACCCTGTGTGAAGAACTGCAACCACTGTAGGATTGCAGGATATCCAGAAATGCATGCGGAATGACATGGCATATAGGGACCTGGTGCAAACACCTACTGAGGACAGTGGTGGCACACTTGGCAACCATTTGTGCATCCATGAGGATACTGGTGAATTCCTAACAAGGCCATGTGAGAGGATGGATGAGTCACATGCCAGACTTATCCATATGACACTTAGATTTCTACTAACATTTTCATTGTTCACACTGTCCACGCCTCCAGCCCTGAGTCTGGAATATTTCCATTATTGTGGCTGGTACACTTCTGGCTCCATTGTGGGAATACCATACTGGACAAGACAATCAGTGTCCCTAAGTTCAATCCCATCACACCCTTTTAACCCTACCATGAAAACAGTTAATTGTGCCAATTTCTGGGATCATGGATACCAACATTCTATTGGAACACCACAAAAAGAGGGGTACAGTGGAGTCCCCATACATTTTATTGTTGGGATATGTCATGGTCTTGGAAATAATTCTTCCACTTCTGACATAGTAGGGCCACATGGCATACCCAGATAGTGTTTTAATCATGGAGCTCCACTTCATTGCTGCAGAATGTAATCTCTCAGTTCCCCAATCTTCTAGCTGTGTGTGGCTACCATATCTACTATCCATATGCAAGCATTGATATCCCCTGGCACTGTACCATATGCAGCAGTGCAAATGATGATGATGACTCTTCCTGCCACTCCTCTGTCCTGTTCAGGTATGGTAATGCCTGATGGACGGAGTGGGCAGTCAGTGCATTGTCATGCATAACATCAGTGTGTTATTGCCTACATCTGTGTTATTCCATGCTCATCTTGTCACAGCCCATACTTGATGACCAGACACAACTTGTTTGCCAGTACCACAATGCATTGTGCCTGCATCTGTCTCACAAGTCATCAGATGGGTCCTCTGATGACTGCTCACTGGACTCCTCTTCCTGCACTACTACCACAGGTACATCAGCCAATCCCATGGTGTCCTCACATAATAATTTCTTTTGCAGCACTGTATTATGTAGCATGGAGTGCACTGCAGATCACCATCAGATGTAATCAAGCATTGGAAGGAGGCCCTCAGATTTCCTAACACATGGTCAATAATGTTATATGCGCAGTGTTCTAGGCCATATCTGCCACTGTCTGGGGGGAAATGGATGAAGGCTCATAAGCCACTGATCTATGTTATACACAGTAGCAACTGCAACATTCAACACTGGATACCATTACCAGTGGCCTGCTCTCCACATTCATGGCACCAGGCGACTGGAGACTCTGTGGGTGATGATGAATGTACTTCCCTATTAGATGACTGTGTGGAAAGTTGCCTCTCCTAAAAAGCTAGCAGAGGTCACACGTGTGCCAAATGTGGGAATCATGGAACTACCAGGATGATGTAGCATCACATTTTATATAATATCCTGTGCACTGCACATCACGTAGCAGTTGATGGAATAGAAGCCCTTCTAGCTGACATACTGGAAACCATGAGTTGCAGCTGGGGCCTTGTTATGAATGTGGTTGCAGTAGTGGCCCACTGGGACATCATGGAAATATGCTATGCTGTAGAATGGCCATGTAGTGCTGATTCTCTCCTCTGCTGTCTGTGAAAATTATACATGTCCCACTACCTCCACATGCTGCAGTATCACCTCATGGAACCTGTGTTGGACCTACAATGTAGATGCCAGTGAAATGTCTAAATGATTCCATTTCAGAATCTGAAATGTCTCTCTGTCAAGGATGTTTAATGTCACAGAAAACTTTGTGTCCACTAGGTTAGGCACTGCAAGTATCCTCCTTGATTCCATGTAAAGATTGCACTGGTCTGCTGACTCCCATATTGTACTTCTGTCCATAAAGTAGTAGCTGACAATATCTCAGTCATGGAGCTGTCAGTATGTCAGCCACTGGTGGACCTTCTGTGAAGTGAAGGTAGAGATATGCAATATCATGGATACAAGACCTGAAGGCAGTCACTAATACATGCTTTCTAGCTTACTGCAGGTGCAATTTCTTCCATCCTGGCACATGCTATACTCCTGTGCATTATAAAATCCTGATGTTCAGTACAGTTAATCACTATGGCTCAGTGGATTTATTTTACACATTCCTGATTCACAGCACCATGTTTGAATTCATCATTTGCATATACAATGGCACTCATTAGCAGGTTGATACATTTGCATGGTATTATGCAGTCACTAGCATATAATTCACACAGCATTATTTCTCTGTTAGAGTGTTACATACATATATCTTTGTAACACCCCACCCTATGCATCACCTCTCATGATGCTGTTTCACATAACTCACTGTACTATCTGTTTCTTTTTTACCAGTTATTTTCTTCCACAGTGGCTAACTATCAAGCTATCTCCCAGTTATCCCATCCTCAGCAAACTCCAGGTGTTCCTTTTACCAGGATGGTCTCCCTATTGGGAAAGGTCCTGCACTGAGGTGGCCTCCACTCCTCAAGCAGAGTTAATATGAGTGCTGTACAGACCAGGACAAGTGGTGAAATAGACTGTCTGACAAGCTGTCATCCGATCATGTGAGGATATTTTTCCTGGTCTAATTTGCCTACCCTTACATGGTGACATCATATATTGATGGATTGCTAGGCAATGGGAGAACCACTTAAACGAGTGTCCTGCCTCCAGCCACAGGGCAGTCACATCTTACTCTGTTTCCTCTGCCCCCTATCCCAGCATCCATGCTTCTAAGTAATTGTCTTCACCAGAGCTCACTGGGTAATGCCCAGCACATCCATCCCTCCAGAACAGATACGACTATCTTCCCTATCACTCTGCCAGTTGCTCTCACCACTATGTGAACTTTGGTCACCTAGGTGGTAGTGAAGGCTTTATGCCTCTACTTTGCCAGAGTGACTACACTGTGCTGTTTGTTTCTGATCCCCCTCCCATTATTGTATTGGGGAACAACAATGTTATGGATGTGAGAACCTCAAACACAATTCTAGGATTTGAGAGTTAACATGATTGTTTTCAAATGGAATATTCAAACCAATTTGACTAGTACACATACTTCTTGGTAAACAAAACAAAACAAAACATACAGATAATTACTGCCAGACACATTTCATGTGTTTTTCTCAATTTTCTTTTTTTTATCTTTCCCGGGAGGTGCTGAGTGAGTTTTTCTGTAATGCAGCATTTTTCCCCCTTTAGCTTGAGGATGACAAATTAACAAGTGTAAAAGTTTACTTTTTAAATATAACGGAGAGCCATATGTGCACATCTTAAAAAGGCTGCATGGCCTACAAAGCAAAACACCTGCTTTGTAGACTACAGCTACATTATGCAAAAGTCAATTTTACTATAGCTGGTATGTTCTGCACAAAGTATCCTAATTAATCAATGTCAATCTTTCGTCTGGCTAGGGACTGCAGACAGTCAAGGGAATGAGAGGGTAAAGCAGATTTAACTTTTACACTTCTGAGACTGATGAATGATTGCCTAGCAACTACAAACAGAAATCGTAATCTCAAAAAAAAAAAAAAAAGCACTGAGAACTCTGCCAGTGAAGACCTCTGCTTGGATACTCAGCTCCAAAAAAACACATGAATGCTGCTACCTTGGTATGAGCAGGTGTGTCTCCTACAACGCTCTGCTCTTTTCTCATGAGTAATACACTGATCTGCTTCACATTTATTCTTAATACAAAAGCTGCAATGATCTGGTACTGTGGCTTGCGAAATACAATGTGATTAGCTGAGATGTCATGAGTTATCAGTCAGTTTAAAGTTTCACGTTTCTTTTGTATTAAAGTTAGATACTGATATTGTAAATACATAATTAAAGGCAGCTTTCCAAGACTGCATTTCAGATGGCAGATCAAAATGCAATCCAGAGTCAGAACAGCTCTCACAAAATTATAAATGTAAATAAAGAAGTAAACTTACTGCATGCACGTTTGCTTGTTTATATATTTTCTGTATTATTTGTTGTTTAGTTTGGATTAGTACTAGAATAATATTTTCCTGTGTAGTGTAATGTATTATATTTTCAGATTATTACTCTTTTATTTTCAAATGTGTCTGTGGAACCCTGATTAATTTCAGTTATAATAAAACACATTGCTTGTATAACATGCACATTTATACTTAGTAGGCACATTAAACTTATTTGTAAGCAGGGGTAAGGTTATTTATCCCCACTGCCTGTTTCAGGCTCAGCTGGGAAGCACTCCCTGATAAAGTCACTTGCTTTGAGTCATACCACTGCCACATGTATTAATTAAACCCTGGACTATTAGATGAAGCGTGTCAACATCTCATAGCCTTAACCTGCAGTATTAGCTGCCATATTCATGTATTATGACAGAATTTGTAATCTATTTGTTAATGTGGTAAGTGAACTGGTCCTTCTTTGGTCCTTTTCAGTAATGACACAGGCCACAAAGGCAAAGCTAAATGCAATGTTTACCCTACAAGTGAATGGCATCTAACTGGTCATCTGTTATCCTCCCAATCTGACTTCTTCCATATTACCTCTCCTCTGATGTGTTTCCTATTAGCTGACCTGACTATGAAATCAGAGTTTGCAGGACTACACTGTTCACATATTCAGAATGTTTAACAACATAATTATAAAAGGTGTGTGGGTTTGGGGGCTTACCCCTCCCCCCATCAAACAAGATGCCAATTATTTTCTGAGGTTTGCTGGTTCTCAGTCTTTTTGGATTGATGAACTTGCTTGCATTTCTTACATTGGATGTTGAGTTACTGAAGTGACTATAAATATAACATAAACATAGACAGAGCCCATCTTTGTGGCATAGACAAACAAAGCCTTGACTATGACCCAAACTACTAAAGTCTGATTATTGTCTTAAACATTGGATTGGGAAGGATGAGTGTGAAGGGCCTCTCAACAATCCTGACCTGGGGGGCTGACTCTGGCTTACTGCTTTGACACCTAGAAGGGCACTCTGTGCTGTACATACAGGATTCAGGCTTCTCAAGCACATACTGCCATTCTGAAAATGTTAAAAGTGGGGAAGTCAGTGAGTAGAGGCACACTGCCCATATCGAACGGCATGCAGTGAAGCTCAGAGAGCTGCTGCAAGGTTGGAAGAACTTCAAGGGGGATGGGTTGGCTTCTGCACAAGTCCAACATGCTAGCCCACTCCCTACAGCTCATATAATACTGGGAAACCAAGGGACTGATCAGGCTATAATGGCAGGAACAAATAGACCACAGGGCTGTCATCTAGCATAGGGGTGCCTGGCTCCTGCTTTATAGAACAAAAGGACCACTGGGCAATGACCCGTGGACCTGAAAAAAGAAGCATGTACACGGGCAGTATAAAATAGCAAATCAGTCCGCATATTGTTTTGGGGCAAGTGGAACACCTGGTGAAAATCAAGACATACATGGTGAGAACATGCAAAACTATGCAAAGAGTTACCAAAGATTAGAATTGAACTGTAAACTATGCTGCTAACAAACACTGAGGCATAACTGTAGTTACTGTAGACACTTCAAGTCTCAGCCAAGTGAAACGCTTGTTTTATCCTGCATATGTATTATTCTGTTTTAATGGCTAAAGGTCAACTGGATGTTTTACTATACAAAAACAGAGCAGATTTTGTTCCAGTAATAAAACTCTGACTGCTTTCTCAGATGATAGAGCTTTGGCTTTTAGGAGGAGTATATCTTGCCTTATGCATGCTTTCTAAGTTGAAAGAAAATCCTAAATACCTTCTCTTTATGTTTACCATTTGAAGGTTTTGGCAGATTTGTACTTTTAGTAAATTTACTTAACGTGTTTACTTCATCTGCCAGTGTATTTGTAGTAGGTTCAATATTTTCCTTTTTTAAGATACTGTGACAGCTGAGTATTGTATTAAGGGGTGTTGATATAGCATGTTTTATTCTGTGGTAGAAAGTTTTTGAATAAAAAAAAATGGATCAGGTTGTAATATCACAGGTGTATAGAAGAGAGAGAATACTACATTACAGTAACTCCATTTTCATCCTCGTTGGACACTGCTCATTTCTTGGAGCTGGATAAACACGTAACTGAAGCTTGTGGGTTGGGTTATAAGCATTGATCTCTCTGGAGGTTGTGAGCTTTGATCTCTCCAAGACAATGACCCATTTATAATTTCCTTTACAGCTGATGTGCACTTATCTCATTACTGTATTTCTTTCAACACAAAGTAATTGGCATTCTCCTATTTCATTCTCTGCAGGGCATTGCAGGAAGCTCCTAAAAGTACAATAAAATGGAATCACAATTCCAGCTAATATGGGGCAGTACTTTCAGGAAGGCAGTCCAAAAGTTATAATGCTTCAATGTTTGCAGGCAGCATTGTCATTAGAGTTGAAGGAGACATGCATTGTACAATGCCCATATATGGGTGCACTCTTTTTATCTCCTGCTGAGTGAGGTTCGATCAAGTTGTTCTCTGCTGAATGACGAGTGGAGATATGATGGCAATTTAACAAATAGTTAATTGCACCCCGACATATCTGGTTCTGCATGCACATTCTACATCTTACATCTAACACATGCTAATTATAGTTAGCTTAATACCACCACCCCATCCTGGAAGGTTCCTTAAACTACAGTGGCTGATAAGGTACAGAAAGCATAGCATAGCACACTGTTCTACATCCTCCTTCTTTAGTTTGTGCCTATTGCAAATACATGCACAAATCTGCATTGACATTTCGTGAGATACATTCAGGAATTAGACACTGTATAAGGAATTCAACATTGGCTATCTGACTACAAAAGTAATTTACTGTACATATCTAGGATTAGGTTTGCAGATTCTTCCTGCCCTTGCCACATACAAATTTTGAGTAATATTAGAAACACAATCTGTCTCAAGAGATTTATTTGACACAGAAACATCATTTGATTTATCCGAATTATACAAACAAGACTGTCCACTTTCTGGAACTGGATCAGTTAGTGATTTAGCCAAGGAAATTGAATCACTAGTACACACAGTCAGTTGTGGCTTCAGCTCTGGGACAGGAAAAATGTGTCTGTGATTTTTTTCTGTGGTCTGCACCTTCAGATTGAATTATGTAAGACCTTGGTTCAACACAAATGTCTTTTATGATTCCCATGCAATCATGACCTTTTGAAGTCTGCATTTGAACAACTTCACCTTGCAATAATGGTCGAAGAGGTTTACTGGTTTTGTCATAGTATACCTTTTGCGAATAATGTTTTTTTCGATCATTGGACTTTGACTGCCTCATTGCTCTTTGCGATTGGCACTAACAGCCATTTGTCGATTGGAAGAGTTGTTCGTGTTTGTCTTGACATCGGTCTTTGAGCAGGTGAACCAAGCATTTGATAATGAGGAATGTTTGAAGATTTAGTAAATTAAGAAATACATTGGTTCCTTCCTGTTTGGACTTTTCCATCAAGTTCTTTGTATTATGAAATGCAAGTTCAGATAAACCATTAGATTGTGGATATTCTGGACTACTGTTTACAGAATGAATCCCAAGATCTAGCAAATTCTTTAAAACACTGACTAGTAAATTGTGCACCGTTATCTGATGTGTCTTTATGCAGACTTCTATGAATTGAGAAATGTCTTTTTAATTTCCTAATCACTGCGATAGATAATAAGTTATGAAGTAAATCAATTTCGAGCCAACCAGATCATGAGTCAACTAGTACCAGATTGTGTTGACCATTCCATTTGAAAATGTCTACAGCAACTGTGGATCATGGTAAATCAGGGATTGGGTACAGCTGAAGAGGTTTTTTTCTGCTGATATGGTTTACTACTGTTGCAAACTGAACAGAAAAGTGTCTCTCTTTCAATATCTTTGCACACTGAGGGCCAAAACACAGTACCACTTGCCCTACTTTTAGTTGATTTATTGCCTGGGTGACCTCTGTACAAGATTGTTATCTAGTCCTTTTGCAATGATTTAGGAACTACCACTTTCGGATCTTTCATAATGATACCATCTTCCACAATGAGTTCATCTCTGTATGGGAAATACTGCTGAATTTCAAGGGCAGAGTTGTCTTGACTGTTGGCCATCCTTGAATAATAATGTTACACAGCTTTTGCAGAACTGGTCGTCAGCAGTATGGTTTCTGAACTCATCAAGCCATGGTGATGAATGTATTTAACTTCCAAAATTTGAAATCTGCTGTTTTATTTTCGTGCTGCTCTGACATCTTTCTGGGTGACTGAGACAAAGCATCTGTGAGAAACATGTATTTACCTTTATTGCAGACAATACTGAAATTGGATTTTTGGAATTTTAACATCATACATTGTAATCTTGCTGGAGCGAAATGTAGTGGATTGTTCAAAATCGTCACCAATGACTGATGATCTGTTTCAATCTGAATTGGTCTTCCGTATATATAGTCATTGAATTTGGAACATGCAAACACAACTGCAAGAAGCTCTGTTTCTATTTGTGCATAGTGCATTTCTGTTTGAGTCAAAGTACAAGATGCATATGCAGCTGCAATGCCTTCCTGAAGACATGCTGCACTAAGACCAAATCGCGAAGCATCACATGTGAGAGTCACAGGTTTATAAACATCATAGTATCTCAGTGTAGGCAGACTGGAAATTCTCTTTTTCAAAGTATCAAATGCTTCTTGATGCTCCTTATACCCAGACCATTTTACATCTTTGCATGTTAACTCACGCACTTGCGCAGAAAGCTCACTGAGATTAGGAATGAACTTTCCTAAATCGTTAATAAAACCGAGGAAGCATTGTCGGGATGTGACATTCTCTGGATCTGACATTTCATTGATTGTCATTACCTTTGATGGATCAGGTTGAAGGCCTGAATTTCTGAACATGTGACCAACATAAGCAACTTCTTTCAGTTTGAACTGACATTCAAAGGATTCAGCTTGAGGTTGCCCTCCCATGCATGATCTAGAACTTTCCTAAGGTTTCTGTTATGTTCTTTTTCTCCATTGCCTCTTGATGATAATGTCATCAACTATAATGACACAAGGATATCCAGCAAACGTTTGTTCCATGGCACATTGAAATACTTCACTGGCAGAACTGATCCCAAATGGCATCCTCAAAAATCTGTATCTTCCAAATGGTGTGATAAAAGTAATTAATAAAGACAATTTTTCATCCAATGAACAACAGAAGATGTGAGAAAATGTTTCCTGTTGACATGCACGATTTAGAACAGGGAATATAACCAAAACTGTTACAGTATAGAATTTCAAATGAGGAGACAATGCTGTCATCCCTATTGGTTGTACAATAAACAATAGGAATAACAACAACAATGTACATAGCTGGAACTTAGAGAAGGTCTGTACAAGACCCAGTGAAATTAAGAAAAGCTACTCACTCGAAACACGGTTGTCAATGAATAAGTACTAGTTTAATTTCTTCAGGGCTTTTGGGTTTCTAAAACTGTGATGAGTGTGGGCCCCATTCCTAAAGCAGGGTACAATTACAGTTCATGAAACTGGTATTGTTTCAGTCTTTGATTTTAGTCAAGAGAGCTCTTCCCTTCTCAGCACCCACAGTGTGCCCAGAAGTGGCTCCTTCTGTAATTAATATGGGATTATATGTGCTGGTAGTATGCCTTAAGTATGACTATAAATTTCTTTTTATTAGACCCATTGCTCCTTCTACTATGGGAACTGTCTGGGTATCCTTCTTTCACATTGCCCTCATTTCTGCCTGCAAATCCTTGTATTTTAGGACTTTGTATCTCTCTGTACAGAGGACGCTGTAATCACTGGGAGTAGCAATGCTAATGATCAATGCTACTTTTGTCTTTTTTTCATTGACTACTCTATCTGGTTTTCTTGACTCTTTTTTGAACTGTGGGTAATGGGTGATCCCATGCAATAATATACTTCATCATTCTCTAGAATGCTTTATGGTTCATGTTTCTAAAACTTTTCAGCTACTCCTGTATTATACTGTTTACACATTCCCCAATACAACAGTCTTGTCACATTATTGTGCTTTTCGGTATATAATTCTTCTGTCATGGATGTATCACACCCAGCAACAAGATATGTGACTGCTTCCAGTTCTATTTTTACAGAACTGTATTTATTTCTCCCATCTTTTCAAAGGATTTTGTAAACCAGCATGCATATAGTCCGATAGCATGTTATTAATCTTTTATATTCTAGTTTCAATTCACCAGTCCTCAACTATTCTTGTATCAGATTTTGATCTACATGTGATTGTTCCAGAAGATCTCTGTACTTTCCACTATATTTATGAATTTTTCACATTTTTCCCTCTCATCTGATCTTTCTCCTTATATTCTTTCATTTTTGTCTTTTTTTTTGTTTTGTTTTTTTTTAGCACGTTCAGTTGCTGTCTGAATTTTGTCTTCTTCTGATTTGATTTCCATTGCCTCTTTACATTGAAATGCTTCTGTTAAACCTAGCAAAGATGGCATCTTAGATTTCTTCTCCTCATGTTTTAAAACTTTCACTATATTTGGATCAGATGAGGTCAACCGATATGTATGCAGTCTTGCAATTGCAGATCTATACATGTAATCAATTTTGAGGAGGTAAATGCCTTCTTCAGTGAGAGGAATATATAATTTTGGTATACACAGATTTTAATATATCATTTGATAAGCATGAAATATTTTTTTTCTTTGTGTGCAATTGATCCAATAATTTATGGGGCCAATTGAGCACCCCAAAACTATAAATTAGAACAGAAAAAGCAATTGTTTGTGCCTTTGTGCCTTTGTTTCGTTCTATATTAGAGATAAATTAACCTCCCATCTAGTTAGACTGGACAGCTCCATGGAGTTACTCCAGGTCTAGGTTACAGTGGGTAAGACCCCCATTCAAGTCATAGCCAGTTATACAACCCCCTCCATGGGTCACGATGCCCATGAAGCTTGCTTGGCCAAACTAGAGACAATCCAAATTTTACCAGACACACTGCTTATGAGGGATTTCAATTATCCCACCATCAGCTGGGAAACCTACACTAACCCTAACTCGCTAGTGAAAAAGTTCCTTGACTTTGTTTGGTCAAATGCCCTGGAACAAATTGTCCATACTCCGACATGGGGAACAAACATTCTGGATCTGGTCCTCACCAACATGTCAAATAGATGGACTGCCACAGCTGTCAGACCCTCATTAGCTAAACCTGACCATGAATCGGTCACGTTTGAGCTGACACTAACACCAAAACTCACAAAGGCTGAAATCAGACTAAAAAACTTCACCAAGGCATACTATATCCTCCTAGGTAAAAGTATAAATGTATTCCAAGTCCCACTCCAAGCTGGAAGTGGTAACTATGCCAAAGCTTACACTAAAGCCTAGCACAATCACTAGCATAAGTGTATAAACTCGGCTGTACCAGAAAGAATCAAAGCTAGAGCCCCAAGTAAAAACAAATTTCCACAGTGGACATCCAGTATCAACAAACTTTACAATAAAGACAAAAGTTGCTGTCCAAGGAAATAAAGGCAAGGCCCCAAAAATGGAAAAGCATCCTCTTCAGCCTCAGCAAGAAAATAAGACAACTTTTCAAATCCTCCAAGTGCTCCTTTGAGAGAAACTTAGCAAGTACAGCCAAGGATAACCAGAAGACCTTTTACAGTTACGTACATAACCTAAAGAGTAGGACGCAAGCAATTGCAGAACCAAAAAATCTATTATCCTGGACAAGAAAAACTACTACCACCATTTACAACAAAAAAACCATAACAATCCTCGAAAATTCTGGGCTGGATTAAATAAGGTACTTCACCCAGGACATACTCCTAATCCCTCTCCTCTAACCCCTAATAAGGAGTCACCAGAAAACACTGAAAACTCCTTCAATAGCTTCTTCACAGAAACCATCAAGATCCTGGCCAGCCACCTTGTGTCCCCTCTTCCTACCTGAACAATGAGAAACCAAACACCACCACCACCACCTCCTTTAGTTTCTAACCTGTTCCTACCTCACTCATCCATTTTATTATAAAAAAACTAAAGCCCACCACTTTAGCTGCTGACCTCCTCCCAGCAGAATACTTGCAAAAGGCTGCTGACATCATAGACTACCCAATTTCAACACTAATAAATAGAACATTATCCGAAGTCTCTGTCCCATAAATTTGGAAAGTTTCTCATGTTATACCATTACATAAAGGTGGAAGCTCTACAGAACTATCTAATTACAGACCCATCGCTATTCTATCTCCACTAGCTAAAATAATGGAAAAATGTATCCAGAAACAACTTATGAACCACCTTGTAGTAAGCAAGCTACTGGCTGTATCTCAGCATGGCTTTAGACCTTTTCACAGCACCACCTAAGCTCTTCTCTCCTTCACCAATGTAATCAACCATAACCGTAATAGTAATCTACTCTCTTCTGCTCTCTTTCTTGATCTATCTAAGGCATTCAACATGGCCAACCATCAGTTACTCCTACAGACCCTAACTAGCTTCTCCTTTGACTCCCACTCTCTACTATGGTTTCAGTCCTATCTATCTGGATGCCAACAGGCAGTCCTATGGCAAGAAAAGCTATCATCCTGTCTACCCATCTCCTTAGGAGTCCCTCAGGGCTCAATACTAGGACCCCTTTTATTCTCCATGTTTATTAATAACCTCTACACTGTTATTCCCAAGGCTACATGTATTCAGTATGCAGATAACTCCACGTTGATCTGCTCAGCCTCCTCACAATCTGAACTGCTTTCCTTAACCCAGAGCACCTTCAATACTGTTGAATATTGGCTCACTAATCGCTGTCTGCTAGTAAACCCCCAAAAAACTAAGCTGCTTCTCTTTGCACCCACTCGTAGGTCCAACTCTCCAACCATGACCATTACATCTAACAATGGGACCATTATCTACCCTGAAGCCCAAACCAAACTCCTGGGAGTCACAATAGACAATAATCTTACATATGATGCTCATATTAATCAAACCATCAAAACCATAAACAAAAAACTAGGATCACATTATAAGCTTAGACCCTTCCTCACTCCTCTTGCCAGAACTTCCATTGCATGATGTCATCTTCTTTCCACCCTCCTTTATGCCCCCCCCCTATTCACAGGCTTGTGTAGCACTGAAATCAACAAATTATTCCATTGCTACAACCACACAGATAGATTTGCCATGGGCTCATCCTATAGGACACACCACTGCCACAATCTAAATCTCCTAGGGTGGCTTGAACTTCCTTCCCTTCTTCAATTTACTCAGCTCACATTAGCCCATAAAGCCCTACACCACCCAGATAATATTCCATCCCTCAAAATCATTGTCACCCCATATAGTAATCACAGCAAACTTCGCTCATCCAGTAGACTACTTATCCAAACAATCAAATCCAATAACTCAGCTGGTGAAGCCTTATTCGCCAACTCGACTGGCAAAATCTGGAATCAACTACCACCCGACCTCACTCTTAATTGTTCACTAATGCTATTCAAAGAAAATCTCAGAAAGCATTTTAAATCACACTGGCTCTGTCCTTGCGCTAAACCTGACTAGCATCTTCTCACTGTCCCTAAGACTTCAGCTCAACTGTGTCTCAAAGACTCTAACTCAATTGGATAGTGTAGGCTAAATGACTTAAAGAAGGAATGTATTATTCTTATGATCTATCATGTATAGTGTAAATATGTGAAACTACAGTTACTTATTCTCATGTCTTTTGTCTTATGTACTCCTTTCACTGTTTATCATAATGTACTGTATATATCAAAATTTGTGTGTGGAGCTTTTCTCCCCGGGCCTCCACTGAAAATGGACATGTATCCAGTTGGACTATTCTGGTCAACAAATGTAAAATAAATACATAATAAATAAATAGTGGCCAACATTATCACACACACTGACTCCACAGAGATAGCAAACATGCTAGCAGATAGGTTTGGTGAAAATTTCACTCCCTTATCCCTTCCTAACTTACAAGAAACCTTCCCCCAAACTCCCCCACCACCACATATCTTAAGAGCAGATCCTCAAAGCCTTGGCCCAGGCAAAGAACACAGATTTTATGGGACCAGATGACATCCTAGACTGTCTTCTAAACATGCTAAAACATAAACTAGCATAACCATTAAGTACTTTTTTCAAACATAGCCAAACCAAAGGCTTTGTTTCTGTGGAATGGAAAACAGCAACAGTTATTCCCCTCCACAAAGGTTGCCTAGCAACAGACAGACCAATAAGTCTGACCAGCCTCATATGTAAGGCCATGAAATGTATCATTATGGACCACATAAATAAAGACATATATGACCTCCAAACCCTGGATCCTACCCAATTTGGCTTTGTGAAGGACAAATCCTGCCTGTTAAATCTGGTGGATTGCTTTGAAAATGTGACCAAGGCCACTGACGAGGGCAAATCTGTGCACACAGCATACCTTGACCTAACAAAGGCTTTCAACACAATCTCACATTCAGGCATTACCAATAAACATTTTGGTTCAGTTACGAAATGGCCGAGGTTCCAGGAGTGGAGACCAGCATTGACTCATCTTATAATGAAAAGGGCGAGCTTAGGAAAGTAATTGGACAACTTTCCCAGCTAGTGGAACTTTTGACACCTGCGTGTGTTTCCATTGTCTCCCTAGTAGCAGGTCGAGCATTACCAGCAGTGAGCAACCGCTCACAACCGGGGCAGTTACTTCCTGGTTCTACACTACTGAATAACAACGTGGAAGTTGGTCCGCCAACTTCACAACAACGAGCATTATCGTTAGTGAGCAACCGCTCACAACCTGGACAGTTACTTCATGGTTCTACATCACGGACTGGTGACGCTGAAGCCGGTCCGTCTACTTCTCAGCAGCAGGATTTGGATTTCAGCGATTTTCCACAACTGTTGCGTTCCAATTCTGATGATAGGGGAGAAAGACAAATTGGTTTACCTGGGGCTCCTAAGGAACAACGCATGCAACGCGAACAGCGTACACCATGAGTACAAGGTGACTTTTCAAATCAGTCGAAAGTTTTTGATTTTAACAATTTTTTGGACAAACAATTTACTTTGAATTCTGTGTCCCCTGATTCTTACAACGTTGAATCAGGTGTTAAAACTTATAGAGAAAATCTTGACACATTGTATTTTTACTTAGATAAATATAAAAGATTGGGCTGTGATACTGCCTTTTTACAAGAATGTTTAGATAAGGGTATACTACCAAAGGGATTACGTGTTTGTAAATATCCCAATAGAGTTGAATTTGGTTCTATTTTTCACAAGGAATTGATAGATATTTTCAATAGATGTGGTTTGGATATGGTTAAAGCTATTATAGCAGAAAATGACAGAATTAGGACATCTCTTGTTTCCAAAATGAATTCTATAAATGTCAACATTATTAATGATTTGATGTTTACTATGGAATCTGAGAAAAATTCTTATTACAATATTTTTTCACATATTGAAAAGGACTGTATAAATAATATGAAAAGGAAAGCTAATAAACTGGAGAGAGACATTAAGGAATATAGATTAGGGATTGCATACCCCAAACCCAGACCATTCAAAGCTTACAGAAATGAAACTGGTGGACAAGAAAATGATAACTTTGATATAGGTCAGGATAGGGAAACAGTGATAGAAAATGGCAATGAGGAAGATTTTCTTGATGACATCCCTTTAGAACAAATTCCCCCTCTTCGCAGATCCAACCGGATTCGCAACCGGAGCCCTGTTCACTACAACCACGCTCACAACCATTACAGAACCAATTACAGGAGATAAATCTGGCCGATACTTTAATTAAACAGTCTGGTAACATCTTCGAATTTAACCAATATAAAATCTTTAACTACAGTTCCTTGGACATTTCCCAAGATTACTTTCACCTTTTTACAAAGGGTTTTAAATATATTCCCTTGAGGAAGGCTAGTATTCCTAGGGTATAGTAGATTTAAAGTTGTTTCTAAGAAAACAGAATTTGGGACTTTTGTTTCATGATTCTTCATCCAATATTCATACACCCTCTCTTCTTAATGAAAAAAAGTGTTTACAACCCTCCATTACATCCACAGTTAAAAAACTTATAGAAAGTGATGGAATGTGAAATTAGAAAAACTATTAACACACACAAAGTTTTTTCTAACCTTTCAAGGAATGAGAGTAACTTATTGTATTCATTGAAAAACAACAAGAACATTAGAATTATGCAACCAGATAAAGGGGGAGGTACTGTTCTTATGGATGTCATAAGTTATGAATCAAAGATGAAGGAAACCCTACAGGATACTTCCAAGTATTCCAAAGCTTCAATTAATGAAGTAAATATTTCTAAAGCTAAGATAAATCTAATTCTCAATGACCTATTGCTAGAAAATTCTATTGATGTAGATACATATAACTTTTTGATAAACAAAAATCCTAGGGTGCCCTCCGTATTTGGTATTCCGAAGGTTCAGAAGGATTCCCAAGACCCCCCACTACGTCTTATTGTCTCATCTGAAGGTTCTATTACCACTTCCCTAGCCAAATATGTTGACATAAAATTAAAAAGATTATGTAACCAGGGTGTCACAGTGTTAATGGATTCTTGGGATTTTCTTAGACAAGTGAAGACCAGTCTTTTTTCTAAGGATATTATTTTCATTACTCTGGACATTATAGATTTATTTGGTTCTATACCACATGATATTGGCCTTTCGTGGCTTGAGGAGAGTATGAGGGAAAATGGCGATTTTTCGACAGATGAATTCAGAATTTGCTTATTACTCATGGAAGTTATTCTCAAAAACAATTATATGTATTTTCAAGGTGAATTTTATAAGCAAGAAAAGGGGGTGGCCATGGGGGCCAGATGTTCACCCACATATGCAAACATTATACTCTCCTGGTGGGAAAAAGTTTTTATTAATCATTGTGATTTTAAACACTGTTGGGTCCTTTACAAACGGTTCTTGGACGATATTTGGATTAAACTCAGTTTTTTTATTGCCATTGGTCTCCTTCTCTTATTTGGAACTTTAAGCGAACCTTGTATTTATTACCAATAAACATAGCAAACTGAATGTAATCCCTTTCGTTATAAGATGGCTTGCCAGTTGGCTTACAAACAGGACACACACTACCAAAGTGGGTGACTCCACATCACCCAGCAGACCTGTTACCAGAGGGGGTGCCACAGAAGTCAGTGCTGGGGCTTCTGCTGTTTGGTTTATACTTCTCAGATGTTCAGGACAAAAGTAAGGGGTTGTGGCTGACCAAGTTTGCAGACAACTTCAAACTAGGTGGAATCATTGAATCCCCAAATGATGTCAGTATACTCCAGGAGGGACTCACACAGACCAGCAATTCAAACTGAATGCAAAGAAATGCATCATCATTCCCTTCAGCACAAACAATCTCTCCTCACACTATCAAATCAACAACAATACCCTAAGTACCCATGAAGTGGTAAGGGAATTATAAGCTGACTGCGACCTTAACTTCTACCACCATATGTCTACTGTAGTAGGAAAGCATAGCACACTTAATTAATAAAGGAATTATACTCGGCACTTATCCAGCCCATAATTGAGTATAACACCCTGTTTGGCATGTACAATACCAAGCACCTGCAGCAATTAGAGACCTCAGAGATTTCTAACAAAGAAGATCAAGGGGCTCCAGCATGTGCCTTACACAGACCGACTAAAGTCCCAGTCACTATACTCCATATCATATAGACTTCTTAGGGGAGACTTATGCCTGGCCTACAAAGCAATCCAAGACCTAAACCTAATTAACTTGCTGCATATCCATAAATCAAACGGGACTAGGGCTAATCATTCCTGGGCCCTAAATATGGCCTGTGACTTAAATATATCCTCTGAGAATGTTTTAAACATTTGTAATTATGCTTTCAACTTTTTATCTGATGAACTACAGAGTGTTAA
Source organism: Protopterus annectens (assembly GCF_019279795.1). Taxonomy (NCBI): domain Eukaryota; kingdom Metazoa; phylum Chordata; order Ceratodontiformes; family Protopteridae; genus Protopterus; species Protopterus annectens. The sequence goes on from NC_056742.1 coordinate 397,432,001, forward strand.
GTCATCCACAAAACGTAGATGAGAAACCTTTTAATAAAGTTGTTTCTAGGAACCAAATTTTAACCATAGCCTAATCTGATAAGTAAACAGCTTAGTGGGTTAAGAGCAAGATAAAACAGCAGCGGTGACAGAGTCACCCTAGAATATCCCCCTTCAAATTTTTATCCTTGGGATAATAATATGCCCTTTATCATGGCTTACCTGCAAAGTGGTTTGCCATTCTTTCATGATCACTGTAATGTAACTGATCAATGGAGGGTGCATCTTAATCATCTATAAGCATTCCTTTATCAATGAATGTGGGATGCTGTCAAATGCTTCTTTGAAATCTATCCAAGTCATACTTAAATTCTTCCCTTTTTTATAATTCTCTATTACGGCTTTATTTAGCAACAAATGATCCTTTGTTCTATATGCCTTTTTTGTTACCCTTGTCTTTTTTTGCCATAACTGAGTTATTTTCTAAATGACTATAAACTTTGCCTGAATCGATTCTAGTATATAGTTTGCATATTGTCAGAAGGCAAGTTATTGGTCTACAATTCTTAGGATGGCTTGCAGATTCACTCTTATGGAGAAGTATCATTTTTCCAGTTGTTTAACCAGGTTTGTGTCTGGGATGCACATGAAAGTAATTCTTACTCAGGGCTAAATCTTTGTGTAAAGATGTTAATGCTTTTAGCCAGATGTTAGGTATTGTGTTTGGGCCTGAGGTTTTCCATTCAGAAGCTTTTCTTAATTTGTTCTCAGTTTCTCCGATTATTATTTCATCTTATTTCCTACCCTGTACTTTAGAGGTCCTTACTGTTTTTTATTTGTTTTGTTTTTAATTCTTCTGTCCATTCAGTATCTTTGTTATATTTAGTGGTGTCTGTTTCTTGAATAAGTACTAACTATAAAGATATGGACATGTAGTAAGTTGTCTGCCAGTTGTCATATTGAGAAGAGCCAGGATTTGAATCCACAGAAACATGGGAACTGTAATTGAGGAAAGGTATTTAAATACCATTATCAACTTAGGAAAAAGTTTCTTAGAGCAGAATAATATAATGGTGGTTCAGCCCATAACTTTTCTATGACTGAAATTGAATTCTTGAATGTGCTATCACTTGGCTGAAAAGGTAAGACTATGCTCACATTAAGAGTTATAATGAATGGCTAAAGGATCTGTGCAAAAAATCAACAATGTGATTTAAATGTCTCAGAAGCCATCTGGTTTTATATGCAAGCTTCTTCTAATTGCAATCAGCATTATGATATACACAGATAATATCAACAAGAGAATAAGCATCTTTTTTTGGCTTTTCCCAGTCAGGGGTCACCACAGCAGATCACCTGTCCACTCATGATTGGCAGTAGAGTCTTACAGTGTTGAGTTGCCAGCCTGGCACCCAACCTTCCACAGAAGGCACACACACATGCACTCATGCCCAGGGCCAATTGAGTGTGTCCAATTCACCTACAGCATGTCTTTGGGAAGAAACCGGAGCACACGGAGGAAACCCATGTGACCACAGGGAGGACATGCAGACTCCACACAGAAGGCACCCCAGCCAAGGATTGAACCGGAGAACCTCTTGCTGTGAGGTGACAATGCTAATCGCTGCACCACCATGGCCACCCTAACAAGAGAATGAGCATAATGTTGCTTATTGTAAGCTTGTTTGGCTGTTTACACTATCATAGCTGTCATCTAACAGTGTTAAAAATAACACCCGACAGGTCAATGGGTAGGAATAGTAAGGAAGATTTCAGATAATAACAGATTATTTTTGGAGTTATAAAAGGAGAGAGTATATTTCCTGTAGTGGGTGTCTTTGCAGTTCTTGATTTATATCTATAGAGATTTCTTCGTCAGAGACCAGCAGTTATATCATACCAAATTCTGTCAATGTAATTGCAAGAAGGTGGCTTTATCGGTCAGGGTAATACAAAAATTAGTACTTCAGTGGAAGAAATCAGCAACTCTATTGGATACCTCACTAATGAGAATAGCTCAAAAATGGATTCATTTATCACAATAATAGTAAATAATGTAAACTACATTATGAAAAAGAACAAAAAGAGATGTATATTTGCAAACCCAAATCAGTGTATATTTGCAAACTAACCAAACACCAGTACCAAAGAGTTTAGTGGTTCACTGCAGCTTGACTTATTAAATGGATTAAACTGTTAAGTCCATTGAATAAACAGAACTGTACTAAATTCTGGTGCTGGTGTTGGTGTGTACACACACATGCACTCATGCCTAGGGCCAATTGAGTGTGTCCAATCCACCTACAGCATGTCTTTGGGAAGAAACCGGAGCACACGGAGGAAACCCATGTGACCACAGGGAGGACATGCAGACTCCACACAGAAGGCACCCCAGCCAAGGATTGAACCGGAGAACCTCTTGCTGTGAGGTGACAATGCTAATCGCTGCACCACCATGGCCACCCTAACAAGAGAATGAGCATAATGTTGCTTATTGTAAGCTTGTTTGTTCTAAAGGCTGTTTACACTATCATAGCTGTCATCTAACAGTGTTAAAAATAACACCCGACAGGTCAATGGGTAGGAATAGTAAGGAAGATTTCAGATAATAACAGATTATTTTTGGAGTTATAAAAGGAGAGAGTATATTTCCTGCAGTGGGTGTCTTTGCAGTTCTTGATTTATATGTATAGAGATTTCTTCGTCAGAGACCAGCAGTTATATCATACCAAATTCTGTCAATGTAATTGCAAGAAGGTGGCTTTATCGGTCAGGGTAATACAAAAATTAGTACTTCAGTGGAAGAAATCAGCAACTCTATTGGATACCTCACTAATGAGAATAGCTCAAAAATGGATTCATTTATCACAATAATAGTAAATAATGTAAACTACATTATGAAAAAGAACAAAAAGAGATGTATATTTGCAAACCCAAATCAGTGTATATTTGCAAACTAACCAAAAACCAGTACCAAAGAGTTTACTGGTTCACTGCAGCTTGACTTATTAAATGGATTAAACTGTTAAGTCCATTGAATAAACAGAACTGTACTAAATTCTGGTTTGGTGCTGGTGTTTGTTTGACTTGTGTATTATCATTAACCATGCATCTTTTATTGCCATGCAACACAAGGATTGCATTTCACATATATATGGGGTACACTCATTTTAATCAAGTGCTAGGTTGACATTTGTTTTGTCAACACCCTTTGGTCAACAAAAGAGATGACCAACAGTTGTTTGAGATCAAAAATTCCATTGGATGGAGAATATGCCCTTGGCCTAGGGATTGTGCCATCTTGCAGTTAGGATATATAATTAACATGGGGTGTGAAAGTTCGGGGCTGCTTGCCCCCTCAAAAACACATAGCTGAGTTTGCAATGTCAGAGATTAATCCCTGGAGCATGAGCCGAAGCATATCAGCATCTAGTGGATTTGATCTGGATCACTAGATCTAGATAGATAGATAAATATCTAGATATATAGATAGAAAGATAAAGGAATAAGTTCAGTAGGTTATGTCAGGATACAAAACACATAAATGGAACTGGGAAATCCATTGTAGTAAATCTGAGATTAAATTTTCTGTGGGTTACCAATGCATTTATGTTCAAGAAAGAGTGCACAATTTGAAACACAGAGCTTAAAACCAGATGTTTATAAACATTAAGCTGCCTGCAAAATATCCCAAATAACAACCAAACCAAAGGGTAAAAAAGTCAGACAAACAAGCCATTCAGTATAAACTTCCAGAAAGACCCAGTCAAGCTAGAGTCGTCTGTATGTAATACCTTAAACTTCAAGTAGAGGAGGCTCTGTGTTTGTAAAGTCTCGCCAAACAATCTACTTATGCTATTCTGACAAGGTCAGAAGAAGGCCAAAATATGGCATGTCTACAGCTAGTAGGGTTTGGCGTCATTGGTGTAAATATACCCATGAAGATTTAAAAATGCTGATGACATACAGGAATTCATTCATTGCTTGCTTAAAACACATGAGAGAAGAATGACTTAAATTTACCAGAAACAGACTGAAATCATATTGATTCAACACCATTAGTATGAAAATTATTCACAACATATGTTCAGGAACAACAATTGCTATAGACTGTAAAAAAAAAAACTACAAGGGAACAGAGCACAGGAGATATTGTTTGCTTTCCTCAATATATTACTGTTAACTTCATGTCAAGTTTTACCACTATTGATGTGCAGTGATCATGGGGTTATAAAGTTAATTTGTTGCTACATAATTCTGTGAAGCTTAAATCTAAAGCAATTTACAGAAGATTAATTACAGATTATATGAAAAACTAGAGTAATGGTTTCAGTGGAAAAGCTGTAGAAGGAGGTGTAGAAAGTTCTGAAAGAAAAATTAAGTGCAAAAAATAAAAAAGAAATGTTTAACATCAGGATCTAGGCATACAAGATCAGGAGATTTATTTCCATAAGAACAAGGTACTTGATTAAGTTGAGAGACAAAAATATAAGAAATGGAAAAGAGGTCAAACTACATGAAAACTGAATAAACTAGTTGGACAAACAAATTAAGCATAATGTGAGACAAGATCAAGAACAATTTGAAGAAATTTTATATAAAGATATTGAGCATAATCGGATATCATTTTATAGATATATAACATGTGGAAGATATAAGGACAAACAAATTGTTAAACTGTGTGTAGATTCTAAAATGTGTTTTCAGACACAATGGATTATAAATATATTAACAAAATCTTATGCAAAACAGTTTGGCTCCACAGAGGGTATAATAAGTTGTCCCAGTAACATCCAGGTAACATCAGATACTGAAATCAAATTAGATTATATTGAAAAAGAACTATGCAAACTGCATCCAAACAAAGCACAAGGAAGGAACAGAATTAATAATAATGACCTGAGAACACTTCAGCAAGAACTTACAGTACCATTATATCTATTTACCAGTTTGTATAAATATGGGGAGATTCCTCAAGATTGAAGGCATGCACTTATTACCTACCTTTACGGGAAAGACAAACCAAGAGTCATACAGATGCTTAACTCTACTTTCATATTGTAGAAAAATAAAGAATAAGGTAATATTGGTTAAGTTATTGTCAGAACCAGGAAGGATGGAACTTGAAACCATATATCAGCATGCATATGTTGAAAATAGATCTATTACCACCTGTAGCATGATGTTCTATAACAATATAATAACAAATATGACTGAAAAATCATGGTGTGATGTAAATTATATAGATTTAACTTCAGCTTGTAACAGGGTCATACATAAAACACTGATCGATAGATTAGAACACCTAGGTATTGATGTACTCTTGAGATGGATAACTATATAGCTTATAAATAGGACATGACACATTTTATTATTATTTACTTATTATTATCATATTGGACAGATGAAATTGATTACAGTCAGGGTAGCTCACAGGGCTCTGTCTTAGGCCCATACTTGTTTAGATTGTATCTTTCAGATCTTCTTCATCTGAGGTGTTCTACAGTCTGTATGCAGATGACTTGAAATAGGGTAAAGTGATTACTTGTGTTACAGATAAGCATACCTCTCAACCTCTTAGACCAAAACAATCTGGACAAAGCCATAAATAAAAGTAGGACAAAGGCCCAAAAATAGGGACAATTTTTAAATATTGCTCTTACAAACTTAGAAAGTTGATAGAAGAACTGGTTTTGCATTAGCATGAATTTTCTGGAGGATATGAAGTCTGAAGCTCAATTGTCTGTCATTATTTTCTAACTTCAATCTTTAATGATTTGCCACTAATTTTCTAGACAACCACAGTTTTATGAAAAATGGACCAAAAATATGAGGCAAAAATCTGGACATTCTGCGAAAATCTATACAGTTGATAGGTATGTCTGCAAAAGAATTGACTAAATTGACCACTTGGGCACAGGAGAATAATATAGTGATAAATACATCAAAAACTAAGTATATGAGATTTGGGAGACATAAATTGAAAGGTGAATATTTAATGTAACACAAAACAATTGAAACTGTAGATTCATTTAAGTACCCGGGTATATGGGTAGATCCAGCTTTGAGTTTTTCTAATCATATCAGCTAATTGGTTAATGATAGCTATAGAACTAAAGGTTGTATAAAATATTTATAAAGTCCAGGAAATCAGAAATGATGAAGTCATTTTTTTATTAATTATATTAGACCCAAACTTGAGTATGGAATAACAATATAAGATCCTTATATGGAAATATGTCAAGGGCATCTATGGATGTGAAAATTTAAGTTATTATGAAAGATTAAATATCTGAACTTGTACAGTGCCTCATATAGATATTTAAGAAAATGCCTTATTCAGGTATATAGGGCATTTAGAGAACTACGTCTGGGAATGTCTGGGTTATCAAAAGATAGTACAGAATCATCAGATAACCAATGTAGAAGATTCTACAGGAATAAGAAGTGCACTAATTGGTTTTCTGAGAGAGCAGCTGACACATTAACAGACTACCAAATTACATTAAAGCAAGCACAAGTTTAGAGATTTTAAGAACAGCCTGGGAACTTATTATGAGAAAAATTGTTTTGGTATATTGGCAGGCTAGAAGGACATTAATATCCATGCTTGAAATATCTGAATGTATGTATGTATGTATGTACATACAAAAGTAAAAAGTAAAATGTCATGGGAATTTAGAAGCCATGTAGCTAAAACAATTAACAGATCATCTGAAAATATCTCATGGGTCTTGACTATAGGGTATTCAAGGTATTACACAATCAAGACTCTAGCATGACTGGGTCTTTTCTTGCAGTTTTTTTCTAGACACAAACAATATATACCCATTATAACTAATAGCATACATTTTATTCTCTGACAGATTTAAATACTAAAATTATGCACACTAATAAGTTATGAGGCTAGAATAGAGACTACCTCAAAGAAAATATAATTTCTTTGCAAATCTCAGAATTGTGCATAGCCACTAAATATGAGTGACTTTAATAAATCTATGATATCTGGTATAATAGGCATTGTTCTGAGCTGATTTGCGATTAGTTTTATTAGCGGAAATTATTGCAGATGATAAGGGTTCCTTTTATGGATTGTAAACATTTCCTGAAACAGAACCTGCATTTATAGATCTATCATCAGCTGAAGATAATTTCACTGGCATCTGAGACAGCTCTGGACTGTAATGGTCCAACTCACTCTTTCACAGGTGTTGATGATTTGAGAAGCTTCAATAAATGCATGTACTTTCTCCTGTATGACTGTATACTCTCTCTCTCTCTCCCTGTAGTATGTAAGATCATATATTCATCACAGCTAATTACAGCTCTTTACATTTAAACTTTTTGGGGAAAGGTTTAATCTGTATCAGACAGTCCCCTTACTGGTTTGATTAAATGTATTTTTCACTTGCTATAGTATGATGAAACTAATTATCTCTGAAAACAAATCTGAGCTTTTGACAGATTCTGGACAATTTTCTGATGTCATTTGCTGAAGTATTCTATGCCTCACAAACATTGACTTAAGTACCTTGATTAGTGTTGTGATTAATTTATCTCTTCATTTCAACAATATCAGGGTATCTATAATAGTAGTCAACACAAAGCAAAGATTATTATATTGAAACAAGTTAACAGCAAGGCTAATTTCATACTTTTGTGAGGTACTACTTCCAACCAGTTCCTGTTTCTGATTTTGGTTTCTATGCCTACTAAAACATGAACAGTTTTGCACTTTCTATTATTTTTCTCATCATGTTATGCAATACATATCTTCGGTTCTCTCTGCACACTTAGACATTCCCATATAAGACTTGAAGATTTTTCAGTGTGTCTGTATTTAGTTTTGAGACTTAGACAAAATTATAAAGATCTTATCCCCTTTTATAATAAATTATATATGCTTGATAATTCCTCTTTGGAGCCATAATATGGTTTAGCAAAATGATGATAATGTTTTGCATTGTCTGGTCATCCTGATATCATGGCTTCTCTTAATATATGCAGTTAATTCTTTTCTAATTCTTTTAGTTTCTTGTGAGTCACTGGAATTTATGGTGTGGAGCTATACATCCCTAATTATAGCAGAGGTGGCCCAGGTTCAGGCTGAGACTCTGGTGTCTGAGGTACTGACAGTGAGGGAGAGATATGCCCATCCCAGAGGGGAAGGTGATCATCTCGGTATTCTCTGTGGGAAAACGTCCCTAAAGAGCAGTGTAACCTCCCCATGGCAGCAAGGATAACATGTGGTTCTCTGATGATTAATGATCCTAGTCGGCGCCAACCCTGGTGGAGCAAGTCTGGAGATATTAGGAGGGGTAGGTAGACCTGACATAGAACTGGGGCACTGGCCTGAGCTGATGGATGGCTTTGTGAGAGGACGAGAAATACTTTTAAGACTCCCAAATTTTTTTCCAGCAAATCTTCTGTGCAATAATTCATATACATTATAATAAGAATGTCAGCAGTATACATAGGAACCTAGAACATACTAGGGAAGTGATCACTGACCCAATAAATCGTGGGTTTATCCTCTATACAAATTGATTTTCTGTTGCGGCCCTGGTGATTGGCACCTATATCAATTGTGCTTTCGAATATATACACACTGAGTTAACGGAGCCTATTATTGCTAGCTACTTCTTTACATGTCTAGGGATAACTTGGACATTCAGCTTCCCTGATATTATCAGCCTTTCAATTATGTGAATGAGGCTATATGTTTTAATCTAATTGATACATTTTTCCACTCTTCTAGCATCTTCTTTTCAATTTTTGTGTTGGTTTAAGGGACACATTTAGCAGTCACATTTGAATTGTTGATTGTTTGTTACAGGAAGTTTTGATTGTATCAACAACCAAGTTTGCGATATATAGGGGATTAACAGGATGGATCTTTCCAAACAGGGATGATTTGGAAATTTTGGGGTTGCGATAACTGGGTTTAGATAATGCTACTATGGGTGTTACAGGCCCTGACAGCATTTGTGGCACACTCTTTCAGAAACTCACCAAAAATATGAGGACATTGAGGTCCAATATTTGGCAACTGAAACTTTTTAAGGTCTACAAATTCAAAAACATTACCCCACATGGACTAAGGGTTTGGATTCAACCTTTAGTGAGCCAGGTGGATGATAAGTTATCACAAAATTGGGTTCAGGCCCAGCACAAGGCATCTATGGCTTTCGTAGATGCTCTTATTTCGTATTATGAGAGAACTATTGATCAATGTATTGGGGAAGTCAGACATAATTGTGTTGAGGTCAAATGTTATGGATGGGAACCTTTTTTTACTAAATATCTTAATTCATTGGCCAAAGATCTAGCTGTTTTAGAACAGCAATTAAAAAATAAAAAGATGCAGAAGTTTGATCGTGACATCTTAGATTATGATAGAGGGAAACCTTTTGGTATACAAATGAATGTCAGATTCCAGGATCAAGGGTATAATAAACAAGTCAGTAAAAGAAAAGACCCAGGTCAATATTGAGGAATAAGGGGAATGGTCATAGTGGTACCTCAGGAGATGAATCTTCATCTGCTACTGATGTAGAATTGACTTCCACCTAGGAGTCACCTATTGCTAAGAGAAGGCCCAGTGGCCCAGTACTGACCCTTTAGGGGGAAGAGTCACAGAGGGGGTAGAAAACATCAAACAAGTAGGCAGCATTCAACAACTTCTGGACATGATTCTACACCACTAAATGTTATCAATAATGTGCACCACATATCTACTCAGGCTTTGTCTGATATTGAAATAAACCTACTCAACAAGGGTCTAAATTTTGTCCCAGGTGTTTTTGTCAATGAAGATGTATTTATTAATGATTTTAGAAAATTTTGTAGAGTATTGAATCTGAAATTATTATTTTTTTCAGGTAATGACCAGGCTGAAAGATCTACTGGTTTCCACTTTCGTAAATCCAATTTCATGCCACCCATGGATAAACATGTTTTGATATTTAAAGATTGTGTTCTCAAAGATTTACATTTTAATAAAAATGTACACAGTAACATCAAACACAATCTTACCAAACAGGAACAACAGGCTCTGACCAAACTTAGTAACAACCATGACATGGCAATTTTACCAGCAGATAAAGGGGGGGGGCAGTTGTCATCATGGATTGGTCCATGTATCTAGCTGAGGCAGAAAGACAACTATCCAATGGCCAATTCTATATGCACATGCCACTGGATCCAACTTTCAAATTTAAAAAAGAGATTGATCAATTTTTGAAACTGGCCCAGGAGGAAGGTATCATTAGTCAAAAAGTGGGGTTTCAAATTACTGTACCCGAACCACAATCCCAATACTTATATTTACTGCCCAAGATTTATAAACATCCAACCCAACCACCAGGGAGACCAATCGTGTCAGGCAGTGGGTCTCTTACAGAACCTCTATCGGCCTTTTTCACTAAATATTTACAACCACTACTACCTATGGTAAGAGCAAGGATTAAAGATACTACACAGTTTCTTCAGATAATCAGTAATACTCAATTGGGAGGAGAGGCTAGATTCTGCCCTTCTGAGATGGGAATTTCTGGTTAAAGGCTTATTGCACATGCTTACTTGAACTGTTTCTTTCTGAAATCAGTACGCCTTGTTTGCTGTAGCATAGACTAGATTCAGGCCGGCTGGATCTAGCTTTGTTTGTATAACTTGTGTACTGATACAGGCCGTCTTTTTTGGAGAAGGTTTCTCTGTACCCTAGTGGCAGGACTGTGCAGTTAGAACTTGTCTGATTGAAGACTGCTGGAACAGGGCTCAGTTTTAAGCTTTTTAACTGGTTAATTGGGTAAAATGTTGTTTTGATTGTATCTGCTCTATTTTCTGGAAAATATATATATATACTTGTTTCTCGCCTTTCTGAACTAGTATAGTCCAGTTTTCATGTTATTGCTGAATTCAGGGCTGTGTTACAAGTTTCTGTGTTGCCATACCTTACTTGGATAGAAGGAAGTTTCTCTGTTCACCTGTGAGAGAGGGGAGCTTTGAGCAGGCTATCTGTCCCTGGAGGAGTGGTTTCAGCCCAGAGGTTATTAGTTTATTGGCCTTTTTGGGCTAATTTTTATTGTATCTGCTCTGTTTTCTGAAAATAAAAATTATATACTTGTTTCCCTCCTTTCTGAACTAGTATAGTCCAGTTTTCAGGTTATTGCTGAATCCAGGGCTGTGTTACAAGTTACTGTGTTGCCATTACCTTACTTGGATAGAAGGAAGTTTCTCTGTTCATCTGTGAGAGAGGGGAACTTTGAGCAGCCTATCTGTCCCTGGAGGAGTGGTTTCAGCCCAGAAGTTAGTAGTTTATTGGCCATTTTGGGCTAATTTCTATCTCTTTCACTTTCCTGCTATAAAAACCTCATTTGCACAGTTTTTATGCTTGTATTCCGCTCAGCAAGTGCCTTCCAGGTGTTCTGCAGAGTCTACAGCACCAGCGAGACAAAAAAGTGACTTTGGAGTGATTAAGTATCACTTTTCTGCTTTTCTTGCTGTCTGAACTAAATCCGCCTAAAATGCCAGTTTTTTTAGCGAGTCTGTGATTTAAAAATGTTGTTATTGTATACAACTCTGCACAGCTCCTCGTGGTGTCCTGCATAGTGATACAGGCAACAGAGAGACCCAAGAGAGACTTTTCCAGATTTAAGCATTTTTTTCTCTGTTTTTTTGCTCCGACTGCCTTTTCCCGCCTAAAACGCAGATTTCTAACTGATCTGTGCTTTAAAAAGTTTAAATTGCATTTGCCTTCTGCTTTTTACAGTTTTTGCACTTGTTTTATATCAATTTAAGTTGTTTTTGTATTGTATAACTGTTGTAGGCTACACACGAAAGTGCACTAGCCTGTTTATAGCATTTACAGTGTTTTCTGTGTGTTTTTCTGCTGTTTCCTGAAAAAAACAAAAACAAAAAACAAAAACAAACCGCCTTTCCTGAACTAGATTAGTCCAGATTTCAGGTTTTGCTGAATTCCGGACTGTGGTATAGTTTCCTGTGTTGCCCATATCCTTACTTGGATATGGGGAAGCTTCTCTGTTCACCAGTGAGAGTGGGGAGCTTTGAGCAGCCTATCTGTCCCTGGAGGAGTGGTCTCAGCCCTGAAACTAGTAGCTTATTGGCCGTTTTGGGTCAATTCCTATCTCTTTCAGTTTCCCTGCTTTAAAACCTGCAATTGTGTGGTTTTGCACAATTTTGCGCACAGCGCAGCATTGGGCAGCACTGCTTAAACGGGTTTAAACTGTTCCCGGCTCCACAAAGTCTGCTCTTCACTTTTTCCCTTAGAACTGTTCTAAATCTCAACATAAGCACTCTATTTTCATTATAAAGCCCTGCAGTTGCTCGTATAAGTAATCTCATAAGTAAGCACTCATAAACTAAAGCACTACACCCTCTTATACTCTCTTTAAGTACTTGGCTCCCTATTGGTCCTTTTTGATCAGTTAAAAAGTAGTTCCTTATACTATTCTGGCATGTCCAAAAGTCAGTTTTGGGTTTACTCTCCAGTCCAGCTGGTGAATCTGGGAATCTTGAGGCAATGCTACAACTGCCTTATGTGCACAGACCACCCTCTCCTCCTCCCAGCAAGCTCAAATATATGTGAGAGATGCAACTATATAGCCAAACTGGAGGCAGAGCTCTCTCAACCCAGTACTGACGCAGTCAGTCAGGAGGAGAAGGTAACCACACACACCACAAATCCAGTCTCACATAGACCTATCGCAACAGCAAACCAAACACATAAACACACAAAAACATACTCGGAGGCTCTAAATAAAAATCTGCCCAAGCAACAGAGACCTCCAAAACAGACATCCAAGCAACCGCTACCCCACAACAATACCCACGTATCACATAGTTCACAAAGTCAGTGTGCCACACAGTCACAGCCCTTAAGGCTAAACAACACACCTAATACACTTGTAATAGGTGACTCTATTGTCAGACACCCTGACGTCCCACTCACCAGGCTGAACAAGGAGAAGGTCACTGTAAGCTGCCTGTCAGGTCCTGGGATCCGCCACATAACACAAGCACTCAGGTCACTCCAAAGCAAGTACAAATATGACTCTGTCATTGTCCATGCTGGTGTGAATGACCTGAGAAGTACCTCCCTGGACTACATGAAAAGAGACATAGAGGAGCTCTCTGATCATGTAGCCCAGGCCGGTAGGACCATGACCTTGAGTAGCATCTTACCCTCACCAAGAATGATGTCACAGTATAAAGACAAAATGATCAATTTTAACAATTGGCTAAAGTATTGGTGTCATTCAAAGGGGATCCAGTGTCTGTCAGCCTGGGATGACATGCTTGACAAGCCAAGTTGCTTTGCTAGGGACAGCTTGCACCTGTCACCCCTGGGCTTTCGAATATTGGCTAAGGCTCTTGCCACCCCCATAGTGCCTTTTTTAGGCAAGGCTCAAAAGAAAAACCCACCTCCATAGACAACACAAGGAAAAAGAAACTAAGGGTAATGTTGCTCAATGCCAGAAGTCTAAACCTCAAGATGCACACACTCGAGGCTCTCCTCAGTATGGAGAATATTGATATCTGTGCAGTAACAGAAACCTGGTTCAAGGCTCCCAAGAGCACCCCAGCACTACTAGGTTATACCTCATACCATGCTTTTCGGCCCCAAAACTCGGACCGAATCACGAAAGGAGGGGGAGTATCCATATTCATCAAAGATACCCACACCTCCAGGTTAGTGCCACTGCACGAAGCATCGGAGACCATCCATGTGCAACTAACAGTGGGCAAAATTGCCTTTCAGTTTGTAGCCTGGAACAGACCACCCTCCCAAATTCAGGAACCCCACCCAGCTTTCCTGAGAACACTGGAGAATATGAAGGTCTCTCCAAACACCATCATATTGGGTGACTTCAACTACCCAAACATAGACTGGGAGCACTACTCAAGCCCCAACGCCCTCTCCCAATGGTTCCTAGAATTTATAAACTCAAATGCTATGGAACAACTGGTCACCACTCCCACAAGAGGGGAAAACATATTGGACCTGATCATCACCAACATGGGGACTCTATGTTCCATACCAGAGGTATACCTCTCATTGGTAAGATCTGACCATAAATTAATCTCACTGGACATCCATATTCCATCCCCACCCCCAGCCAAGTAAACCACGGTGAAGAACTTCTCAAAAGCAAACTTCACACTTCTCAAAACCGAGGTGGAATCCTTCAAAGCCTCCGGGCCAGTGGTAAATATGGCCCAAACCGCAGAATCCTTTACAAATGCATTCTATGGACACCTACAGGAATGCATGGATCTTGCTATCCCAAATAAAACCAAGACTCACTCCTCCAAAGGCAGGAGACCTGTCTGGTGGACCCCAGCCATAAATAAGCTATACAACAGAAGGAGGAAGCTACTAAAATCCCAAAAAGGGAAGGCATCTCTGATCAGTACTAGCAAGAAACTACGATCCCTCATAAAATTATCTAAGGCCAGCTTCAAAAGAAAAATTGCACAAGACGCTAAAGATAATCACAAGGCCTTCTTTAGTTATGTCAGGAACCTGGGTGGCAACTTCCAGATATGCTCTGAGTTAGTGCAAAATGACAAAAAATACACTGAATCCACAGACATTGACAACATCCTGGCAGGCAGGTTCAGTGCAAACTTCTGCCCCCCTTCCCCCCTAAAAGAGCACATGTCTATCCCAACAGAGTGTAGCCTCCCTGACATCATAGATGCACAGGTGAGAGCTGCCCTCTCCAAAGCAAAAAACACAGCATCAGTGGGACTGGACGGTGTCCCGGGCTGCATCTTACATGAACTCCAAGAAGAACTGAACCCTCACATAAAGTCACTGTTCAGTCTCAGCCTTACTACAGGATATGTACCCAAGGAATGACGTACAGCAACAGTGGTCCCACTCCACAAAGGTGGTGCCACAACGGATCCCAGAAACTATTGCCCTATAAGCCTGACTAGACTGGTCTGCAAAGCTATGGAGCGTATCATCATGGAACTCATAAACAAAGACATTGGGAACCTCCAAACACAGGATACTACCCAATTCGGCTTTGTTAAGGGCAGATCTTGCCTCTTGAACCTGGTCGACTTCTTTGAAACAGTCACCAAGGCCATAGATGAAGGGAAGGTGGTCCACACAGCCTACCTGGACCTCGCAAAAGCCTTCGACACAGTACCCCACTCGGGCATCAAAAATAAGCTCACCGGCTTAAATATCAACCCCTATGTCACAAGATGGGTTGCAAACTGGCTCAGGAATAGAACCCACATGGTCAGAGTTGCAGGTGCCATGTCAGACTCTAAACCAGTTACAAGTAGCGTCCCACAAGGCTCAGTCCTGGGACCTCTCTTGTTCGGTATATATTTCTCTGAGGTACAGGCTAACACGGGAGGACTATGGCTGACCAAGTTCGCAGATGACTGCAAACTGGGTGCCATAATCGACTCACCGACTGACACAAGCATCCTCCAAAAGGGTCTCACAGAGATTGATAACTGGTGCCAGAGCCATGGCCTAAAGCTACTTGCCAAAAAGTGCATAGTCATCCCCTTTGGGAAAAACAAAGTGCCCACATATTACCATATAGGTGGTAATCCATTAAGTACAGAAGAAGTAATTAGGGATTTGGGGACCCAAGTAGATAGCAATCTCTCCTTTGACAATCATGTTGCCAAAGTGGTTAGAAAGACCTTCTATATAGCCCACCTTATCACGAAAGGGTTCACATCTAGATCAAGAGAGGTAATTGTGCCCCTCTACTCATCACTCATCAGGCCAATAATTGAATACAATGCCCCATTTGGGATGTACCTTACCCGGCACCTGCAGCAACTGAAAAGACCCCAAAAGTACCTCACCAAGAGGATCAAGGGACTCAAACAGATGCCCTACGCAGTTAGGCTAAAGAAACTCCAGCTCTACTCAGTTGCTTGCCGCCTACTCAGAGGCGATCTGTGCCTGACGTATAAAGCCATGTCCAAACCAGAATTAATGGACATGCTCCAACTCAGGAAATCCAAATCCCTTAGAGCTACAGGCTCCAGGGACTTAAACCTCAGCCCAGAAATAAATAGGACATGCTGGAGGGACATATTCATATCCTAGAGGCTCCCCTCACTCTGGAACAAAATCCCAATCCATGTTAGGCAGAGCCCCTCAATGACCCTCTTCAAGAGAAATCTTGACGAGTGGATGGGAGATCATAGGTTTACCCCTGGGATCTCTTCTGTGTCCCTACTAGACAGAGGCACAGTAAACTAACCTTAAAATGGCTATCTTCTGTGACCTACTATACAGAGGCACAGTCAACTAATCTAAAAGGGTGGCGAAAGCCAAACACACTCTGGCTAGGCTTATAAATGCCCTAGGGCAGATAGCTTAGTATCAACCTATGAACCTATGAACCTATGGAACCTGGTTGGCTGATGTGTACATTGGACACCACCGCTTTATATACCATCATTTCCCATTGGTCTGGTCTAGAAGCCATTCATTTTTGTTTGGAGAGAGCTGATATATACACTCCCAGGTTTAACACCTTATTAATTTGTCTTACTGAAAATGTTTTAACAAAGAATGTTTTCTTTTTCCATAGGAAATGCTATTGGCAAGTTAGAGGGACTGCTATGGTGGCATCCTTTGCCCCCATTTATGCTGATTTGTTTATGGGGTACATTGAAGAACAACTTATTTATGATGCCAGCCACAACATATTTTTGGATGAATTGGATATTTGGAAGTGGTACTTGGATGATTGTTGGATGGTGTGGAGAGGAGATGTGATATATGTACAAGAATTCGTACAATATTTAAATGACAAGTGAGATATTCACTTTACATTGAATTGGGATTACAATAGAATTACCTTTCTGGATGTGAGTGTCATCTGGGAGACTGATCACATGCTTAGAACAGAGGTATTCCGGAAATTTCCACAATTTAATACCCTGCTTCATGCAACAAGTCATCATCCTCGACACATCATCTATAACATCCTCAAGTCCCAGTTTTTTGTGGATTAAATGCATCTGCTCCACTGAGCATGCATTTTCATTACAACAACAGGATCTAGTTCAGGGGTGGGCAAACTTTTTGATTCGTGGGCCACATTGAGTTCTAACATTTGACAAAGGGGCCGGAACAGGAGCAGATAGATGGCATGCTTTGAAAACATCACCTCATTGGGGGAAAAATACACATCTTGGGATATGGAGAAAATGTGTGCTTTAATTTCCAATGAAAATGAAGAAAAGCATTACAAACTGTCTCACAATGAAAATAGAGTTGGCATTAAAACTTCTCTACATTCATTAAAATAGCATTGAAATCTACACCACATCCAAAGAAAATGCATCTGGCCAATGGTGGATAAAGATTACCTTTGTGCTGTTTTCAAATCATTATCCCCTTGCACACAACAAGAAAGATATATGTGTTCTTTGTTACACCTTCCTGACTTTAGTAAATTATATTCCTTGTATAATAAATAATAAATAATAAATGAAATAAGCAGGGAAGCTAATACTGCAAATAAATATCATTAATATAAAAATATACAGTATATTAGTATATAATGCCTTTCAAGATTCTGAAATAAACTTCCTCTTTACTATACGATTTAACTTAATAATTAACTTCCTTCAAAAATAACCTTGATGCATTTGTTTGGGAAGTAGAAAATACTAACGTAAGATTATGGCAATCCTGCTTCTTGAAGACCAGTAGATCATAAGCTTGTCAGAGTAACCTTCTGATTGTAAATCTATAAAAAAGTAGTAAGAATATTTCCAATGCTAATTAATGGCTGTAGGCAACAATGAGTGCAACATGGACATTACAAGAGGCAAAAGAAAGGATTTCAGAACAAAACATGAATATCTACAAAATGATCAGCTTGAGTTGCAATAGATAAAGCAGTCAACTTGCTATCCATAGCAAGATCACAGCTCTTATTGAGTTAAACAAGCACAAGTCCAGCAAGAAGTAAATCAGTCATCCTAGCCTAAGGCAGACCCTGATAACATTTTACAAGAGTGTGCCAATTCAGGGATGGATTGGGTTATTTATCGTGTGAAATCATATCCAGATTTCCCCAAAAGTGATTAATGTGACACAGGGCAGAGTGCTACAGTGCTTAGTAGAAGAAAAGAATGAACTGGAACTGAAAAGATGGTGTCTCTTGTTGTATTGTTAAGTAAGCTGAACCAATAGCGTGGCAAGAATAATAAATCTAGTCAAAAAAGATAGATACATTTAGTCATACAACTGGAAGAGATGCATTAAGAACACTGCCTACTGCAGAAAAATAAAGAAGCAGTTTCAGGCATGCTTAAGTCTAAATATTTTTTTTTTTCATTTGTAGATGAAAATCAAACCTTCTGGCAAATTAAGCTGGGTGAATCTTTCTAGCAGCATTCATTCACTTTCTCTCTCCGATCACTCACACACACACACACACACACACACACACACACACACACACACACACACACACACACACTTCACCTTTCAAACCTGCATTCATTCACTTTCTCTCTCCGATCGCTCACACACACACACACACACACACACACACACACACACACACACACACACACACACACACACACACTTCACCTTTCAAACCTGCATTCACTCACTTTCTCTCTCCAATCGTTCACACACACACACACACACACTTCACCTTTCAAACCTGCATTCACTCACTTTCTCTCTCTGATCGCTCACACACACATGCACACACACACACACACACACACACACACACACACACACACACACACTTCACCTTTCAAACCTGCATTCACTCACTTTCTCTCTCCAATCGTTCACACACACACACTTCACCTTTCAAACCTGCATTCACTCACTTTCTCTCTCCGATCGCTCACACACACACACACACACTTCACCTTTCAAACCTGCATTCACTCACTTTCTCTCTCCGATCATTCACACACACACACACATGCATTCAGTGATTCACTCACTTTCTCTTTCCTATCGCATACACACACACACACACACACACACACACACTCTCTCTCTCTTACCCTGAGTAGTGCTCGGCATCTTCTGTTCAATCCATCCTCATGTTGCTGCTGCTGCCATTAATCCTGGGCCCGACTCCGTTTCAGGACTCGCTGAGTCAGCCTCTTCTGTTCCACATGTTGCATTCCCGCTGACTGTTAACTTAACCGCCAGCCAGCTGGAAATGATGATGCGAGCTCCTTGAGCTCAATTCCGACTGGCTGGTAGCCTGACGGTGCTGACGTCATCGCGCACGTGATGATGTCAGCCCCGACAGCGTGAAAATTTTAAAAAAATTATTACAATTTATTACATTTTTTAAAGTTTGGCGGGCCGAATCAAAACGTTTAATGGGCCGCATGTGGCCCCCGGGCCGTAGTTTGCCCATGCCTGATCTAGTTAATAGGTTTCTCAGTAGGGGCTATAATGCTTATAACATAAATAAAGCTTGTTCATTTGCCTCAGAACAATCTAGAGCGAATCTTTTGGAGTATCAACATACCCCTAACAATTCGGATAGAGATCTAGTTCAACCCATACACCTGATCACCTCTTTTGGATGCAACATCAACACTTTTAGACAGATTATTGACAACCATTGGGACATATTGTTTGTCAACAAAAGATTATCTGAACTATTATCCTCTTAATGTTTATTTTCATATTGTAGAGGTCCCACACTCAACTCTTATTTTACCCATTATAAACATTCGTCCCCCTCCAATACACAGCAGCTCACATTATTTGGTGATAAATTGGTGGGTAGTGTTTCCTGTGGTCACTGTCCTGCATGTGTATATGTTTCAAAAACTAAAGAATTAACCAGCAGCAATATCTCTAAGATATATCAGATCCAGTCTTTTGGAAATTGTAGCAGTGACTGGGTCATATATTTAGCAACCTGTTTTTGTTCCACCTTTTATGTGGGACAAACATCTCGGCCACTGAGGTTTTGTATAAGTGAACATCTCAGTTACATTAGAAACAAAAGAATGTCCAGTTCATTATTTAAGCATACAATGACTCATACCACTTCCCGATTTAATGTCACTATTATAGATAAAGTCCAGGGCAATAAGATGTGTAAAGCAGGATGGCATGCCATTTTGAATGAAAAAGAATCAAGTTGGATTGTTAGGCTGGGTGTTTTGTTAAGCCTGGCCTTAAAGAGCTTAGTTAAATTTGGTATGAACCAACAGGAAGATGACTCTTATTATGTGATTAAATCAATAATTACTTCTGTGTGTTAAAGCACTGAAGAAGGCATTACTATTGCCAAAACTGGTTTGTTCTTATTTTTGGAGTTGCCACAATAAAGGATTGAATATTCTTCTGACCTTCTTGGTGCTGGACAATTTTTGTGTTTATGGCACAATAAGATGGCTAGCCATATATACCCTTAAGCAGATAAATTTAAATGTACTTGCCACCATTTTCAAGCATTTAATAGTGTTCACCTCCAAAATGAAGAATGATTGTACATGATAACCCTGGTGCAAATTTGTGTTTTCTTATCCCGTTAACAGGACTAGCCTTATAGGTAGCCAGAGTAGCAGTTTGTTTGACCTCTAGCAGTAGTAACGTATTCCACAAGCTAGGAATCTATTTCTCCAGTGAGTCGTGTTTATTTGTTGTTGTACATTTAAGTCCTTTTGTGTGAGTTTTTGTAGAGTCATTGGTTTTGTGAAGAATTAGGGGGTCAAATAGGACTGGGCCTTTCATGGCTCAAAAAGTAAGACACAGCTTACATCATACTGCAGACTGCTGACTATAACAAAAGTCATGCTAAACTTCTGGGGTAGTTGAAGGCTTTAAGATCTTTAATTTTCTTGGTTAGAAATTTCTGGGGCCTTTTCAGTTGAGTGATATGCTAGGATTGGTATATATCAAATGAGGCATTGTATTCAATGATGGGTGTGTTAATGAAAGAGTACAGTGGTAGGGTGATGCCTCTGGATTTTAAAAATATTCCTTTGGAAATTAACTGGGTCAGTTAGAAGTATTTCCTGATTGCGGTAGAAACAAGATGACCAAATGAGAGAAAGTAATTGACATAACTGCCTAGGTCTGTTATGACTGCAACTGTTTAGAGGAGTACCATTTATACCATATAAGGTGGGAACAGCCATTACGCAAACCACTACTGTGTTACACTTTTCTCATTTAGTTTGTTTTTAACACACCATGTATGTGCACATTCCAGCCCTTGCTGGACCTGTTCTGTATCAGTGGATCAGTATTTTTAAAAAAAGTGAGCAAAAGATGCTTCCTTGGAAACTGTAGCACCCGCATTACTATTGTTATTTTTTTTAATTTAGGATGGGACCATAATCTGTAAATTTAGTACATGATTGGTGCTTTACCATAGGTTGCCAAGTTTGGAACACAGCTATGTAAATCTCATGCTGTGGCTCTGAAACTACAAGGTACATGCCACATGTAATTAAATCTGGATTGTTTGATTCCCATGATGAAATTCAGAATCTGGGTTCAACTACTGTAGGGTTGAAAGGATGGTGGTTGGCAGCTTGTTGCATGTAACTATTCTCCATCTGGCCACCCATTACTGAAGCTCATTTTTGGATCTGGGCAGATTTTATAGGTTAGTCTTGTATGCATTGTGCAATTACACCACTTTCTCAACTTTTTCCAAAGCATGCAGTATCTTTGGCACCAGATACTGTGCAATGAAACATGGGCACAGTGTTTGTACAAGTTAGTGTCATAATTGTTTCTGATTGCATCATTTGTGGTGTTACAAGCTGCAGTAGGGATGGTAGAATATTTGGAGAGTTGCACATGTCCTGCTGCTTTAATCATGTGGTCCAAATCTGTTATCGTACTTGATTGAAGACAATCTTGCTGGAGGGTATCTCATGTCTTTTTATCAAATTCTTTCTTGGTCTCCAACTCGATCATGTCATCAGTGCTGTCATAGGTGACACTGGATGTAGTGCAGGCCTCCTCACATTCAGTAGGACTTCCAGATGGAATCAAAGCTACTGGTTTGTTACTCACATATTTAGTTGGAAGAAAGTGTTTGGACTATGAAGACCTGCAGCTGATTCTCCAGGAGGATCAGATCTGATGTTGTTAATCTTCGTTCATTCCTTACGATGGGTTATTGGTTCCATCCTCGGAACTGAGTCAGCCTTATCCCAAGCTCACATCAGCCAAAAACTCTTGAGCCAAGATTCTACCCAGAATGCTCTGCTCCCTGTTACCTCAGATCTCGTTTGCTGCATTGCTGTACAGCAGTGTCAAGCCTTCTCTCTGAGTTAAGTGTTCGACTTTTTGAAGTTTTTCTATTAGTGTATAGAAAGCTTTTCAGTTCTTCACTATCTCTATCTTCTTACCCTATCACAGCTTTGAGACTCTCTCCCTATAGTATATTCTGACCCTTTTTCTTACCTTTGAAGTAATTCTCCATTACCATTGTTGGTAATTCTTTCTTTCCCTTTCCCACCTTTCTGAGTACTTTCATAACTTTTTAGTAGTATTGTAGTTTTTCCCTTGATATTAAAATGTCGGATAAGAAAACTAGTGTTGGTTTCAAACAATGTACAGAATGCGGCCATAAGTTACCGCTTTCTGATGGTCATGACTTGTGTGTTTATTGTCTGAATGTTTCCCACCTGTCAGTAGACCCCCCCCCCCCGTGTGGGATTTGTAGAAATTTCTCGACTAGGACTGTGAACAAAAGGAAGAACAAACTTATACTAATAAGCCTCCTTAAATCTTCTTTCTGCGAGGCTATCCCTGGGTCTTAGGGCTCACCCCCTCCTTCTAAACCCTGTAAGAGGCGCTCTTCTTCTTTCTCCTTGAGTTTGCTCACTTCGTCTCCCTCTGAAGACCACAAGGAGTCGACTCACAAAAAAGGTGAAAACTTCGGGCCTGTCATTGCCATCTGTGGTCCTTTCAGCCCCAGCCTCGGCACCACCCCAATTTGTTCTCACTCCAGCTATCTCTTCTTCACCGCCACCAGCACTGGAGTTCCCGGTGCAGACACTCACAGCTCCAACAGTATCATCACAGGCTTTTTCGGCACTGCTGACTTCAGTACAGACTCTTGGCACCGTCTCTACTGGTACAGTCTCCTTCAGCACCATTGGTGCTGACTCCTTTAGCTCCATCCTTGCTGATGCAGTCAACTTCCAGGATACTGCCCTCTTCGGTGCAGACGCCTTCGGAACCAACCTGCTCGGTGCAGTCACTTTTGGCACCATGGTTACCAGTGCAGACACCTTCTTTGACGGCACTGTATTCATTGGTGCAGACATTTGCCACACCACCCTTCACGATGCAGACACCCTCAACACCTATGGCACCACCTTTGTTGGCACAGATACCCTCGGCACCATTATCCTCTGTGCAGACACTCTCAGCTCCAGGCTCTACATTACCAGTACTACGTACTCTCCCTCCATAGACCCTTTTGTGGGAAGTCAGTACAGCCCCTTTTTGGACAGGCTAGAATCTCTATCAGGTCTCTCTATGAGGTCGACCAGTAGCTTTTCAGAACGGGATGTGTTGCGGCTTGCCGATCAGTTGCTTGTGGCCAGGGGACTCTCTAATCCATCTAAAGCTGCGTTCCCTCTTGCAGGTGACTGTATTTCTCCACAGACTCCATCTTATACTCCTCCTTTGACTTCCGGGGAAGCATCAAAGCCCCTTCCTCTGACAGCAGCTTCCCTTCCTTTGACACCAACAGTGGACCTCACTTTGGAGCCAGAGTCATCCTTGTGGCCCTCGGTGCACTGGGTAATGGACCCTTGTCAGGCTAGTGGTTGTGCCATGATAGCAGGCACTCTTGGTTCGATGCCAATATTTTTGATGCCAATATTTTCTATGGCACCCTCCAGGAATCCTCCTTCTCTCATGCTCCACAGCCCTCTTGAGACTCCTGGTCTGGGGGTCAGCTCATTGGAGTGGGGTGTGACCCTGGTCCCGAGGTTGTCATGCTTGGCTCTGGGCTCCCATCCCTCTTTGGGTGGTCCAGCCTTCCAAGCCATGGAGAGGGAACTTGCCTCTGCTGGCAAAACATCCCCGTCAGAGTCCTTGCCCCCCTCTGTGCCACAACTGTTACAAGCCATAACTACTGGACCCCCAGCACATGGGCCTCAGGCTTCTCCCTTGCAGGAGATCCCCTCCTCACAATCTTCCCCAGAGCTCCTCACTGAGGAAGTCCCTTGCAAGGCTTCATGCAAGAGGAAGCACATGGACTCCACTGAGCAGTCTCTAACTGAAGATACAGGCTTTGATGATGGAGAAGGGTCTCCACAGTCACCCTCTGATGAGGTGTCCTTTGGTGACATCCTCAAGATCCTAAGACAGAGGGGTGACTGGAAGTCCTTCAACCATTCCTCAGAGGAATCCGTATTCCTGCAGGCCTTTCGTGCTTGGCCCCTACCTCCTGGGTTACCACACCGGCCAATGAGCTTGTCCAGCTCATCTTCCAGCATGCATGGAAGGCTCCTAACACTTTGAAAGCTATACCTCGGAGGCCTGACAAAATTTTATCTCCCCCTGCTGAACGTCCTCATTGGTCCAAAGGTCTTCCAGTAGATGCCATGGTGGTGGCAGTTGCAACTAAAAAGACTTGGCAGAAGAGAGCTAGACTCTCCATCCACCCAACAAGGAGTCGCGGGCAATAGACAGACTTGAGAAGCACGTGTTTGCTTCATTGACCTTCACTGTAAGGTCCTTGAACTACTTGGTACACTTTACGAGGCTCCAGAGAGACCTTATCAACCAACTCTCTGAAACCTTGGCAGGATCTGTTTCTGATGGAGTGCACGACAAGGTAGCTTCTCAGATAGTGACCCTGGAATCTATATCCAATTCTTCCATGTGCCTCATTTCACATGCAATGGAAGGAGTGGCTAGAGTGGCAGGCGCAGGCATAGTCTTGAGACGGCATGCCTGGATGCACCTTTGCAACTTTGTAGACTCCTTTAAGGTTTCCTTTATGAATTCCGCCATCGAGGCTCGCTTCTTTGTTTGGCCCAAAGGTTAAGGATACACTGGCAAGGTGCGAACAAGATGGTAAGACCCTGTCTGCCATTGGTGTCCGACACTCCAGCCCTCAATGATTCTACTCCAGAAATCAGAGGAGTGGAAAGAGGTGGCACAGAAAATCACATGGCTCTTTCCATGATGCATGTGCCGAGTTCTCCCTTAAGGGCAGAGGGGGAAACTCTAATGGAAGATGCCCCTTTTGGGGCAGGGGAAGTCTGTGAAATTGGGATTCCAGAGATTCTTTCTCTGGGCAATCCTAGCAGCACTCCTGAAGTGTTGCCTGACTGCTTACCTCTGGAAGCAGTCCGGGTAATTTTTCCTTGTACCCTACTGCCTGGCGAACCATAACCACCGATTCCTGGGTACAACGGATAATATCCAGAGGTTACCACATTCCCTTCCATCTCTGTCCCACTTCACCCAGAAATTTACCCAATGTCCCACCCAGTCAAGGGGAAGCAGCAGCACATGAAATCAGAAAGATATTACAAAAAAAGAGTCATCCAAATGGTCCTCCCATACCAGATAAGATCCATTTTTTTACTCAAGATTCTTTTTAGTGCCAAAAAAGACAGAGGGCTGGAGGCTGGTTCCAGATCTCAGCACACTAAACAAATTTGTAAAAACAGAGAAATTCTGGATGGTCACATTTCAGTCTATCCTTCCTCTTTTGGGAGAAGGTGATTGGATATGCTCTATAGATCTACAAGATGCATATTACCATATAAAAGTGGAAAAACGCTCAAGAAGATACCTCCACTTCTGCATAGGAGCCAATTACTACCAATTTTGAGCACTGCCCTTTGGTCTCTCTACAGCCCCCAGAGTGTGCACCAAATGCATGGCAGTGGTTATTTATCACCTGAGACTTCAATGATTCAAGGCATTTCCATACCTAGACGACTGGCTCCTTACCATCCCCACCAAGCCTCTACTGGAGGAAGCCCTGAATTACACTCTTCTCACAGCTCAGTGCCTGGGAATCACTATAAACTGGGAAAAATCCAATACAACCCCGGCACAATTTTTAGAATTCATTGGAGTTCTGTTGGACACAAGAAATTGCACGGCATCTCTTCTGGATCACAGACTTCAAAGAATAAGACAACAGGTTCAGCCACTAATCTCTCACCACAAATCTTCTGCTCAGTCTATACTCCAACTGTTGGGGTTGATGACAGCCTCGATCACCATTCTTCCTCTGACCAGGTTCCACATGAGACTTCTTCAATGGCTACTTCTCACTCAGTAGTACCCTCTGCAACATCCTTTGTCTTTTCAGATAAGTGTAACTCAGAGATGCACACAAGACTTGCTCTTGTGGACGTCTCAAAATCCCCAACAATGGTCTCATCCCTTCAGCCCTCATCAGCCAAAAGCCACAGTAACCACGGATGCCTCCCTAATGGGGTGGGGGGGGCTATGTCAGGGAAACACAGTCCAAGGCACCTGGTTGGAGACAGGGGCTCATTTGCATATTAATGTCTTGGAACTGAGGATGGTGCTATTAGCGTTGCAAGCATTTCACTCAATCCTTCCATCAGGGACTATTGCAATCCAATCAGATAACATGTCAGTAGTGTGGTATATCAGCAACCAAGGGGGCACCAGATCTTACCCGTTATGCTGACAGGCTTTGAGAATATGGCAATGGGCGATAGCTTCCAACCACTTTCTAACTGCAATGTACATTCCTGGGAGCTCCAACGTGATAGTGGACAAATTGAGCAGGTGCATTCTACTACCTCATGAGTGGTCCCTCAATCCTGTGATAGCAGCAAAAATTTTCAACTTCTGGGGCCAGCCTTGCTGCGATCTATTTGCCTCCCCAATCAACTACAAATGCAGCAACTACTTTGCCGTGATCACCCCTTGGGGACAGTGATCAAGAGATGCTCTAGTCCACTCTTGGCCCTTGGGTCTGCTTTATGCTTACCCACCTCTACCCCTCATTTCCCAATTTTTGAAGAAAGCATGGCAGTTGAAGATCAAAGTAATCCTCATTGCACCATATTGGCCTCGACAAGTTTGGCTCCCCTTCCTTTGGCCTCACCTGCTAGATCGACCATGGATTCTCAATACAACTCCAAGGTTGATTGCCCATCCGCAGGGCCTGACCCACCCCAATCTAACAAACCTGAAACTGACAGCTTGGTTTCTCCACTTCTGGTAATTGCCAGGCAGGATAACCTCTCCTCCCCGGTGCACAATATTCTTATTGCATCGCATAAATCATCCACCAGGCTAACCTATCTCAGCAAATAGAAAAGATTTACTTTAGGGGCATCAAACAAACAATTGGAACCCTTTTCAGCCCCAGTTTTGGTGGTATTAGATTATTTATCAGATTTCTTTCAATCTGGGGTATCAGCCTCTACTGTTCGTGTTCATTTAGCTGCCATTTCTAATTTCCACATTGGCTTCCAGGACTCTTCACTCGTGTCACACAGACTCTGTAAGACTTTTTTGAAGGGTGTTTTTCACCAAAGCCTCCCTTTAGAGAACCAGTACAACCTTGGGACCTGGCTTTGGTGCTGCAAGCCCTAACAGCACCCCCCTTTGAACCTGCATCTTCATGTGACTTAAAGTACCTCTCTTGGAAAACCTTATTTCTAGTTGCTATCACATCGGCCACACGTCTGTCAGAACTTCAAGCCTTATGCATCAAACGTCCCTACCGTATTTTCCATAATGATAGAGTCTCACTAAGAACTAATTCCTCCTTCTTACCAAAAGTGGTATCAGAGTAGTCTATCAACCAGTCTATTGACCTCCCAGTATTTTTTCCTAATCATTCTAACAAGGGAGAGTATTACCTGCACTCCCTAGACGTTCACAGGCAAATCCGTTTTTATTTGGACAGAACAAAATCTACCCATAAATCAGACCAATTATTTCAGGCTTTTTCTGGACCAAGACTAGGTCGTCCTGTTTCTAAAGTTACATTAGCGTCATGGTTGAGAAATTGCGTTACCTTCATCTACAATAAGAACAACATCATCTTGCCTCACAAAGTGAAAGCACATTCTACAAGATCAATGGCAACTTCAGCAGCTTTCCATGCTAAGGCTTCCCTCAATGATATTTGCTCAGCTGCAACTTGGGCCAAACTTCATAACTTTATTCTTCATTACAAATTGGATTTGGCCTCCAGAGGAAAAACTTCTTTTGGTTCTATGGTGCTCAGGAATGTCCTTCCATGAGGGCCACCCAGGGATATAGGTAGCTGAGGACTCTGTCCCATTGTAAGGAATGAATGAAGATTAACAACATTAGATAAAGAAGTTATGCCTTACCATAACATTCCATCTGTGTTGTTGATCTTTGTTCATTCATTACTCCCCACCCTCTGTCCCCCTCTGGAGGTTCCTGGTGGATTTCATATGGTTCTTCCTCAATTCTTGTAGGTCTGTTCTGACCAGAGGTAGCCTCTACTTTTGTCTATCAACTTGCAAACTCGATCTGAGGTAACAGGGAGCAGAGCATTGTGGGTAGGATCTTGGCTCGAGAGTTTTTTGGCTGATGCAAGCTTGGTATAAGGCCAGCTTGGTTCCGAGGACAGAACCGATAACCAATCATAATGAATGAATGAAGATTAACAACACAGATTCAACGTTATGGTAAGACATAACTTCTTTGTTGTGCATCTCCTCCCATCAGAACTTTCACCGTATCATGACTGAAAAGAAAGGGGAGGCTAGTAAGAATGATTGCTTTAATGTGTTATGAGGCAAATGTTGCCAGAAAGGTTGTATTAAGGCATTGTGCACGACAATGCATAATTTACCCTGCTCTGTAGAATGCCTTACCTGATAACAACTTGTCCTTCACCCAACTCTGCTGCTGCCACAGGCACTGATGGTTCCATGATATGCCCACAACACCCAACTCTGCTGCTGCCACAGGCACTGATGGTTCCATGACATGCCTACAGCACCCAGCTCTGCTGCTAGCACAGGCACTGACGGTTCCATGACATGCCTAAAACACCCAAGTCTGCTGCTGCCACAAGCACTGATGGTTCTATGACATGCCTAAAACTCCCAACTCTGCTGCTGCTACAGGCACTGATGGTTCCATGACATGCCTACAACACCCAGCTCTGCTGCTACCACAGGCACTGATGGTTTCATGACATCCCTACAAAACCCAGCTCTGCTGCTGCCACAGGCACTGATGGTTCCATGACATGCCTACAACACCCAGCTCTGCTGCTGCCACAGGCACTGATGGTTCCATGACATCCCTACAAAACCCAGCTCTGCTGCTGCCAGAGGCACTGATGGTTCCATGACATCCCTACAAAACCCAGCTCTGCTGCTGCCACAGGCACTGACAGTTCCATTACATGCCTACAACACACAGCTCTGCTGCTGCCACAGGCACTGATGGTTCCAAGATGTGCCTACAACACCCAGCTCTGCTGCTGCCACAGGCACTGATGGTTCCAAGACGTGCCTACAACATCCAGCTCTGCTGCTGCCACAGGCACTAATGGTTCCATGACATACCTACAAAACCCAGCTCTGCTGCTGCCACAGGCACTGACAGTTCCATTACATGCCTACAACACACAGCTCTGCTGCTGCCACAGGCACTGATGGTTCCAAGATGTGCCTACAACACCCAGCTCTGCTGCTGCCACAGGCACTGATGGTTCCAAGACGTGCCTACAACATCCAGCTCTGCTGCTGCCACAGCCACTGACGATTCCATGACATACCTACAGCACCCAGCTCTACTGCAGCCACAGGCACTGACAGTTCCATTACATGCCTACAACACACAGCTCTGCTGCTGCCACAGGCACTGATGGTTCCAAGATGTGCCTACAACACCCAGCTCTGCTGCTGCCACAGGCACTGATGGTTCCAAGACGTGCCTACAACACCCAGCTCTGCTGCTGCCACAGGCACTAATGGTTCCATGACATGCCTAAAGCACCCAGCTGTGCTGCTACCACAGGCACTGATGGTTCCATGACATGCCTACAACACTCAGCTCTGCTGCTACCACAGGCACTGATGGTTCCATGACATGCCTACAACACTCAGCTCTGCTGCTGCCACAGGCACTGATGGTTCCATGACATGCCTACAACACCCAGCTCTGCTGCTGCCACAGGGACTGATGGTTCCAAGATGTGACTACAACACCCAGCTCTGCTGCTACCACAGGCAATGATTATAGGTTCATAAGTTCATACTAGGCTATCTGCCCTAGGGCATTTATAAGCCTAAGCAGAGTGTGTGTTGGCTTTCGCCACCCATTTTAAATTAATTTTGCTATGCCCTTTTTCAAGGTTAGTATACTGTGCCTCTGTCTAACAGTGACACAGAAGTGATACCCGGGGTAAACCTACGATTTCCCATCCACTCATCAAGATTCCTCTTGAAGAGAGTCAATGAGGGACTCTGCCGAACCTGGACTGGGATTTTATTCCAGAGTGAAGGGAACCTCTGGGTTATGAATCTGTCCCTCCAGCATGTCCTATTTATTTCAGTGCTGAGGTTCAAGTCTCTGAGCAGGCGGTATGCCACTGAGTAGAGCTGGAGTTTCTTTAAGAGGGCAGCATATGGCATCTGTTTGAGCCCTTTGATCCTCTTGGTGAGGTACTTTTAGGGTCTTTCCAGTTGCTGCAGGTGTCTGGTATGGTACATCCCAAAAGGGGCATTGTACTCAATTATGGGCCTGATGAGGGATGAGTAAAGAGGCACGATGACCTCCCCTGATCTAGATGTGAATCCCTTCATGATTAGGTGGGCTGTATAAAATGTTTTTCTAACCACTTTGACCACGTGGTTGTCAAATGAGAGATTACTATCAACTTGGGTCCCCAGGTCCCTAATTACTTCTTCTGTACTTAATGGATTACCACCTATGTGGTAATTTGTGGGCACTTTGTTTTTGCCAAAGGGGATGACTATACACATTTTGGCATTTAGCTTGAGGCCATGGCTCTGGCACCAGTTGTCTGTTTCTATGAGGCCCTTTTGGAGGATGCTTGTGTCGGCTGGAGAGTCAATTATGGCGCCCAGTTTGCAGTCATCCGCGAACTTGGTCAGCCACAGTTCTTCCGTGTTGGCCTGTACCTCCGAGAAATATATACTGAGCAGGAGAGGTCCCAGGACTGAGCCTTGTGGGACGCCACTTCTAACTGGTTTGGAGTCTGACATGGCTCCAGCAATTCTAACCATGTGGGTTCTGTCCTTGAGCCAGTTTACAATCCATCTAGTAACATAGGGGTTTATATTTAAGCTGGTGAGCTTATCTATAATGCCCGAATGGGGTATTGTATCGAAGGCTTTTGCGAGGTCCAGGTAGGCTGTGTGGACCACCTTTCCCTCGTCAATGGCCTTGGTGACTGTTTCAAATAAATCAACCAGGTTTAAGAGGCAGGATCTGCCCTTAACAAAGCTGAACTGGGTAGGATCCAGTGTCTGTAGGTCCCCAATATCGTTATTTATGAGGTCCATGATGATCCTTTCCATAGCTTTGCAGACCAAGCTAGTCAGGCTTATGGGGCAATAGTTTCCAGGATCCATTGAGGCACCACCTTTGTGGAGAGGGACCACTGTTGCCTGTATGCCACTCTTTGGGTACATATCCTGTAGTAAGACTGAGATTGAACAGTAGTTTTATGTTTGAGTTTAGCTCTTCTTGGAGTTCATGTAAGATGCAGCCCGGGGCACCGTCTGGTCCCATTGATGCTGTGTTTTTTGCTTTGGAGAGGGCAGCTCTTACCTGAGCATCTGAGATGTCAGGGGGGCAGTACTCTGCTGGGATAGATATTTGCCCTTTTGGTGGGGGGGGGAGAACTTTGCGCTGAACCTGTCAGCTAGGATGTTGGCAATGTCTGTGGGTTTGGTGTATTTTTTGTCATTTTGGACTAATTCTGAGCATATCTGGGAATTCCCACCCAGGTTCCTAACATAACTAAAGAAAGCCTTGTGATTATCCTTAGTGTCCTGTGCAATTTTTCTCTCGAAGCTGGCCTTAGATGATTTTATGAGTGCCCGTAGTTTTTGCTAATACTGATCAGAGATGCCTTCCCTTTTTGGGATTTTGCTCTATCATGTAGTAGCTTCCTCCTTCTATTGAATAGTTTGTTTATGGCTGGGGTCCACCAGACAGGACGTCTGCATTTGGAGGATTGGGTCTTGGTTTTATTTGGGATTGCATGATCCATGCATTCCTGAAGGTGTTCATAGAATGCGTTTATAAAGGATTCTGCGGTCTGGGCCATATTTTCCACAGGCCCGGGGGCTTTGAAGGATTCCACCTCGGTTTTGAGGAGTGTAAAATTTGCTTTAGAGAAGTTTTTCACTGTGGTTTTCAGGGCAGGGGGTGGAGTCGGGATGTGAATATCCAGTGAGATTAGTTTATGGTATGATCTTACCAGTGAGGGATACACTTCTGGTCTGGAGCATAGAGTCCCCATGTTGGTGATGATCAGGTCCAGTATGTTTTCCCCTCTTGTGGGAGTGGTAACAAGTTGTTCCATAGCATTTGAGTTTATAAATTCTAAGAACCTTTGGGCTAGGGTGCTGGAGCTAGAGTAATGCTTCCAGTCTATGTTTGGGTAGTTGAAGTCGCCCAATATAATGGTGTTTGGAGAGACCTTCATATTTTCCAGTGTTCTCAGGAAGGCCGAGTGGGATTCCTGGGTTTGGGAGGGTGGTCTGTAGCAGGCTATAAACTGGAAGGCAGTTTTACCCACTGTTAGTTGCACATGGATAGTCTCTGATGCTTCGTGCTGTGCCACCAAATTGGAGGTGTGGGTATCTTTGATGAATATTGATACTCCCCCTCCTTTTGTGGTTCGGTCCAACTTTTGGGGCCAAAAAGCATAGTATGAGGTATAACCTGATAGTACTGGGGTGCTCTTGGGAGCCTTGAACCAGGTTTCTGTTACTGCACAGATATCGATGTTCTCCATGCTAAGGAAAGTTTCGAGCGTGTGCATCTTGAGGTTTAGACTTCTGGCATTGAGTAGCATTACTCTTAGTTTCTTATCCCTTGTGATACCTATGGAGGTGGGTTTGTCTTTTGAGCCTTGCTTAAAAAAGGCACTATGGGGGTAGCAAGAGCCTTTGCCAATTTCTGAAAGCCCAGGGGTAACAGGTGCAAGCCGTCCCTAGTGAAGCATCGTGGCTTGTCGAGCATGTCATCCCAGGCTGACAGGCATTGGATCCCCTTTGAATGACACCAATACTTAAGCCAATTGTTGAAATTGATCATCTTGTCTTCATATTGTAGCATCATTCTTGGTGAGGGTAAGATGCTACTCAAGGTCAGGGTCATACCGGCCTGGGCTACATGCAAAGAGAGCTCCTCTATGTCTCTTTTCATGTAGTCCAGGGAGGTATGTCTCAGGTCATTCACACCAGCATGGACAATGACTGAGTCATATTTGTACTTGCCTTGGAGTGACCTGAGTGCTTGTGTTATGTGGCGGATCCTAGCACCCGACAGGCAGCTCACCGTGACCTTCTCCTTGTTTAGCCTGGTGAGCGGGACGTCAGTTTGCCTGATGATAGAGTCACCTATTACAAGTGTATCAGGTGTGTTGTTTAGCCTTAAGGGCTGTGACTGTTTGACACACAGGCTTTGTGAGCTATGTGTTGCACGTGTTTTGTTTTCTGGTAGCAGTTGCTTGGGTGTCTGCTTTGGAGGTCTCTGCTGCTTAGGCAGATTTTTATTTAGAGCCTCCGAGTATGTTTTTGTGTGTTTATGTGTTTGGTTTGCTGTCATGGTAGGTCTATGTGAGATTGGAATTGTAGTGAGTGTGGTTTCCTTTTCCTCCTGACTGGTTTTGCCAGTACTGAGTTGAGAGAGCTTAGCCTCCAGTATGGCTATATAGTTGCATCTCTCACATGTGTGGTAATTTGTTGGGAGGAGGAGGAGAGGGTTGTCTATGTACATGAGGCAGTTGTAACATTGCCTCAAGATTCCCAGATTCACCAGCTGGACCGGAGAGGAGATTGACAACTGACCTTTGGACTTGCTAGAATAGTATTGGGAATTCCTTTATAATTGAAAAAAAAGGGCCAATGGGGAACGAGGTACTCAAGGGGAGTTTGTGAGGGTGTAGTGCTTTTTATATTTTAGTGCTGACTTATATAATTGCTTTAGTGAGCAAGTGCCAGGTAACTTAAATGCAATGTGGTATGGGTAACTTAAATGCAAAAATGACAAACAGTAACTTTCTTTCAAGTGAAACAAGGAAATAAGTACAGTAAGCAATGCAGATATCACTAGGGATCCACAGAAGCGCTGAAAAGCCGCATTTTAGGTGGAATTAGCGTTTCAGGGAAATAACAAGCAAACAAACAACAAGTATACAAACAAAGCTAGATTCAGCAGGCCTGGATCTAGTCTATGCTACAGCAAACAAGGTGTACCAATTTCAGTAAGAAATAGTTCAAATATGCAGGCACTATAAGCCTTTAACCAGAAATTCCCAGCTCAGAAGGGCAGAGTCCAGCCTCTCCTCCCACAAGAGTGCAGACCATGAACTCTTTTAATGTAAAATAAATGGCCTGAATCCCAAGTGCTTAAACCAGAATTAATACACTTTTAGAATAACAGACACTGAGCCCTCAATCAGCAGTTCCCAACTTAGAAGGATGTAAGCTACCTGTTCTGCCACTACAGTGCAGACCACAAACCTTCTTAATGTAAAACAACTGGCCTGAAGCCCAAGTGCTTAAACCAGAATTAATACACTTTTAGAATAACAGACACTGAGCCCTCAATCAGCAGTTCCCAACTTAGAAGGGTGTAAGCTACCTGTCCTGCCACCACAGTGCAGGCCACAAACCTTCCTAATGTAAAACAACTGGTCTGAAGCCCAAGTGTTTAATCCAAAAGACTTAGAATGATAGCTACACTTTTAATCAAGTTACTACCAAGCAGTAATAAATACAATTGAATACTTTAAAGAATGCCTGGATTAGTGCTCAAGTTATACAAACAAAGCTAGATTCAGCAGGCCTGGATCTAGTCTATGTTACAGCAAACAAGGTGTACCAATTTCAGTAAGAAGCAGTTTAAATATGCAGGCACTATAAGCCTTTAACCAGAAATTCCCAGCTAGAAGGGCAGAGTCCAGCCTCTCCTCCCACAAGAGTGCAGACCACGAACCCTTTTAATGTAAAATTACTGGCCTGAAGCCCAAGTGCTTAAAACAGAATTAATACACTTTTAGAATAACAGACACTGAGCCCTCAATCAGCAGTTCCCAATTTAGAAGGATGTAAGCTACCTGTCCTGTCACCACAGTGCAGACCACAAACCTTCCTAATGTAAAACAACTGGTCTGAAGCCCAAGTGCTTAAATTAAAAGGCTTTGAATGAGTTACACCAAGCAGTAATAAATGCAATTGAGTACTTTTAAGATGACGCAAAAGCAAAATAAAGTAGGAAGAAACACAAATACAGTAAAAGCAGATTTTTTTTTTTTTGAGTGAGCAAATGAGATGAGCCCAGGAGTTACAGGACAGAAACAAGTGCAAATGCAGGCCATCAAATCAGAAAGTTGAGAAAGATGGAAGACCGCCCAAATGGCCAATAACTACAAATTCTGGGCCAGAACCACTCCTTATGTGGTAGACAGGTTACCTAGTGCTTACCACTCCCACTGATAAGCTAGAAGGCTTCAATCCAACACAGAAAGGCTTGGGGGCTCAGAAGCTTACAAATAGTCCTGGATACAGCAAATCTGTATCTGGAACACTAATTACAGGAAAGGTAGGAAACAGGCTTGCAATTTTTTTTTTCAGAAAAGTAGCAAAAACAGTAGTAAAAACAATTCACATGCAGTGCAAGCTGGCACTATTAGTCCACGCACAGTTTGAAAAAATGTAATTAAATTAAAAAGGACTAAAAGCAAGTGCAGAAAGGGTTTATTAGGTAGAATGCGGTAAAGAGATGGGACTGGGGGAGTGTCCTAGATCAAATCTACAGTGAGGCGGGCACTGAAAAAGCCACCAAATTTAAACTACAACCAAGAACAGGGAGGGGGGGTGGTGGAGAAAAGTTTCAACAGAGATGTGAGGAATCAGAGTGCAAATTATAAAACCAAAAAATATATACTGATCTCTGTATATTTGCAGAACAGTAAGACAACAGATATCTAAGCAACAATTTAGCTCTATAATACAGAATAATACAGAAAAATATACTCAGCTCTATATATTTGCAGATAGTCTTGTAAGGCTGTCTCTCAACACACAGGTTCCACTTTAAATGATGGCTCCATGACCTGCCTAAAACACCCAGCTCTGCTGCTGCCACAAGCACTGATGGTTCCATGATATGCCTAAAACACCCAGCTCTGCTGCTGCCACAGGCACTGATGGTTCCATGACATGCCTACAACACTCAGCTCTGCTGCTGCCACAAGCACTGATGGTTCCATGACATGCCTAAAACACCCAGCTCTGCTGCTGCCACAGGCACTGATGGTTCCATGACATGCCTACAACACCCAGCTCTGCGGATGCCACAGGCACTGAGTGTTCCAAGACATGCCTACAACACCCAGCTCTGTTGCTGTCTTTGGGAGATGAACCTGTCCCTCCAGCATGTTCTGTTAATTGTGGTAATGAGTATGTGATCTCTGGAGCGTGTGACACAGGGGGATTGGGATTTCTTTAGGTGTAGCATTTCAAGTAGGGCTGGGTCAGACATGGCTTTGTAAGTCAAGCAGAGATCACCTCTAAGTAGATGATGAGCGACTGAGAACAGCTGAAGTTTCTTGAGTCTGTCCATGTAGGATGTGCTTAAAGCCTAGGATCTTTTTTGTTTGGTACTTTTGTGGCTTCTCCAGCTGTTGTATGTGTCTGGTCAGGTAAATGCCAATCAGGGTGATATATTCAATGATTGGTCTAATGAGGGATGAGTAGAGAGGGATGATGACTTCTTTCTTCCTGCAGGCAAAACCTTTGTTTATAAGGTGTGCCACGTAGAAGGACTTTCTGACCACAGTAGCAATGTGGTGGCCGAAGGTGAGGTGGCTGTCAACATGGGTACCCAGATCTCTTATGGCCCCTTCAGTATTCAGTGAGCTCCCATCAATGTAGTAATTCTTGGGATCTGAGTTTTTTTCCAAAGGGGATGCTAATGCATTTTTTGTCATTAAGCTTCAGGTCTTTTTTGAAGCTGCTAGTTTGTGTAATGTTATGTAAATTGGCAGGGAGGTTGTTCCAGAATTTTGTTGTGGAGGATTTATATAAAAGATTGCCAGTGTTCATTCTGGACCTATAAGTTTGAAGAAGGAAGTAGTTAGCACTGCTAAAGGACGGGAAGGTGTATAGTAGGTTTTCTTTGTATCCTGTTTTATTTTGTAATCCTCCTGTTTTATTTGTAATACTTTCCTAGATAGAATGGCAAATCCTTTCTTGCCACCACCTCACATGGTCTACTACACCATCTGGGTATTCTCTTGAGGTTCGCTTATTTAGCTCCCTTACTTTTACTTTATTCTCCTGCTGAAGACAGATGTCTGCCACTTCTCTTATGCATTTCCTTATGAATCTACTTCTATTAATTGGTTGTTGAGAATTTTTTCTTCATTCCAGGTCATGGCTTTTAATTTCTCTTCTTTCCTTCCTTCCCCTTCCTCTTTGGGCTAGATGTCCACTCCTCTCCCCTGCCGCCCATGGGTGTTGGTAGTACTTATGTCCATATTTGTGTGAGCTGCTTCTTGTCCTTGTGTCTCCTGCTAGGCTCTGCTGATGCTTAGTGGACTTACGTTTCCAGTTCTCCTTTTCCCTCCCATTGATTCAACTCCTAGTCCTTTGTTCTTTGGTCCTCAGCATCTTCTTGTCTCATGAGTCAGCTGTGTTGATTCTTGCTTCTTGGCTAGGCTTTCTGAGTATAAGCATATCTCCATGACGACCAGCAAACAGACCTAAGAAAATGTTGTTGTATCACTATTTAGGCTAGCGGTCCTATCTCAAGCACGTTTGTTGTTACTCTTGCTCTGAAACTGCTATGATAATTTGCTCAAAGTACTCTCTACAGTGGATGCAGACATCTGTTACTACATCTTAAACTGGATATTGTGAGGCATCATACAGAGACTAACTTTTAGCAGTATTGTATAGCTTATTCTGTAACCATTCAAGCAACCTGCAACCAGCCTGCATCATTTCATAGTTCATTCAGTTTTAATTGTGTTCCTTGATTATTTAAACATCTACATAAATATGAAAATGACTACATTGCATAGAAAATAGTATATGCGTTATGAAAAATCCCATTAGTCACACTCTGCAGGTGTCACAATGTCATTACAACCTTTGTTGCAATTATACAAGCCTTAAAAATGCCAGAAGTAAAAGGCTTATTCATGGCCAATAATTTGGTTTGGTTAGTGCAGCCTGTAGCTTGTTTTTGTTCATTGTGTCTCAAATTAAGCCTTCCAGTTATGTGCCTGGCTGCCCATGGCCATTTTGCTCCTTGTGGTTTCTATGCTCTTCTCTTGTTGGTTTGTTGGGTGTTAGGACACCCTTCTTTGTGGAGCTTTCCTGTTTCATGTAAGGGGCAGGTTGGTCTTTTTTGGTTAGTTTTTGTGTGGCGTGGTTTGTCCTTTTTGATAAGGAGAGCTATAGATCCCTGTTCTGTGATGTTGGAATGTTTTATTTTGTGAGGGGTAAAGCTTACTTCTATTTCTTGTGTTGCTGAACTTGGACTTTGTGTTCTTCTCATATCCCTATCCATTTCTAATAACCCCCAGGTTTATTTTGGGGATTTTAAGACTGTCCGGTATCCTCTGATGTTTATTAATAGTTTTTCTGGGATTTGGAGTTTGGAGTTCACCTCTCTCCTTTTTAGCTCCTCCATGATAATATTATATTCTTGTCTCTGATTATGTAGCTTTGCTGAAAAGTTCAGAATAAATCTGGTTTATTTGCTATGAGGCCATGTTAGTCTTGTTCTGGCATATTTTAGTAACTATTGTTTGCTGTGTATCTTACAAACCACATGTCTCAAGTGGTTCTTTGCATGCTGATATTTTCCTTTTCTCTGAATCCTGTCTATGTTGAGATCTAGGTACTCTGATGAATTCAGATGAGATTTTATCAGCTTTTGAAGAAGCTGTTAGTTCCCCTCCAGTTATTCTTTCACTAATTCGGATGAGTCTCATGTTTTCTCCTCCTAGATCTGTTTTCTTGCATATCCAACTCACTTTTTAGCATTGTCACTTGTAGAATTTTTAATTTGTCCATGCGTTATGCTAACTGTTCATCCATGCCTTTTGTTTTTGCACTGTGGTTTTAGTTCCTCTTGCAGTTTCTCTGTTTACTACTCCTGGGCCACTGTTGTTTCCCATAGCAAATATGTGCCCTAGCTGACATTCTCTACCATTTTTATTAATCTTTCTAAATCTGCTGCTATGTTCCCATCTTTTTGATGCTCCAGTGATTCACTTTTCCCTGTCTGTTGTACCCTTCTCTTATTTTCCCTTTTTTCCGACGTTTATCTGTTTTAATTCTTTAGACCAGGCCAGAGCTTTGGATTTCCTAGTCATCTTGGTTAGCTCCTACCAGGAAGATCACATACACTCTTATTTAACTTTGAATTATCTGAATCTCTTTTGCAGAATATTTTGTTGTTATGTTATACTCTTCCCCTGCTTAACCCCACAATAGCATGCCACCAATTAAGTTTACAGTACTTCCAAGCCTTCAGTTATTTGTCATACAGCTCCTTGGAACACCTCTAATGATGTTGAAATACCAAACAGAAGCATAATATATCTGTAACTCAACAACCCACACAGCAACCCAAACCAGGGTCAAAAAGTTAGAAAATACGAAGTTCCACAACCACTGCACCACTATTCACCAAAGCAACGAAGTTCCCTTATGAAAACCAATTTATTGTTACAAAAAACAGACTTAGCGCTTTCACCATTAAAATGGCATCCTCAGAAATGACTCTGAGGATGCCATTTTAATGGTGAAAGCGCTAAGTCTGTTTTTTGTAACAATAAATTGGTTTTCATAAGGGAACTTCGTTGCTTTGGTGAATAGTGGTGCAGTGGTTGTGGAACTTCGTATTTTATAATATATCTGTAACTTCTTAACTACATATTAAATGCGTAAAATCTGAAGCTCGATGGAATCCTGGTTTTCATCTAGTACTGAGAAGAACTCAATCACTACCATTCTTCAGGGTTCCTATCAGTTGATCAAGTTTTCAGAAACTTAAAATTCATATGGTCGAAACCATATGATCGACTTTTTGAAAAACTCAAAGCTTTTGAATGGAGATTGTGGTGCAGTGAGGATTGGGAAATTTACCCTTTCCCTCATTGTAGTGTGCAGGGGGTGTAGGGGGTGCAGGAAGGCTTGTTTTCCTGCAAAAATGTAAAAAAGTAGATTTTTGTGTTTTTTATGTGTTTTTTTTTTTATGTTCAAGTTTTTGGAAACTCAATCATATGGTCTTGATCTGACATAGACCCTTCTTCAGACCACTTCCTTAACAATATTCATTTTATAATACACTCTTTTAATCACTTTATTCAGATCTTATAAACTAAAATATAAGCATATATCTTTCTTCACAACAGCAGCTATACTATACTCATTTTGTTGACTTTGTTTCTCTGTCAGTTTGGCACAGAGATTTAAAATTATGTGATGCTAGAATTAGAACCTGTAGCAGTGCTGGATTTGGTTCTCACAACTTCCCTTTACCTGTTCTGTGAATGGGCAAACCAATTAAATGCACATTATTTCTAGGTTATTCAGGAAGAGGGACTGAACATTTTTTTCCTAATGACTCCTAAACTCTTACTTTGCTTTAGTTCTGGATTTGCTTTATTTAATGGATTTAGTGATACTTTTTCTTCTGACATATATTAGTGGCATGGCATTAGGTTTTACTTGCAGGTGATCTTCTCTATACAGTATTTCTAAGGTTGTAAATAAATCAGGATAGTCATGCAGGGTATTACTGCTATAGTTCCTTACTATATTGAAGTTGTCTCTGTAGTTTTTTGACCGATCACACATACTCTGGTTTCACAACATGAATCTGTTTTACAAACCATGGCTTGTGATAAGCTAAATCACAGAAGTTTTAAGGTACTC
The DNA here is from genome assembly GCF_019279795.1 of Protopterus annectens. Classification (NCBI taxonomy): domain Eukaryota; kingdom Metazoa; phylum Chordata; order Ceratodontiformes; family Protopteridae; genus Protopterus; species Protopterus annectens. The sequence goes on from NC_056742.1 coordinate 397,473,140, forward strand.
TCAAATAAAATAAATACATCCTGCACCTCTTTGTTGTCTAAATTCAACATTTTGCCTCTAGCTCTTAGCATTCCTTGCCAACAGTCTTACCTGCATTATTTTTCAGTGCTTCATATCTGAAAGCTGTTTTACAGATTTCAGTGTACTGACACTTTTCTACTTCCATAGTATAAAAAAATCTCATTTTTTCTTTCTGTTCAACACCATGCATCTTCTTGTAAATGCCTTTGTTTTTCCTTTTACACATTTGACCAACACACTCCTTTCTACACAGCTTCTGTGAGGTTGATTACAGGCAGGAAAAGGGTTCCTTTCATGTTTATTTATTTATTTACTACTTGTTCACCGGGTAAGAGAACTGGAACATTGAGCCTTTTCGTCCGCAAACCAAGCTCAAAGACAGAAAATACATTACAGTCTTTTTAGTCAATGATAACATATACAAAGAGAATGTTGTTTTTGTTGTTGTTGTGTCTTTCGGCTATTCCCGGTGAGGGGTCGCCACAACAGAACTCCGGTCAGCTAATGATTGGCAGTAGATTTTTATGTGCCGAGTTGCCAGCCCTGACGCACAACCTTCAACAAAGGTACGCCCATTCACGAATGTCTCCAGGCAGAAGACGGTCTAGCTGAGAATCGAACGAGACAACGTCTTACTGTCAGGCAACAGTGCTACCACAGTACCACCACCGCAAAATTCAGAATAAAATGGAAAGACTGAATGAAGAAATGGTAAGATTATTTTATTTATCATTTGTTAACTGGGAAAGTCCGACTTGGAATAAAGCCAATTTTCAGCGGATGCCCAGGAACAAATGCACCAACACGTGGGAGGAAACGGGCACACAGAGAGAACCCACATGAATGCAGGGAGGACATGCAAAATCCACACAGAAGACACGCCAGCCGAGAATCAAACCAGAGAACCTCTTGCTGTGAGGTGACAACACTACTGCTGCACCACTGTGCCATCCAGACTAAAAGATCCAGTCAGAGTGCATTGAGAAAAGAAAAATATATACAAACTGCAAGCTAAGATATGCATAAAGTACTGTACAATTGTACATATAATACATAACGTCCTACATGCATGTGAAATATTTGTGTATAAGATACCACATTAAAAGGCTCAGAATAGTTTATTAAATGCATTCTTCTTTATCTTTCCATCATGATATGGATAACCACTGTCATGGCAACAGCTGCAGGAAGGTTCAGTAAAGTGATGCTCTTTAAGTATATCTTTGAAGCTTTTAATATTTTCAAGATTTTTGATGTCTGTAGGCAGGTGGGTCCAGGTAGCAGCTGTCAGTCTAGTGAAGGCTTTCTCATCTACAGCAAAATCTACATAAAAAAGTTTGTACAAGACTGAAATTGGTGTCAGGTGTAATTCTGAGTACCTAAAGGCTGTTTTGTAAAAGTCGTTTCACTTCTAAAGGTGGACAGTGACCATATTTTAACACATTGTAACTTAGAACATTATTAGAAAAGTGGTCCCATGGGCTGTTTCGAATTTTTTAGCAAATTTCAATGGTACATCTGGGACTCAGTTAATAAAATGAATCTGCAGATTTTATTCTCTGGAGTCTGTATTCTGTGAGTATTGAGGGCTGAATGAAAAGAAGGAAGGCCATATTCAAGTTTGGGTATTAAAATACTTTTAACAATGGCCCAGTGAGCAGTGGATGAAAGTAGTTGACTGATCTTGTAACATAGTTTTAACTGAACAAGGACTTTATTAATTACAAAATCTGTGTGTGTGGTAAAGGAAAGGGTAGGGCTGAGTATCAGGCCTTGGTACCTCTGTTCAGTGACATTAGGTATTCTGTCCCCATTGAGATCTATTAAGAGAAAAGAAGGAACAGTGATTAATTTCTTGTCTGAGTCAAGGGCCATGACATTGGTTTTCTTGGGGTTAATTAGTAGTTAGTAGTGGACCAGTTGCATAACTATGTGGAATTATCCTGTAACTTGGTTTGCAGGTCAGAGTGGATGGTATTGGATTGCAGGAGTAACATAACATCTGCCTGAATTATTAATTCAAGATTTTGGAATTTTAGGGGGAGATCATTAATAAAGAGAGAATAGAAGAAGACCTAGCACAGACCCTTGCAGTGCGCATGTATTATGTTTATCAAAAGTAGAGGATGAAACATTTCTGTAGACATAGAAGGTTCTTTCAGATATTTATGCAATCATCAACTAGTGTTGTCTCCAAAGTTGAGTATTTTGAGTTTGTTGAGAAGAAGGGTATGGTTGATCATTTCAAAAGACCTTGTCATGTTAACAAAGGGACATGCAGTAATAAGTACATCATTAAGGTTCCAATAAATGATATGAGTAGCCATTGCCAGGGCAATGTAGGTACTGAAGGCATTCTGAAAGCCATGCTGTCCATCACATGACAGGCGATAGCTGTCAATGTGCTTTAGTAGTTGCATGTATAAAAGTTTTCAAATATGGTGGCAGTAGGGCACTGAGTAGAAGTAGATCTATAATCCTTTCCGACCATTAGGAGAAGTGACATAAGGAATTATAACTGCATGCTTAAATGCTAGTGGGGTAGTGCCTGAGGTGAAAGAGAGGTTAAATATATAAGTAAGGGTTTTAGTAATTTTCTTCAGCTGCAAGCCTTAGGAAGGTGAGATGAAGATTGCTGGATTTAGGTCCTGAATTGTGTTTGAGAAGTAGGGACTTTGTGTGTTTTACTGACATTTCAGTGAAGTGAAAGGTTGCTTATAGCCACAAAATGCAAGAAGCTTAAATTAAAATAGCATGCCTTTTTCTGTGGAATATATTTAAATTCCAACATGGCTCTCCTTTTCATATTTATTACTATTGCAAGACTTCTTATTTTAGCTTTGCTATTTGCCTTACATTATATATTACACACATCCCATTTATATGTTGATTCTTTTAAACTATTTACAAGTAAATTCACTTAATCTGCACACATCTAAATTTTGTGAAGAAGACAGTGTTTTCTGTTAAATGTCCACCCTTTGTTTCATCATTTCTTATACCATAAATGAGTCTGCCTCTTTATAATGAATCATACAACTCACTATTCACAGTTTTTGGTTCTGCATAGATTAGAAACATGAGCAGCTATAGTCTCTGCAGGACAGTGTGCTCTTTTTAACAACAAAAATTTAATAAAATGACAAGTCCTCACTAGGCTCAAAGAAAAAGCCTGAATTTCTCATTTGCTGCTGTTCTATCTATCTCCTCTTTTATAAAAGTAAAATAGTTAGTTTAAGGGTTTTTTAACAACAGTTCAAAGGAAACAAACACATGGCACCTTTTCAGGCTTAGCAGCTAATGCAGTTGTAGAAAGGAATACATTTATTGATCCAAAGCTTCCAGTCTTCTGAAAAATGTTCTTGTAGCAGTGGAGTCCAGGGAACTGCAAATGAGGAATTTTCCCTGAGAGCCATACTTCTGTGCTTCCAAACGCAGCCATTGTTAGATATCTATCTATCTATAGACATTTGCAGATATAGATATTTAGTTCTGCAAGTGTTTCTTTATTTATGATAGTGTATAATGTCTGAATAATTAATTAAGTAGACAGAGACGCTGTAGATGTAGTCTAATCTCACTGAGGTCTGTATTCAGACTGTAACTTTTCTAAAGGCTGCTCCATACAATGTGCAGATCACTGTTGATGGCTAATTAGAATTAAAGCCATGCCCCCTTACATCATAGGGACCACACCAAAAAAGTAGATAGAAGTATATATTATCCCACTACACAAAAGAAGGTACAGACCAATATAGAAAGTTACAGATTATAGTTTATCATAGGTAATAATCCAGTATTTGAATACCCACTAATTGGGATGGAGTTTGCCCTTCTGGTGGAGCATTTTCTAAAAGTTCATCAACATCATAATCTGTCATTAGGGTATCCCAGTTTGTGAAAATTCACATTTTTGAGAAATTCTTTGAGAGCTTTGATGCTATTAGGCCAGAGTCATTATCAACTTTTTACAGTGCTTACAGCAATTTGTTTGAACAGGCACTACTCCTTCATTTCTCTGCTATCCTCATGCCAGCTCCAAAGCATGCTTGAGCTGCAAATTGTACTCAGGTTAACTGGAAGGCAGTCAGAATTCTATCCATTTATACCAATGAGGCTGGCTAAACTCTACTGTAGTTTATTTAGAGGTCATGGGAGTTTCCACACTGAGGAGGGTGAGGTTCAGGGGGGTGAATTTCCTTGAAAAAAATACTGGTACTATCCAATTATATTTTTTCAGCAGTCAATTAGCACAGTGATATAATGCATTTAGCATGGCTGGCATTAGTCAGGTAAGTATTAATAAAAGAATGTAGACTTGAAATGCATAACTCAACAAGTAAAATAGATATAACATGGATGAAGTCATAGACATAGAAACTGAAGCTTGCATAAAATCATTGTCTAAGAGTGAAAGCTCCATATTCCCTATTTGGTCTGTACCTAACCAGACACATCCAACAACTGGAACATCCACAGCGTTTCCTCACTACAAGAATTCAGGGCATATAGAACATGTCCTGTGCAGACTGCCTCAAAGCCCTATCCCTGTATTCTGTCTCCTACAGGCTGTTGAGGGGAGATCTATGTTTGGCATACAAGGCATCAGCAGACTTCATTCTAATGAACATTATTCATTTCCTAAAAACAAACAGCAGCAGAATTACCCAATCTACAGACTTAAACCTTGTCTATGATATAAATAGGGCCTGCTGGAGAGACAGGTATGTGTCCCAGAGACTACTCCTTCTCGTCAATAGGCTCCCCATCCACATGAAGCAGGGTTCCTTCCCAACCCAATTCAAGTGTTACTTAGACAACTGGATGGAGAACTGGAAATTTGACCCTAGTATTCATATCTCTAATGGACACAGGCAGCCTTTAAATGCTTCATCTTCCAGACCCCTTCATGTAAATGTTTCATCTCCCAAATTCATGCTTACACTGTCAAGGGAACCTGATCTTGTCAGGACTTGGTGAATCACTTCCCATAATGCCACATACATTTGTAAAGTTAAGTATTATTTAATATTCTCACCATGGTTCTATGATGAGGAATTAGCTTGCAATTTTTCCCAGCATTTATCTATTTATTTGCTTTTTCGTTTTTGCCAGGAAAGTCTGTCTGGGAACTAAAATGCCCATTTTCAGCAAACTCACAAGGAGAAAAGCTCCAAAACAAAGATAAAAAATACTTTTGACAATTAAAAAAAAAAAACACTGAAGAGACATTATTTACAAAGTATTTCAAAGGGTCAACAAACATTATTTGCAAAGGATATCAAATTAAGGAAATACATACTGTGAGTACAATCAAAAATACTATATTAATGCACTTATATAGTATCCATGCTGGACAGACTTAGGATTGCATACTTCAAACTGTAGGTGTGGTACATTTGCATAGTTTATTAGTTGTCAGGTGATATTTTAGGGTGGATTTGAATTTTTGCAGGTTATGTGAAAGCCTGATGTGGTACAAATGCTCCTTGTTACATTCAGTATAATTCAATTCCTCAAACTAGGTCTTTTTTGAAGAGCCCCTACACCTCCACACACACCCATCTTACACACACATATATATATATATATATATATATATATTTTATTTATTTATTTATTTTTTTTCATTGGTTAAATTGTTTATTGAGTGATACTTAAATACTCAAGGAATTGACAGGCCTTTGTCTTTTCTAAAAATGTTTCAAGCCTGCATAAATTAAAGCACTGCTGGTGATTCCATGCTGGATGAGGAAAGTAAGCCAATATTTTTTGTCTGTGACTTGGTGATAAAGCTGCTTTCTGTTTTACCTGCTCCATTTTGTTTTCTGTTTTAAAAAACCTGTTTGGCCTGGTGATTTTGTTCTGTATGAGAGATAGACAGTTAAATTATCTAGTCTACACATTTCACATATTTTCCATTGGTTAAATTGTTTCTTGACTGCACTTTGTAAACTGTATTTTAACTAATTACTGCATCATTTTTGCTTTTTACTGTTTTTGATGGCATCATTTTCTGCACTTGATTTCAACTATACTGTTAGCCTAGCTAGTATAGTCTGATTCACATCTGCTGAATCTAGCCTGTTATTGATACACTTAAGCACTAAACCAGCTATCTTACATTAGGAAGGGCTCCCCTGCATCCTTGTGGCAGAAGAGTGTAGATCCAGCCTTGTCTGAGCTGGGAATTGCTGGAGAAAGGTTCATTGTGTGCTTTCCTATTGGTAGATTAGCTTAAAAGTGTTTATTTTCACCTGTATTTAATCCTCACATTTGTGTGGGTTTGCACTCAATTAACTGGAGCTGCTCTACGCTTGGCATCTTTTGCCAGTGGTTCAGAGTGTTTGTGCTGAAATCCAAGACATGCATGGCCAAAACCAAGAAAATAAGTATATATTGTGATTCTACTGCACTTTTTAAACTGTATTTTTACTAACTGCTGTGTTATTTCTGTTTTTTACTGTTTGTGAAGGCATCATTTTCTGCACTTGATTTCAACTATACTATTAGCCTACTTAGCATAGTCTACATTCAGATCTGCTGAATGTAGCCTGTTATTGACACGTGAGCACAAAACCAGCCACCTCACATTAAGAAGGACTCCCCTGCATTCTTATGGCAGAGGAGTGTAGATCCAGCCTTGTCTGAGCTGGGGTTTGCTTGAGGAAGGTTCGTTGTGTGCTTTCCTATTGGTAAATTAACTTGAAAGCATTTATTTTTGCCTGTATTTAAGCCTCACATTTCAGAGTTACTGCACACCACTAAGCAGGGGTTAGTGGTGCCCTGTATAGACACAAATGCCTTGAAACAGAATGTTTCCTTAGAATTCTGTCAGTGGAACTCTCACAAGCTTCCCTGCAGCAATACAGGCAACTCAACTGCACACTGAGCAGTGTTGTCACACATCATCCCTAGCCTTGAATAGAACAAGCCCCTTTGTTAGTCCTAGTGCAAAAACAAATAGTCTAACTAGCCCAGTCCCTTTCCTAATAGTACATACAGTAAAAAACCTGCTATAATGGACAGGCAGTTTCCCATCATTTCTCCAGCCAGCCTGATTGACATGGGCATCCTGAAGGAATGTAGTAACTGCCTCATGTATACTGACAACCACTTACTCTTGAAACAAACAAATACCCTATGTGAGAGATGTAATTACATTATGAAATTGGAGTCAGTTCTCTCACATATCAAAAAACTGGACATCAAACAAGCTGTCAGTATACACACACTTCACTTCTCACATAAAATAAGGCACAATACATAAACCCACATATGTGGAGGTACTCACTAGAAGCTTACCAAAAAATCAGAGACCTCCCAAATGTAAACCACTTGCATACACTACTATGCAAATAATAACCACTACACAAAGTGACACATACACCAGTATCTCAGCAATTAAACCCATAAGGCAAAACACCTCAAAACCTAATGTCTTAGTCATAGATGACTCCGTAGTGAGACACACAGATGCCCCCCTCACCAGGATGGACAAAAAGAAGGTCATAGTCAGCTGCCTGTCAGGTGCCAGGATCTGCCAAATCATGCGTGTACCCAAGTCACCTCAACAACAAGTACTGTTACAACTCTGTCATAGTCCATGTTGAGATGAATAACTTAAGATGTACATCACTGGGCTGTATGAAGAAAGACATGACTGAACTCTCAGATTATGTGTCCCAGGCAGCATTCTACCTTCACCCAGGATGATGCTACAGTATGAACAAAAAATGATCGACTTCGATAATTGGCATAGCTTAGGGAGTCTATCCAGGGGAATCCAGTATCTGTCAGCCTGGGAAGACATGGTCAATAGCCTACATTGCTTTGCCAAAGATAACCTGCACCTGTCTCTTCTAGGCTTTTGGATACTGGCAAAGGGATTTGCCTCATCCATAGTGCTTTTTTAAACAATGTCAAAACAACAAAATTTCCAATGTAACAAAATCTACTCAAGACAAACTAAAGGTTTTGCTGGTTAATGCTAGGAGTCTGAATGGGAAGCTGCACTCCCTGGAAGCACTTCTCACCTTGGAAGATGCTGACATCTGTACGGTCACTGAGACATGGTTCAAGGCCATAGAGAGCACCCCAGCAGTGCAAGATTACAATGCCTTTCACACATTCAGACCTCAAAATGAGCATGAAAGAACCAAAGGTGGAAGTGTATCCATTTTCATTAAGGCCAAGTACACCTCAAGACTGGTCAAACAGTATGATTTTCTTGAACTACTACATGTCCAATAAACTATAGGCAAAGTATCCTACCACATCATTGCTACCTATAGGTCCCCCACCATGAACCAAGAAAAGCACACCACCTACCTGGACTTACTGGAGTCACCATACAGCCCAATACTTTAGTCATGGGAGATTTCAACTATCTCTCTACCAAATGGGAAATGTACATGGGCACAAACATGCTCTCCCAGGGGTTCCTGGACTCTGTCAATACAAATGCTCTGTAACAGATACTCTCACCCCCACAAGGGGCTGTAATGTTCTAGACATAGTACTCACCAACATGGGAGGTAACTGCACTCCCTCCTGTGTGATGCCCTCTCTGGTGAGGTTGGACCATAAATCAGTCTCGTTCAAAATAACTATTGGACCTGACACCCCCATAGGAGGAAAAAAACTAAAGAACTTTTCCAAAGCAAAGTACAGCCTACTAAGTGATGGTATAAAAAGTTTTGTACCCCCACAATTGAAGACAACAATGACTGCTATGCAGGGGTGTATGCAAATACCCTGTATAAACACTTAAACAACTGTATAGACTCGGCTGTGCTTGACTGGATCAAAGCCAGGTCTTCCCGAAAAACAAGCCACCCTGGTGGCCCTCGAGTATAAACAGGTTATATAACAAGAAGAAGAAACTAATGTCTAAGAATAAGAGGAAACTGAATCAGCAGGGAAAGAATTCCCTCCACAGCTTGAACACGCATATCGGAAATCTTGTAAAGTCCTGAAAAGCAAACTATGAAGCTAAAATAGCATCCCTAGGTCATAAGGCATTCTTTACCTACATCTGAAATCTAAAAGGGAATGCCCAGCAATGTGCTGAACTGGTAGTGGATGGCGCCACTCATACTATACTGGAGGAAATTGCCAGCCTGTTAGCTGACAGATTTGGCACAAAATTCACCCCCCCCCCATCCCCACCAGCCATACTCCAAAGCATACTTGAAACCAGTCCTCTGTTTAGTATCTCTACAGATCAGGTCATATCTGCACTCTCCAAGGCTAAATACATGGCCTAAAACAGGAACTAGTGGACCCACTTGGCATTCTCTTTAACTGTAACCTGAGAATTTACTTTCTTCCAGCAGAGTGGAGAATAGCAACAGCTATCCCCTTGCACAAAGGGGGGGGGGCATAAACTGACCCTGGGAACTATTGACCTGTACGTCTAAGGAGCCTCATCTGCAAGACCATGGAAAGAGTCATCATGGGCCTTATCAAAAAGGAAATAGGCAACCTTCATACTCTAGACCCAACCCAGTTTGGCTTTGTTAAGTGAATATCACGCTTATTAAACCTAGTAGACTTCTTTGAGAAAGACACCAAAGCCCTGGATGAAGGTTAGACAGTGCATGCTGCCTATCTTGACCTAGCCAAGGCTTTTGATACAATTTCTCACTCAGGTATCAATGAGAAGCTTTCCCAGATGAGTATAAACCCTTATATCATTAGATGGGTAGCCAATTAGCTCATCAGTAGAACACATACTGTCAAAGTTGGTGACTCCACTTCTACCAGCAGACCTGTCATCAGTGGCATACCACAAGGGTCTGTGCTGGGCCTTTTACTGTTTGTAATCTCTTTCTCAGAAGTCCAGGCTAAAGTAGATGGCTTTTGGCTTACCAAGTTTCCTGATGATTGCAAATTGGGTGCAATCATTAAGTCTCCCAACGATGTTAACATATTACAGGAGGGGCTAACACAGACAAACGACTGCTACCAAAGCCATGGTCTAAAACTAAATGCAAAAAAGTGCATTATTATCCCCTTTGGCAAAGCAGAATTTGCTGTTAATTACAATATAGACAGCACCCCCCCAAGTTCAAACACAGTGGTGCAAGATCTGGGAACACAGGTTGATAGCAATCTGGACTTCGGCCAGCATGTTTCCAAAATGTTAAGGAAAGCCTTCCAAGTTGCATATCTCATAAATAAGGACATCACATCCAGGTTTAATGATGTTATAATGCTACTGTACTCAATCCTCATCAGAACATTAATACAGTATAATGCTCCCTTTTGCATGTACTTCACCAGACACTTGCAGCAGCTGGAGAGACCACAGAGGTTTTTCAACATGAAAATACAGGGCTTCTAAACCATGACCTACATGGAGAGACTGAAGGCCCTGTCACTGTACTCTGTATCTTATAGGCTGCTGAGAGATGAGTTGTGCCTGGCCTATAGGACAGTCTCTGACTCTGCCCTGATGGAAATGTTGCACATCCACAAGTCAAATGACTCTGCCCTGATGGAAATGTTGCACATCCACAAGTCAAATGGCACAATATTCATTCATTCTAGGGATCTTAACCTAGCCTGTGACATAAACAGAAGATGCTGGAGGCACGGATATATCTCCCAGAGATTGCTGTTCCTCTGGCATAAACTTCCAGTTCTCATGAAGCAGAGCTCTTTACTGACCCTATTCAAGTACAACCTAGACAAATGGATGGGAGACCACAAATTCAACCTGGGGGTGGCACCCATGTCCCTCATGGACAGGGGTAGTAAGTGTTGATCAAAGACTTGTTCTGCAAATTATGTCCGTCTAACCAAGGAAAATTGGGGTAACTCAGAATTAAAATAGCTAAGCTTGTAAGGGCTCTAGGGTCCCTAGCCTGGTAACTTCCTATGAACCTATAAGACAGTTCCCAAAACAGATGGACCAGTACCATAAGTAAAACAGTCTCCTGTATTCAAACCAAAATCTGAACAGGTAACATGGAAGCTGATCACTAGAACTTCTTTATTAAACTCCACATCAAAGTAAAGCTCACTGTCTTCCAAGACTTTATTGTTGCTTCCCTTGTTACTGCAATAAGATTCAGAAGTTTATCAGTAGCTCAAGTTCTATTTTTCTGAGAAAATATTTCCTAATGTAGGTCTGCTTTACTAAGACAATTTCATACAGAAGTTTATGCCCCTTAAATCGACGAACCACTGTCCTTCTGAGTAAAATGAGCCAGTTTTGCATGCTACTGTCTCATGGGCATTGTTCCCTTACCTTCTCCAAAGAATTATGGAGAAGGCTTACTTATGCTCCTTTATAAAGAGATTGATAGCTTGAGGCAATCTAGAGGGAGAATATTTGTAACCTAGATGGTGCATAGACAACCATGATGCAAAGTTACTTGGTTTAGAATTAAACTGCATGTAGCTGAGGAAAGGCTGTTCAACAAAGGTGACTGATGTCATGTGAACTGAAATCTTACCAAACGTGTAATCCCGTCAATTGCTTCTCTCTCACAACAACAACAGCTACTTAATAATATCCACTGGCTGATTATATATTGAGTTGTTGCAATAAACACATACTTCTTGAAAAATAATTATCTGTAATCTGCTCTGAGCAAAATCATTAGGCAGAAGCGAAGACAAAGTTGGCAATGAGGATAGCACTAATATGCAAGGATTCAATATGCAAAATAACAGATTTAGAGAAGACAGCAAGAACAGAGAGAGAGAGGCAGGGACAGACGGACAGGTGAATGCATTCAATATGCAAAATAACAGATTTAGAGAAGACAGCAAGAACAGAAAGAGAGGCAGGGACAGACGGACAGGTGAATGCATTCAATATGCAAAATAACAGATTTAGAGAAGACAGCAAGAACAGAGAGAGAGGCAGGGACAGACGGACAGGTGAATGCATTCAATATGCAAAATAACAGATTTAGAGAAGACAGCAAGAACAGAGAGAGAGGCAGGGACAGACGGACAGGTGAATGCATTCAATATGCAAAATAACAGATTTAGAAAAGACAGCAAGAACAGAGAGAGAGGCAGGGACAGACGGACAGGTGAATGCTTTCAATATGCAAAATAACAGATTTAGACAGGCAGGGACCGAGGGACAGGTGAATGCATTCAATATGCAAAATAACAGATTTAGGGAAGACAGCAAGAACAGAGAGAGAGGCAGGGACAGACGGACAGGTGAATGCATTCAATATGCAAAATAACAGATTTAGGGAAGACAGCAAGAAGAGAGAGAGAGGCAGGGACAGACGGACAGGTGAATGCATTCAATATGCAAAATAACAGATTTAGAAAAGACAGCAAGAACAGAGAGAGAGGCAGGGACAGACGGACAGGTGAATGCATTCAATATGCAAAATAACAGATTTAGAGAAGACAGCAAGAACAGAGAGAGAGGTAGGGACAGACGGACAGGTGAATGCATTCAATATGCAAAATAACAGATTTAGAGAAGACAGCAAGAACAGAGAGAGAGGCAGGGACAGACGGACAGGTGAATGCATTCAATATGCAAAATAACAGATTTAGAGAAGACAGCAAGAACAGAGAGAGAGGCAGGGACAGACGGACAGGTGAATGCATTCAATATGCAAAATAACAGATTTAGAGAAGACAGCAAGAACAGAGAGAGAGGCAGGGACAGACGGACAGGTGAATGCATTCAATATGCAAAATAACAGATTTAGAGAAGATAGCAAGAACAGAGAGAGAGGCAGGGACAGACGGACAGGTGAATGCATTCAATATGCAAAATAACAGATTTAGAGAAGACAGCAAGAACAGAGAGAGAGGCAGGGACAGACGGACAGGTGAATGCTTTCAATATGCAAAATAACAGATTTAGACAGGCAGGGACCGAGGGACAGGTGAATGCATTCAATATGCAAAATAACAGATTTAGGGAAGACAGCAAGAACAGAGAGAGAGGCAGGGACAGACGGACAGGTGAATGCATTCAATATGCAAAATAACAGATTTAGAGAAGACAGCAAGAACAGAGAGAGAGGCAGGGACAGACGGACAGGTGAATGCATTCAATATGCAAAATAACAGATTTAGAGAAGACAGCAAGAACAGAGAGAGAGGCAGGGACAGACGGACAGGTGAATGCATTCAATATGCAAAATAACAGATTTAGAGAAGACAGCAAGAACAGAGAGAGAGGCAGGGACAGACGGACAGGTGAATGTATTCAATATGCAAAATAACAGATTTAGAGAAGACAGCAAGAACAGAGAGAGAGGCAGGGACAGAGGGACAGGTGAATGCTTAAGGGTTGAATTATTCCCACCTGCAGTCGTACTACACCTATTTTTTTTCCATTTCTACTTTTTTCATGCAAACTGTGAATAAAGGTAATCAAACACAAACCCTCATTAAACACGAGAGAGTTTGCTATCTTGTATCTTAAAAACAGTCATTATATTCAGTAGGCTGTCGGTGGTATGATGGTTGATACATCCTTTTCCTTTCAGGAGGATGAGTCCTTTGTTACAGATCTCTTCTAGAGTCCTAATGGATGAAGTAGAGCACTTAGGCTCTTCCTTGTTAGTTCTAAAACCCCGTGCAGTTTATTTGAAAATAAGCAAAGCCAATGTATGCATATGTTCAATATATATTTTACTGTATACATGTACCTTCAAGAAAAGTTTCAGCCAGTGTTTAAAATCACACTAGCATTTCAACATGTGATGTAAATGTGGTGGATTGCCTCCTCATATAATACTGCACTTATCTGTAAATCTATTGCACCATATAGATAACAGTCACAATATTCTGTTCTGTAATGCAGTCGCACAGCTGGCCTGGATGTCCAATGAGAATACTGAAGAAATGATTTTATATATTTAACTCAGGCCCTAATGTTATAGCAAACTGATGAGTCTTGCTGAATGCCACATCTACTTATTACTAGAAACTTTTTAAAACATATAATTTCTCACATATATCATTCCTAAATAATAATAGTAATGAGCATAGACTGAAACAGATGATTTTTATCTAAAGAATGTCAACTGAAGAACAGATGAAGACCTGAGAGTTTTTCAAGTAAGCCGCACGGTGACAAAATTTGCACTGATGAATGGTGACACATTGCATAAAATCACTACATGACTTCACATAGGTCAAGAAACGATACTGTTTCCCTGAGCCAGTGTGACAACCAGGTGACAGAGATTAATAGTATTGTATCGACTGAACTGCTTCCAGTTCCTTATCTTTGTCAAGTCAAGGTTCTGTCCAAGAACTGAAAGTGTTATTAGTCTTATAATTGCAAAGACATTTAAAGGGTTTCCCCTTAAGGGACTATGAAATCCAATAAACCTTTCATAAAACCTCAGGCATTCAAGTGTAAACCCCATTGTTTCAGAGACAGGCATGCTCACAGATATTCCTGGCAGAAACGTTGAAGCTGCATACATTGAATAATGAGTGATTTATGAAGTTGGCTTTGAATTTATATCAGTTGTTTTATTAAAAATATATGAAAAATGTTTTAAATATGAGTTAGCACTGTTCACTCTTGTCTTGATCAAACGTACTCGGTGTGTTCAAGCTGGGGGGGTCCTCACCTGTCACTTAGATTCATGATGCCTTGGGAATACTGAATATGTATTACTAATTTAAGATTTTAATTCAGTTTGGTGTTGATTACATTCTCAATAAACCCCTCTGAACCTGCATTGGATAGTTACAAATATACTGGAATCATACGAAGGGCCTCACTTCTTATAAAAGGTTACAAATAAAATAAAAACTTTGTGTGGAAGTAATTTTGTGACTGTTCAAGTTTCAGATTGCAGCACTGACAAGTAAGGCATCATTTTAATAATATAATAGGCTTTAACGCTTGAGATTATTCTTAGTAGTTAATACACCTAATAATAAATAAATGTGGATGTTTTCACATTAACATATTTATAAACTTGTTCACTGCATGTCTTTTTCAGCTGTGACCAAGACCAAGAGGACAAACTTGGGTAGACAGGTTAACCAGCATATTTTTTTGGAGGGAATAGGAAACCAGACACCACAAAGAAACACTGTCCCCTGGATTTACTATCCTTCTGTGCAGGACTAGCTTAGTCCTGCACAGAAGCAGCCGTTTAGGAGCATGATGGCAACACACCATGCATATTAATGAAGGCGTGCTTCCTGAGCTCTTAATCTTACACAGAGCATGTAAGAGTACAGGGGGCATGTCTGGGAGCACAGTTCTCAGAATATACATGCCCCTGCAATGAAGAACAACAGACAAGTCCAAAAAGAATGAGCGAGACCACTCATAGGTGTATGCATACCCCCAGCAACATCTCCCCATGTGAAGAAAGAGCAATAGTTAAAACAACAAATATAAAGATTTCTTTATGAAACAGATGACATTTAACCGTAGGTTCATGGGTTTGCCCATCGCTTAGCTATGGTTAATGCAGCTTAAATGGCACAAGAGGATAAAAAGCAAGATATATGCAAATGAAGCAGTACAGCAATAATGTAGTGGGCAGAGCATTTGCCTTACGGGCAGTCATTCCCGGTTCGAGTCCCACTGCAGCACATTCCATTTTCCATGTCAAATCACTTTATGCCCAATATTTTTAGTTGCATAACTTATGAAATAACATGTATTTGTGAACTGGAGTACTGCATTAAATGCAGACGTGACATGTCAGTGTCATAATGTTGCAATGTCCTCAGATAATTACATGTGCCCCATACAGTATATGTACACAAGAATCAGGGATACAAATGTAAGGTAAAATGTGTAATGAATGATAACTCCATACAGCTTCCAAATCCTCCACCTTCCCAAGAACCATTAGACATTACTGTCTAAATTAGTGCAGTGGTAAGCGGGAGTAAGCACTAGTAAGCAAGTGTAAGCATAATTAAGTAGTAGTAAGTGAGAGTAAGTATATATAAGCACTAGTAAGCGGGTTTAAGCTTGTTTGCATGGGGTAAGAAATGCGCACACAGGTTAAGCAATATTGAAGCTAACTCTCTGTAGGCATATGCAGCCAGAGGTTAGCAATGTTTACATTCATGCAAACCCACTTACAACTGCTTAAAAGGGCCTTAATCACTCTGTATACAGCAGGGGTTCTGGCCAGAAATAAAATAAACAGCTTTTGCAGGTCTTGAACCCAGGACGCTGTACACTACAGTCACAGTAGTTAACCACTAAACCATCACAGCAGTACATAAAACTGAGGTATCACCAAACAAATCCTCACTACAGTAAAATCAAACTGAACATGTGAAAGGAATCTACATACAGTCTTATGTTCTATAACCTACTACATAACATGAATATGTGAACTGGAGTACTGCAGTAAGCCCAGATGTGAGGTATAATTGTAATAAAGTGTTGAAGTCCCTTAATAAACACAAGGACCCCATACAGTGTGCAAACACATGAATCATGGATACTATATATATATATATATATATATATATATATATATATATACCATGTAATGAATAATAAATCAATGCCAAAAAGCAAATATAATGCAAAGTAAATATTAAGCAATGCTAAGCATTTCACAGGCCAGCTTAGTAGGTGTAAGCAATGTGTAGGCCAGCTAACTCAATTTGCTCATTGGTATACCCCTTCAAACAATGCCAACCTTAGGTAAGCAGGTTTGCCCATAGCTTAGCCTTTTCAAAACTGTCCAATCACGGCAAAGTGTGGGAAATTGGCCCTATTTAAACCCAACAGGTGGGAATACATCTCATAACTGGTTGTAGCATCCCCTTGCAGGCACCATGTCTAGAATGGGAGAGGGAGTGTGCTTTCATGCGCAGCGCTGGGACATCCAGGTGTCTAGAGTCATGGCAGGACTCCTTGTCAAAGACCACGAGCAGAGACTGCTGCAGGGCCAGTACCAGGGTTCCCAATATAAAGCAGAAACCTGGGACCATCTCGCCCATGACCTCACTAGTGCCACTGGCATACCCCAAACTGGTGATCAGGTCAGGCATCATTAACCCAACCTGAAGCAGTGAAAGGGGGATCTCTTGGATCATTAGATCCAAGAAGCTAGGACAACAGGGGAGGTCTCAGTAGTGTGTAAGTATCACTCCACTACCTGTTTAATAATTGTCAGCTCATGTATATTATGGATAGGTATTGCTAAATATTCCTCTTATGTCCTTCACAGTGGCAAGTGAGCAGGCTGTGAACCAGGAGGCCCATGGATGTCGCTTGGAGAGGTTGTGACGCGAGGCAGGTTAGTAATACCCTTGCATGTGCTGTCATAGGAAATAAATCTAACAGTATTAGTAAGTAAGTTGCCTGTATAAATGAAGGCAAGTACTGCATACACCAGAGAATATGACAGGAAGAGTCTCATATAGGTTGTATGTAAATAAAAGCATAACAGCCTGACAATGAAGGTCTAACTGCTGTACTGCATGTGTTTACTCTGGCATCATATGGTAATGTAGATTTGCAATCACTTAATAGTACTGTTGTATTAAGCACTGTTACCCACACTGTGCAACATAAATAAAAAATGTGTAGGAATGTCTGTATATGATTGGTGTAATCCCCAGAGGTCAGCTAGTACAACTGAGAGAGACAGAAAACAGTAAAAAAAACAGACAACAGAATCCAAATAGCACACACAACTGAGATGTGAACTGTTGCATTTTTAGCACACACAGCCATGGTTCGAATCCTGGGAGTGGTAGTAGTCTGCATACATAATCATACCCCACAACTGTACAGATATGTCCAGAATGCCCAGTAAATTGGTCCATATCTGCTGCCTGCCACTGTGTCCCCCTGGGAAATCAGTGGGATGATCCCAGATGTATAGGCTGCAAACAAGAAATACAACTGATTGCCACACATCTATAGGAACAAACCTGTTACTCTAGCAACTCCCCAGACTGTTATGAGAGTAATACGCCAAGTATGTCCCATTTACACCCGCATGTTGTCAAGCTGTGACCAGTGTGTGTACAGTAACAGAGTGAGATGTAAGTGCATAATACTAATGTGAAATCTGGTACTTTGCGTGGCAACATTCAGGCAGTGCTAACAAACATTGTTCCCACAGATGCATCAGATATGAACACTGTGCCCAGAAATAAAAGAGTGATACCCTGTACTGGTACTGTTTTCTTTGGTATTGTATGTCATTGACAGTGTTGCAGTTGCTCTGAATAATATGGTATTACTCATCACTGTCAACCTACACCGTGCTACATAATCTAACTGTCATGGAAATCCTGTGTAAGAGTGTTGTAAGTCACTAAAGGTTGAAGAGGGCAGTAGTCTACATATGTCCAGGTTCACCTGCATGTGGTCAAGACATGGCCAGAATCTGTGCAAAAAGAGATGGGCAGGTATGTGCATAACATCAACCTGGAATCTGGGAGCATGTGCAGAAACAGTTAGTCAATGTTAACAAACAATTCATCCACAGGTATACCAGGTAAGAGGTGTATACTGTTGGTAAAACCAGTTCATGTATATAGTTGTTGACAGCCATATCACTGGCCAAATTAAGGCAATAGGGTAGTGTAGTAATACTTGTAAGGTACAGATAACAGCACTGACTAGAAAAGCAATGCGAACTGCAGGAATATACTAGTTGTTAATTGACATCTTTCTCCCCCCACCATATCACCAACAATACACTAAATACCCAACTCAATTGGTACGTGATGACTTCACTGTAATGTTGGGACATATGTCCTCTTGTTTGATAATTATTTAAATCTGTTTCTATGCATGTGCTATGTTAAAATACTGCAACATTGGTGACATGGTGCCATCAATGTACCTACATGCTGTTGTTATTACCACTGTGGTCTCATATATGTATGTGTTCTGTTTGCTATGCATCTGTTTCATATCTGGTGTTTAGGTTAATGGGAATATCTATGCATGCTGTTATACCTAATCCTGGAATGTGTTGACTTTTACTAACCCACATATGTTGATACACCATAAACACCCTAACATTTATGGGAATGCGGGTCCCAGTGGACCCACCTGTCCCACCTCAGCTGGCCATCGCACTAGGCACCAGTACATCTGAGGCCCAACCCAGGACCTCCTCGTCCATTGGTCCTGCACCACCTTTGGGTGGAACCACATCAGGGGATGGGGCTTGGTCTGGGACTGGGAGTGGGCGCGGACAGGAACCTGTCACCCATTGCTAAGTCTGGGACATGGTGCATAGCGAGCTCCTCAGGAAGGTCAGAGATCTGCTAAGCCAGCTCGAGGGCCATGTGTCATGACTAGAGGGTCGGCCTGGCTCTCCGACTCAGCTCCCAGCACTGCCACTTTCGGGGCTGTGAAGGTGCAGTGGTGACTGCCCATGGGTGGGGACCTCAGTTCCACTGTTTCCACTAGGGGGGCTCATGAGCTTCCATTTTTCAAACACCCCACCCCATCAATGTGTTTACCCCCCATGTGTCTTATACCTCCCCTGTATGTGTCTTGCCTATCTTTTCTGTTAACCTACCCAATCTATCTCCCCAAATATACCTACTATCCCTCCCCAACATCCCAATCTCATCTGAAAAAAAAAGGGCAATCTGTTCCCAAAAAAAAAAAAAAATGCCGCATACAGAGCTGTTCATTTTACACACATGTCCACTGGACACGTAATCTGGTCTAATTGGCATCACAACATATTATTGTTGTCCTCACCTCTCTCTCAGGAGTTTTAATGTCCAAATCTACCTCCAAATTCAGTGTATATGCACAGCTGTTGCTGTAGAAGAAATGGGCAGTTATGGACCTTCCCTATACCCTTCCTGCACATCCCTAGCTATTTTCCCCTACTGTCTTTCCCTCTTTGTGCCCCTTTTTCACCACTTTCCTAGCAACCCTTTTTTCTTTTCTTTTAAAGAAATTAACGTGTGGTGAGCGGGAGTAAGCACTTTTAAGCAGCAGTAAGTGGGTTTAAGCCTGTTTGCATGGAGGTAAGTAATGCCTACACAGGTTAAGCACTTGAAAAGCTAAATCAGTATAAAACATTGTAACCGGAAGTTAGCAGTACTCACCTCCGCACAAACCCACGCAGACCTGCTTACAACTGCTTAAACGTGCCTTAATCACTCTGTATCCAACAGCCCTTGTTCTGCCCAGCAACAAAATAAACAGCCACTGCAAGGCTTGAACTGAGGACCCTTCAAGCTATAACCAAAGTGATTTATTACTAAGCCATGTCAGATATACATAACCCTGATGTTTTCACAAACATATCATCCAGCATAGTCATTCAACAGTACAGGAAATATATTTAAACATGTAGATGCATGCGTGTCTATATATATATATATATATATATATATATATATATATATATATATATATATATATATATATATATATATTTATATCTAAATAGATATAACATATCTAAATAGATATAACATATCTATATCTATATCTATATATATATATATATATATATATATATATATATATACATACATCTATAGATATATATGTCATATATACATATGCATACATCTATAAATATATATGCCTACATCTATATGTCTATATATATATATATATATATATATATATATATATATATATATATATGTAAGCATAACTATATATCTATATCTGTATATACAGACGTATATCTATAGATATACTAGAGAACATGACAAAAACATATATGTGCACATGCACCATTAATGGGAGTGAGGGGGCCCAAACAACATAAATCTTGTACGTACAGATATTCTGCCCCACACAGCCAAACACGTCTGCCCTGAAATACAATACCAACTGTTGCAAATCCCATAACCAGGACCTGACACAACATGGGCACAAGATGTTAACAGTATTCCATCCCACCTGTACAATGTGAGCTGGTATAAGTAACATATCATGCAGTACAGTCTGGCTACCATAGGGAATGTAAAATGTGGAAGCAATCAACATTCCTAAGATACATATACACAGACACATATATGCAGACACACACACACATGTATATATATGTATATATTTATATATATATATATATATATATATATATATATATATATATATATATATATATGTGTGTGTGCAACTATGCATACACACACAGATATATGTATAAGAAGATACATATGTAGAAGATGCACACAATACGGAATACCCACTATGCATACAGTTGCCACCTTATCAACTGGACACTGTATGAGCCACCCATACAAATGACAACTGTTGCCTGCAACATATACCCATAGAGAGGTCAAAGGATATAACACCACACACAGGTTTGCATACATGGGAAAACTTTGTGTACTATTATAGTTGTATATGACATGTCATATAGCTGTTTAGACTCTGACATACATATAAACAGACTAATGCAACTGTGAAACAGTTATATTAATACAGTAGTCTCCAAAGGTTTACATATGTTGCTGTCCAGGCCAAGGCCATCAAGTAATACAATAGTAAAGACAGACTGCACCAGGATAACAATCAATCATCAGTAAGTAATGCAGATGCATAGTTCAGCAGCCTCTATCTACACTCTGTACACAATCCCTATGGGTAAGGACCTCAGCTGACAGAATGGGATGCATCTCTTACATAACAAGGCATAACTGACACCATCACAATTACACTGACAAACAGAACAGCATGTATGGCAGGAAGCAGTAGGCCTGCATTTACCCAAGGTGCATTGTATGCTAATGTACATCCAGAAACCTTAAGGCAGCTTACCCCTGATACCCCCACATGTTGTTTCAGCCTAGGTTAGTTATGGTGCATCCCCACATAGACTGACATACAGGGCCATATACCACTGTTACATGCACTGGCCTCTGAAGTGCATAAGGGCACACATGTATTGTGCAGATGAAGGCTGCACATATATGGACCCAACCTCACAATATATGTGGGGGCCACAACAGCAGTGGACCGATGGCAGGAATGGCAGGATGACATACTCACAGCCCACTACATAACAACCCCTGACAGCATGTCATATGGACAAAGCCTGGTATGTAGATGGAGGACAGAGGCTGGAACACAGGCCCATATGTGAAATACTGTTGTCATACACTAAGCAAGTCACTGGTGTTACAGAATAGGCTGCAGCATACCCTTAGTCAGGTATATGAAGTTAGAAACACAATGGATGTAGCCATGTACTGATAGCACTCAACACACACACTGCTTGTGATATATCCGACACAAGATCTTTGTGTTGGACAGACAAAACATAACAGGCCGACAGTTGAGAGCTATGCAGACAGACTGCGTTCCAAGTCAAACTAGTATGTACACACAAACACTGTAACACCAGTGCAATAAAATGCATACAACAACACTACTCACACTCTGTATTTCTGGAACCTCATACAAATATGTAGCTGGCCTGAGTGTGCAAGTTCTCTTGTAAGAGGTATTGCTACCTGCTGTCTGTAACACTGCTGCCCACACACAGGAAGGATGTCCACCATACAGGAAAGTTAAAGGACCATGCCCACATGATGTAGGGATTTATAGTAGTGGGTTGCCATGACAGTGGTAATTGGAAGTACTACACAGAATGCTGCATGCAGGTAGCAAGTGGAGGACACAGATTGGTGCAGAGGCCATCACCTGATCATGTGCATCACCTACAAAAGCCATGCTGCAATCTATCCAAAGCAGCTCAATCCATTTACTGGAGAGAGTCTGAGACAAAGAGAGAGAAAGAGAGAGAGAGTGAAAGGCAAAAAAAAAAAAAAAAAAACAGAAAAGAAAACACATCCATCCAGCAAACTATCCAGGAGAGACATCATTCCCACAACAGGTATGTGAAGTATATATGCATGTAATTGACTGTACTACTTGGTCCATAATAATGGGATAGATGATGTGGAATGATTTATATGTGCTATCAGGTGTTGTTGTTGCAATGATGTTCAGCTGAACAACTGCTAAGGACAATAGAGTCTGTCCCTGTGGGTAGTGGGCCATACCCATCAACTGTGCAGAGCAGCACTGACTGACAAGATGTAAGCCAAATCATAGTGTGTGTTGTGTAATGGGAAGCATGTATATTACTGTGGCCAATAGCTGGTGGTGGAAGTAATGAAATAATGATGGACAGTTGGGTTCCACAGCCCACCACTTGCAGGATACTCAGGCTAACCTGTATTGTAGCATGCTGGAATGCCATAGGTGTATAATAGGGTTACCTGCAATCTGGCCCTACATATACCCCCTAATGTCAGGCTGTGTCCATATGTGACACCTGTCTGTGTTGTAGGAAGGCAGAACAGTACAGCTGTGCAGGAAAGTGGACCTGATGTCTGAATGTATCGCATATATAGGTATGTATATGTATCTATATATATCTATATCTATCTATCTATATATCTATATACATATACGTATATATATATATATATATATATATATATATATATATATATATATATATATATATATATATATATATCTATCTACCTACATGTATATCCACAAATATACAGATACCCATGTATAGACATATATATATATATATATATATATATATATATATATATATATATATATAAACACATATATACATCATATATATCTACACATATATAGATATATACCTATATGCATGTCTACATATATACAAGCACACACACAAACATATATGTATGTAAATACATGTACCCTATATTACCACCACAGTGCTGCATGCTATGTGCTAGGGAACAGCACACATAGCAATACACACAGAAATCTACAGCTGTCAGTGTGTGCAACATGGATGGGTATGTCACATGTGAACCCCTTGTTGGGACCACATAGCCCTTGTCTGTGAAGTTTAGAATGGGAATATGGGGAAGTATGGCAGGTATAGTTGTGGTGGTGGGCTGGGTTGGTAGATATAGAAGACAGCCTACAGGGGTGGTATGTGACACATGTGGTGGGTAAACACCCTGGATGGTGTGTGTTGTATCTGATGTGGAAGCCCCATGGGCCCCAATATGGACACAATGGGAACAAGCCTCTCACCCACTGCTACTCACAACAGCAGTCCACATTCTGAAGGTGCCTGGTCTGGAGGCTGAGCAGGAGGAGCACCTGGACCCTGTGAATTTGTACTGGGTGCCTCAAGGTGATGTAGCACATCCCACATGTGTCTGTGGAGCCTGCTATGGAACAGATCCTGGACCTGACCTTGGGGGACAAGAGCATGTCTGTGTGTGATCCTTGGTGGGGACAACATCCCCTAAGTTGGTTCCACCTGAAGGTATTGCTGGACCAGTACATGAGGAGGCCCCAGGGTGGGTCCCACATGTGATGTGGCCTGGTAACATGGGAAGATGAGTTTGGAGAGGTGGTTCTGCTGGCCAGTAGTCCATAAAAATGCTATTGTGTCACTGTTATAGAACATATGGGGGTAGTAATAGTCTACACAATCCTGGAACATGTCCAACAGCATGCATAGATATCCCCAATAACACAGAATGTCAGATGTGCATCAATCACATAGCAAGCATACAACAGGCATATATGGAACCATAGTAGCCCTGACAATGGCAAGCAGGTGAATAATCTGTAACAGGCCAGCAATGATAGTGTCCACACAGGGAACATGGCTACAAACACATCGCCCAAAGTGTGGTACAATACAATATCTGCCCACTGGTAGGTAAGCTGTAGCCATACCTATTGAGTTGTGTGTACAGTTTGTTGTCATTGATATGGTGGGGGGGGTGACAGTGATGTGTATTAAGAACTGTGGTAACCTTGCTGTATGACTTGCTCACACCTGTTTCCATCTTTATGTATTTTAGGCAAGATGTCACATGGAAGGCTCCCAGCTTACTTAGCTGCTGAGAATGACATTGTGGTAAACCACCTAATCCAGCACTACCCTGTCTTTTTTGGCCAGGCTGTCCATGAGCAGCAGGAGCGGACCCCCCTGTGGAATGATCTAGTCCACAGGGTCAATGATGTCGGACTGCATAACTGTAGTTATGAGCAGGTCCAGCATTATTGTTCTGACCTGCTTTGCAATGCCCATTGGCATGCTGCTGCAGTCCGAGGGGATCACCTCGCAACAGGTGGGGAATACAATCCATCCCCCGACATCTGTTGAAGATCTCTTAACTAGCCTTGTGGCACCTGCCCATCTGCATAGCCAACAACTGCCGGACACCATTGTGGAGGTGGATGCTACCCACACACCGGCTGAAGAGTGTGCAGGCAAGGCCACAGGGCACATCAGTAGACCACTGCTGCATATGCATCCGCATCTCTACAGGTAGATCATGCATATCTGACATGTCATAGATATAGTTTGCTGCTGCATAGTAGTGATAAACAGATATGCATATGTGGTAGTATTGTAGACATGTACTGTTGATGTATTGCAATGTTGCACCCACCATCTAGCAATGTCATAGATGTGGCTACTAACTTTGCATTTCTCGCCCTCTTATGTAGGTCCCACCGGTATACCACCAAGGCAATAGCCTGTAGCTGGTGAGTATGGTTTATGTTGATGCTTGCCAAAAGACTGGGCATGTAATGGCTATGGTATATTCCATGCACACATCTAACACACCTACCCAGAATGCATGCTGTACATATGCATGTATGGTTGTTGTTAAATGCATGGCATCACAATGGTGACCATGATGTGGTATTGGAAGGGTATGTCAGATACCTGCAAGATAACTAACATCCTGTCATTGTGGAATGTGTCCACAGGGAGTAACATAATGGTGGGAAACATGGCCTACAGAAGGGACATGTTTGAAACATCACCCGTATACAGTGCAACACCAGTGTATATATACCAGTAGTACAATGGCAACTGTTGCAGAGTTACACTATGGCATAGCATATTACTGTTGTCCACATTATCAGCAGGGACTAGGCTGTAACATGTGGTGTTCAGTGCATGGGACACACATACACACGTGTAGGCCTTACTTGTCAAGCATCTGCAAAAAGGCTGAAGGTGGGAGGGGGGTGTCAGCATGACATACCAGTTCACTGCAGCAAGGATCCTAAGGATGCTAAGAATGGCTGTATCTGCACACAGTCAGGTTCAGGAACTGTGGCAGATGCAACCTTACCCCCACAGTGACGGCAGTGTGTGAACACCAAGGGATGTGCACACGAGTAGACCTTGCAATCATGCAGATTAGTGGGACATGTGTAGGGCAGACTGAACATACACTGGCAAATGCAGATGGCCCATGCTAGTATACACCTGCCAGGAGTAGTGACTGCTGTAGTACACATAATAGGTGCAACAAACCATCATGATAAGGGTGTGCACACATATGCACAAATGGAGTGCATGCATCACAGTCAGCATCCCCACACCTAACACATTCCATAGACACTGCATGCAAATGTGCAGGACATATGTGACATATTGGGCTCATGTGCTGTTAATAAATGTGGTGATGTGGTCCCATTGCAGATCAAGGAAGAGTGCATCATATCAATAAGGGTGTGTACATTCCCCATAGCCACAGTATGCTCTGACGGTTGTCAGTGTAATAGTATTGGATTGGTCATACATGGTCTGCTGATGTTGAGAGCTGTAAACCAGACATCAGACATTCACAAATGACATCTATCCACATATCATCCCAGGTATGTGTTGCTGAAAAACATAGGGGCTGTGAGCATTAAAGCTGACATAACTGACACAGTACTACACATTCAGCAATGGGCTGTACACCTGTGAAGTGTGGTGCACAGTACATGGCAGAGTGCAGAACAGGTGCACAGCAATACTGTGCACATGGATGCAGTGGTATCCACTGGAAGAGACATCACCTAGTAACACCGAACATGCATCACACACATGTATACTGTTGCTAGCATGGATTGACTATAGCTGCACTGCATGGTGTTGTGTATCATATGCTATGCATGTTGAGAGATGGGTAATAGGAGGACTGTGTGTGACACAACACATGAATCACACACATGCATACTGTTGATAGCATGGATTGACTATAGCTGCACTGCATGCTGTTGTGTACCATATGTTATGCATGCTGAGAGATGGGTAATAGGAGGACTGTGTGTACTATCATTGTGCAACCTCACCTGTATGTGTGTGTGTCTTGGTGGGTGGCTAGTTTGTCTGTAGGGTCACTCTGGTGAAGTGGAGGGAGGCTGATGCATGTAGGATGCATGCGTGTGTTTGCGTGGGTGTTCATGTATGCACATGTGTTATTGTGGGGTTGTTCATACAACAGCACTTCCCTTTGGGATCATGCAGTACATGGACATGGACTGACACATGACACACCAGGAATACTTGTCCTGTATGTAATCACAGGACAGCTGATAGTATAATAAGGTCTGCAGCATGGAACAGGCATTGGGAGGGAAGGTAGACACCAGGTATATCCTTAATGTCACATTCAGCAGATAGGTGACTGACAACCCATTTATACAGCACTACAGATGCATTGGGGAATTACTAGATAACACCAGGGAGTGTATCCATATATTAAAGTTGCCACATCATAGGCTGATTGAGCAGCATATCTGGCATGTACTGAGCAATACATACAAATGACACTCCAGTGTGTGATATTATGGATTGAACATAGTAGTCCCTCACACATATAGGGACCATGCTCATGATGTTCAGACATACACAGGGTGGACACTGAATGACAGCAGTGAGTCCATGTAAAACCACTCCACTCATGTCAGGGAGTAATGGAGTAACAGGCCTTGTGCTGTGATCACTTGTCTAGGCATTTAGAGGAATGATACGTTAATGAGTGGTATTAATGAGTGTATGTTGCCAAGTGTGATGCAGGATGGAGAACGCATGGGAATATACATGGGACTGTCTGTAAAGTCACGGAAAGGTAGGTTTTAAGGTGGTGTGTGTGTGTGTGTGTGTGTGTGTGTGTGTGTGTGTGTGTGTGTGTATGTGTATATGTGTGTACTGTTATGCAATGCTGTACAAGTCTTACAGTGCATTTATTGTTTTCCCCCACAGGTGGTGAGGTGGGTCAGGGTTCCTCCTGCATGCAATCTGATATTGGTGTCCATACAGACACCGAAGATGATGACAGTACTGTTGAGGCACAGATGGGGTTGTCAGGGGCCAAAACAGCACCATCATTTGACATCCCCCATTTAGCCACCCCAACCCCACACACAGTTTCAGTGCCTATACATACCCCATCACCAATGGCCATAGCAGAGGGACAGCTGGTGTTTGGTGGCAGTGCACAGGAGAATGTGGTAACCATGCCTACTGTGTCTGGTCACAGCAGGCATAGCTGGATGTCTGGCAAGGCACCACATAGGCAGATGTCCCATGGTGCTCATGGTAGGGCCGCTGGTCATCATGCCCCTGGCAGATGTGCCACAACTGATACCACCAGGCGCATGTTTCAGGCTGTCATGGCAGCACAGGCATGTATGGCATGTTACACCAGACAGAGCCTGAGGCTGCAGAGGGCTGCTCTTACATCTGCAAGCGACAACTTCCATGAATTGTCTAGTGCCATCCGTGCTTATACTGAGCTCATGGATAGATGGTCTGGTGAGATGATGGCCCTCATCAACTGTGGTATGTCCATGCTTGAACATGTGGTAGGAGTGCAGCGATGGCCACGTGGATATAGGCCAGCAATGCCAAAAGCTGGCAGTCAACATGGGTGTGCTAGGACACCAAGGGGCTCTTGTAGTGGCAGCACCAGCCAAAGCACTGCAGGGGGGGGCACTGTCCATGCCACACCACAGCAGGCTACAAGCATGTGGCCCTGGCCAGTCCCATGAGGGACCTGGTTCCAGCAGACATCTGTCATCATCAGTGGAGAGTAGCACATCAAGGCCTGTACCTGGATGTGCCCATGGAACCCCTGGCAGGCACAGTTCACATGTCCATGGCTGGAGGCAGTGAACTTCATATCTTGCCAGGTATGGTCTGCAGCTGTCCATAAACACTGTATAGAGCAGCCACATGGCAGTAATGTACACGTACACATATGTCAGTACTGGGGTGCATCACTGCAGGTGGTCATAGCTGTGTATCTAGCTATTGTCCATGGAGAGATGGGTTGTGTAGGGGATGTGTGTGCAGTGGTTTCCTGCAACACTGGGACGAGACTCCTACCTAGGTATGTAGTGCTACTGAAGTGTAAGGTTTTCATTGCACACACCACACAGCATTTAGGGTAAGGTGTGTTTCAGGTTACATTTTACATGCAGAACATCCCCAGACATGTACAGTATGCTAATGGGGTATGTAATGGGTGTATATGGACAATACATAGTATGGCATACCTTCATATACACATTAACAGACACAGAACAGGTAGACACACATCTGAGAGACCTGGGCCTATCGTTGCTAACTAACTTGACCATGTGTCCAATGTGTTACAGGTAGGCTGCACACAGCACATGCATAACTGGGCTGGATTGTGGTATCAGTTACCTGTATGGTTGATGGTGACACTGGTAATCATAAAGTGGTACATGTGACATATATCGGGTGTACCTTGGTGTAATGACAGTGTACACAGCACCCACATGCCCCAGTAGATATTGTACTCCCTCAAACCCATGATGACAATCTGACATACCCACCATCACACATTGCCCACGACTGCGATACAACCCATTGTATATCCCAACAGTGGTACTACAGGAATATGCATCTAATGCACATGCCACTGGCATAGTAGGGTGTTGCATTGTCATGCCTCACCTATGGGCAGCAACAAGACTATCTGTACTACTGTGTGGCAATGGGTAGTGTAATAGGAGTATGTGGCCTTGGAATGCTGTACTCTACAGATATATGGGCATGCACACATACACACAGTTGCCAGAACTTAATGGGTATCCCATGTCTATCAACTCATTTGTACAACACTGTTGTGTTGGTACTGCAACACTTGTGTAGCCAGTATGGAGAAGAGCGTAACAGGGTATATGTAATGTCCCATACATTAGCAGCCACAACTGACTATGGCAATGGGTGTTGTGGTGGTTGTGAAGGCCTTGATGGTATTCCCAAGTGCAGGTGTGCTAACACACCGATACTGCTATACTCAGTAATGTACACTTACACATATGTCAGTATTGGGGTGCATCACTGCAGGTGGTCATACCTGTGTACCTAGCTATTGTCCATGGAGAGATGGGTTGTGTAGGGGATGTGTGTGCAGTGGTTTCCTGCCACCTGCCATGTGGCAGCAGGCAGTCTATCAACAGATACCACTGTGGTGACCCTCAGGGTGAGAGTGACATGCATCAGCCAGTCCTCTGGGTTCCTCCTGCACATGGCTACTGAGGTGATCAAGTTGACATGTATGCAGCATGTATTACAACACATGGTTAGTGTCTGTGATGGAGACCTGTACCCAAGCATGTTCTGTTGACTGTGGTAGTGTAGTGGAGGTACCCATGGCATGTGGTGCATACAAGGTGTTGTCTCCTATATGTGCCAGTTCTTACACAGCAGGGCAGAAATGTAAGTGTCAGTCAAACATAGGTTGCCTGTACATATCCCAGCTGGATACCTGCTATCTGCACATCTATACAGGGACTGACAGTCATCAGCTTGGCAAGTAGCTATGCAGTAGGATGAATGTGTTGACAGACAGATGTTTGACAACAATATGTATGCCATTACTACATGTTGGAAGCTCTCACTAACATGTGCTGTGCAGACAGCTACAGTTACATTCCATATGTTGGATCATTATCCAGTAGGGGATTTATAATGTGACACAGCTCACACACCAGGGATACAACAAGGAGGCCCCAGAGTCCAGCTATGCCTGCAGGTGTGCCTGTTGTCAGTACTACATTTAGCACTCTACTCTTCCCTGGGACAGCACTGTCAGCAGTAGTACCACCATGATGCACTACATGCCAGTGTGACAGCACGTAACCTGGGCTACTACTCCAGTATGCAACACATTCACATGAATAACAGTACTGTACAGGCCTTATATAAGTCTGTGTCCCAGACATGACACTCCTTGCTACTGTAATGACAGCACATAGGTGCATGTATTGTACATGGCATTACATACACTTATTACAGATGTCATTACCCTGCTATGTTATCAGACTGGGTGGTGTGAACTGGTTATCAGGACTAAGCCATGCTTAGCAGTTATCAACATTGCCCCAGTATAATAACTAAGCTGATGTGCGCACTAGTAAGCAAAGCCTACACTGTGTAAGCACTCGTACATTTACCAGTAGCTTAGCAGCACTTACCGTCATGCAAACCCATGCAAACACGCTTACAGCTGCTCAAAACTGCCTTAACCACTCTGTATCCAACAGCCCTGGTTCTGCCCAGCGACAAAATGAATAGCCCTTGCAGGTCTTGAACCCAGGACCCTGTACACTATAGTCACAACATTTAACCACTATGCCCTGACCACTGTGAAGACAACTGTTGTTTTTCCAATCATATCTCTCAATGCACATATTGATTAGTATTGAACAATTGCCTTTAGTTCCACAATTGTGTAGTACTTGTTATTAATATGACTGTTGCTTCACATATGTTGTTTTATCATAATGTACACATTTCAAATACATACGGTGAGTTACATCTGGGAGAGTATACACAACCGTGAGGTTTACACATGACAGGAATATGGATAAATACATATAATATGTTGATATATGTCTACATGTACATACACATCTATATTCATACATATGTCTGTTTACACATCTGTATAGTGCATCATATATATGGCCATGTGTAGATCTCTTCGTATCTCTCTCTCTCTCTCTCTATATATATATATATATATATATATATATATATATATATATATATGTGTATAGCTATATATGTATTCACATCCTATGTGTACAGATATGCCTATTTATGTACATATATATATATATATATATATATATATATATAAATATAACTATATGTGCATACATATCTATTCTGATATACCTATTGCTGTCAATATATATGTAGATATCCATAAGTATATGTGCATATGTAGCTCTATCTTTATAGTGTAGACATATATTGTTGTGTATATGTAGATATCTGATTGTTTATATGTATATATATATATATATATATATATATATATATATATGTACATATACATATCCATCTATGTATGTCGATATGTATATGTGTATATATCTATACAGATATATGGATAATTATATATACATATATGTCACTATATGTCCAGAACATGGAGTGGAGTCCTACCTCAGCCCCAATAGTCCCAACCTCTTAGTGCAAGGGGATGTCAGGTATGTATTGCAGCTATATATGTAGACTGTTGCTACTGTAATAGTGGGTGACCTAACAGACATGTTGTGTGTGTGGGAGGTCACATCTGCCTGTAACATGTGCACCATTGGCTACTGACAGATCCTAAGGACATCATAGTACAGTACCACTGCTAGCACAGTAATGATACTGTGGACTACAGAAGAGATATGGCCAATAAATGTAGTCAGTCTGACACACTCTGGTCAGTCCAGAGTTAAACACAGAACCCCTTAGTGCAAAACATGTGGACCAAGCCTGGCAATGTGGATGTTAACAGCCATGTAGATGGGTATATCACATAAATACTGGTATACATTTGCCACCATAGGTTATGCATTCACACACCCCTGTCTGTCCTGACACATAATGACTGCTGGTACAGAGGTGACATGGCCACATACTACACACTCGTTAGTGACATACATCTGTACAGCATCACAGCAACCCACTGCTTTGTCAGAAATACATGACTGTTATGGTGGCCCAGCAGCAGTACATCTGGAAAGTATCTGGACATAACATCACACTGGATAAGTACAATAAGCTGCTAGGCATGTATCAAAGCACTGTGCAGGCTACAGGTAGACTGCCACAACACTGGCCTACATTTCTTATGGGGGAATACACATGTACCTGCATATATATACCAGGCTTTACAGGCATGTCACAGCACAGAGTAACAGACACCTCTGTGAAAGTGCATAACCACAACCAATGTGAACACAGCCACAGCCACATATGGTAAGCTAACTTATATTACACTATATGGCCTATCTGATCAACACCATCCTCACATGTGCCACTCGCACACTAACCCTACATATATGCCTGTCTGTGGTATGGGACATGCGCGTGTTTGGCCCTACAAACATGTAAGTCGATAGGGTAACATACACTGGAGCAGCATGTAGCATCAGATAGAACAGGACCAAGACATTCGCACACCCCTGTCTGTCCTGACACATAATAACCGCTGGTACAGAGGTGACATAGCCACATACTACCCACTGGTTAGTGACATACATCTGTACAGCATATCACAGCACAGAGTAACAGACACCTGTGTGAAAGTGCATAACCACAACCAATGTGAACACAGCCACAGCCACATATGGTAAGCTAACTTATATTACACTATATGGCCTATCTGATCAACACCATCCTCACATGTGCCACTCACACACTAACCCTACATATACTGGGCCACTACACAGTGTGGTCCAATGCCTGTCTGTGGTATGGGACATGTGTGTGTTTGGCCCTACAAACATGTAAGCCGAAAGGGTAACATACACTGGAGCAGCATGTAACATCAGATAGAACAGGACCAGGACATTCACCCAACCCTGTCTGTCCTGACACATAATAACTGTTGGTACAGAGGTGACATGGTCACATACTACCCACTAGTTAGTGACATACATCTGTACAGCATCCCATTGCTTTGTCAGAAATACATGACTTCTATGGTGGCCCAGCAGCAGTACATCTGGCAAGTATCTGGACATAACATCACACTGGTTAAGTACACTAAGCTGCTAGGCATGTAACAAAGCACAGTGCAGGCTAATGGCAGACTGCCACAGCACTGACCTAACCCTACATATACTGGGCCACTACACAGTGTGGTCCGATGCCTGTCTGTGGTATGGGACATGTGTGTGTTTGGCCCTACAAACATGTAAGCTGATAGGGTAACATACACTGGAGCAGCATGTAACATCAGATAGAACAGGACCAAGAACAATGACATCTACCCTAGTCTGTACACAGGCCAAGGTACATATTCGCAATACACACACTGTCGACAATCACCATAAATACACAGACCTCAGTACTGTACACACAACCACAGAATGCCCAGGTTATGTCCTCAGATATAACCCCTACTATACATAACATGTGTAGCAGTCTGATATCTCACTGGCTTGTTATCAGATATGATGTGAATAGATAATGGTGTACAGAACATATGCACCTCTTACTGCATGACATATGTACAAAGGTTGATAGAGTTGTGGTTGGAGACACAAATACAGGACCAATATTGGCATGTTGCTGTGATAACCTCATACATTTACTGTTGCAACAGTGTTTGTTGTGACATATGTCCTATGAGGGATATGAAGTCAGTAACTCTCATGATAGTCACCATGTACTGACTGCAATCCTCAGACTATGCTTCTGCAGTTCTCAGATAGGTGTTCTGTGATTAACACAAGAAATAAAAGGCACCATGCACTGCCCAGTCTGCAGATGACTCTACAGATGGGGGTTTCCTCAAAAACATGGCACTGTCATGACAGGTATCAAAACATGTAGCCCAGCCATATCCACACACAGCCTGTTAAACCAACATTACTCCAAATGCAGAATAGCAACACTTACATTCTGTAGTCATGTCAGGCACATTCCCCTCCTGTGTGTTGGCCTGTTTCCACAGTGTATGTTGTTAGAGGTAAATCCCCAATCCATCTGTGATGCTGTTTAGCAAACACCAGATCTAACTCCTGCTCACAAGTAAATGAAAAGGCCCAACACCAAAATGATGTTCCTTGATATTGGAGTGTGTTTCCTTGAAACTGGCTATGGGAATGTTACCACAGCTGCTCCACATGCAATCAGCTAGAGGAGGGCTACAATTCATGCAGAGGCCATCAACTGATCATGAGCATCACTTACAAAACACATGCTGCTGCCTAAGCAAAGCATGTGTAGTTCTCCACATCCACCAAAGAGGGAGT
The DNA here is from genome assembly GCF_019279795.1 of Protopterus annectens. Lineage (NCBI taxonomy): Eukaryota > Metazoa > Chordata > Ceratodontiformes > Protopteridae > Protopterus > Protopterus annectens. The sequence goes on from NC_056742.1 coordinate 397,508,175, forward strand.
ATGAGAGGCCCACAGAGACAAAGTAAGTCAGGGAGGGGGTGGGAGAGTAAAACCTAAGCATGTTTGTGTCACACACCTACCAGTACAGGGTATCAACCCCCTGACTGACTGTGTATGGCTATTACATGTCTATGCAGTTATTGCATGTGCCACATAGCTTACATGTTGAGGAGTTGTACAAACTTATATGTGATGGGGAGTGACATCTGCAACAGTGATATGGTAGCAATACGGTAGGTGTAGTATATGTGCCTGTCCACATGAACAGGTGTCAGTGTCAACACAGCCACATTCTCTCAGGGACTCACACACATTGACACACTTGGCAGGGTCAGGAATACAGTTCCTAACTAGTTAGTTTACCACAATACAGTACTGTGCAGGTATCACATGCACCACAAGGGTTATCCAGAGGTTATATGGGCAAAGGGTATGTGAAGGTGTCTGACATCAGACAGCATGCTTCAGTATGCCAATGGGGGCTGTAGTGAGTGTGAATGTGGTCAAAAGCATCACACACCACACACACAGACACAGGGTGCCAGTACTGACATGAATGCGTGTATTGCTTCGCAGGTGTTTAGCGGCTGACTGTGCCGGAAGGCTATACAAGGCTACATGATGGGTATACCTTGGCATCAGGCCACATGACAATGGTCGGAAGTGTGGCTCAGGGGTGTAGTGTCTGGACTGGCCCACACAGGTGTGTGTGTGGCCATTGCTGTGCAATGCTTGCCATGTATGTGTTCTTTAGTCCATGACATGGATGCTGTCTGGGATGTGCACACTTCCCACATGCATGTACAGTGACATGTGGAACTGTACCTGGGGTGCCTGGCCCATGTTGTTTACACAGATTGTTATCATCAGATGTGCCTGTCCTGGCCTCATGTGCTGAGAACAGGTAATGGACAGCAAGTTGACCCTGCACCCACATTGATAGCATGATTCCCTGTTGTTAGTGGCATCTGTCCATACAGAGAATGTGTGTATAAGGCATGGTATGTCCTTTGTGGGTCACATTTGATGGCACCACAAGTGTTGTAGGTGTCCAGTGGGGAACATAGTGAAGGCAAACTGTCTGCATGTACGTGCATATTGTACTGATGGACAGGGTGCCATGCCCTCTGTAGTCTACTGCAATAACACCATGGTTACTATCTGTGGGCAATATGCAGGGTACTACCAACATAGCGGTTGTTGCCTAGGCAAGTGTGTTTGTGTATGAGACATGGGTTGAGAGTGTTCTCTGTGTAATACAGGGGTTGCTAACTTTGTTCACCAGGCCTTGATGTCACATGTAGGGGTATGGACTGGCACCCCAGCCTCTCAGCTATTTGACATCTGTTATCCTTGTAAGGTGGACATTGTGACATAAAATAGGGCCACCATATAAGAAATTTGCAAAACCCACTGTACAATGAGTCCAGTTGTTACACACTCACAGCCACCTCCACACAGGATGCGAATGACAAACACAGACACTTGCCATGTCTAGGATTAGAACTTCTACCTAACTAGTTTATTAAACTACAGCATTACACAGTTAAAGGATGTACCATGGAGATTACTGGAGTGCTCCTTCCCAAAGGTGTATTTCACTGTATATGACATCAGCAGGCTTGCCAAAGAAGGTCATTGGAGGTTGTAGTTACTGTGAATGGCCTCAAAAGCATTGCACCCTACACGGACAAGCACACACAAACATCCACACTTGCCATGTGTGGGAATAGAACCTCTACCAAAGTACTATATCACACTACAGCATTATGCTGTTATAGGATGGACCACAGAGACTACTAGGCTACTTTGTTCCCAAAGGTGTATTTCACAGTGAATGACATCAGCAGGCTTGCCAAAGTAGGGCATTTGAACTGTAGTGAGTGTGACTAGCCTAAAATGCATTGCCCCCTACACAAACAGAGATGCACACACAAACAGACTTACCATGTCTGGGATTAGAGCACCTACCTAACTAGTTTATCACCCTACAGCATTACACAGTTATAGGATGCCCCACAGAGATTACTGGGTTACTCTTTTCCCAAAGGTGTATTTCACAGTGAATGACATCAGCAGACTTGCCAAAGTACGGCATTTGAATCGTAGTGAATGTGACTAGCCTAAAAAGCATTGCTCCCTACACAGACAAAGAAACACACACACACAGACATCCACACTTGCCATGTGTGGGAATAGAACTCCTACCAGAGTACTATATCACACTACAGCAATACACTGCTATAGGATGCACCACAGATATTACTGAGCTACTTTGTTCCAAAGGTGTATTTCACAGTGAATGGCATCAGCAGGCTTGCTAAAGTAGGGCATTTGAATTGTAGTGAGTGTGACTAGCCTAAAAAGCATTACCCCTACACAGACAGAGACACACACACACACAATTGCCATGTCTGGGATTAGAATACCTACCTAAGTAGTTTGTCACACAAATTCACCACCATAACAGGAACAGGCAAGCAAAAGCTGAGGGTGATGCTACTCCAATGCCAGAAGTCTAAATCTCAAAATGCACTCACTCTAGGCACTCCTTAAAATGGAGAACATCGATATCTGTGCAGTGACTGAGACCTGGTTCAAGGCTCCAGAGAGCACCCCTGCACTACCAGGCTATAACTCATACCACACTTTTCAGCCATGTAACCTGGACCGGATCACCAAAGGCGGAGGTGTATCCATATTCATTAAGGATATCCACACCTCCAGGCTAGATGCTCAACATAATGCAGCCAAGGTTATCCAAGTGCAACTAACTCTGGGCAAAACTGCAATCCAAATTGTAGCTTGCTACAGATCACCCACCATGCCCCAGGATGCCCACTCCTCTTTTCTTGATGTACTGGAAAATATTAGGGTTCAACCAAACACCCTAATAATGGGCAATTTCAACTACCCCACCATTAACTGGGAAAACTACTCATGTACCAACTTCTTCGCTCAAAGCTTTCTGGAATTCATAAACTCCAATGCCCTGGATCAACTTATCCACACCCCCACCAGGGGCAACAATATCCTAGATCTAGTCATTACCAATATGAGTGACCGGTGTTCCATACCTGAAGTCAATGCCTCATTGGTCCGATCCGACCATAAGCTAATTACCCTAGATATCCACATCCTGCCTCCCCCCATTAAAGAAACCATAATAAAAAATTTCTCCAAAGCCAACTTCATGCTTCTTAAGACAGAAGTGGTGAACTTCATGACACCCATGCAGATGGACAATACAGTTACGACTACTGAATCCTACACAATTGCACTTTATAAGCACTTACATGAGTGCATGGATCGTGCTATCCCAAACAGAACCAAGACGCTATCCTCCAAAAAAAGGAAGCCAATCTGGTGGTCCCCTGCCATAAACAAACTGTACAACAGAAGGAAGAAACTCTTGCAAAAGAGAGTAAAATCCCACGAGTGGAAGAGCTCCCTGGTCAGCCTCAGTAAGAAGCTGCGATCCCTGATAAAATCCTCCAAAGCTAGTTACGTAAACAAAATCGCCACTGATTCTAAAGACAACCACAAAGCATTCTATAACTATTTCAAGAATCTCAATGGCAACACTCAGATTTGCTCTGAGTTACAGCACAATGGCACTAACTATACAGACGCAACTGATATTGCCAACATCCTGGCAGATAGGTTCAGTGCTAACTTTACCCCCCTCTCACCCCTAAAGAGCCCATCTCTATACCAAAAGAATGCAAAGTTTCTGTAATCAAGGCTGCACAGGTAAAAACCACACTCTCCAAAGCCAAGAACACAGCATCCATGGGACCAGACAACATCCCAGGCTGCGTTCTACATGAACTGCAGAGCGAACTGGCACCCCACCTAAGTACCATGTTCAATCATAGCCTCACCTCAGGCTTTGTGCCTGCTGAATGGTGCACAGCAACGGTTATCCCACTCCACAAGGAGGGAGCCACCATGGACACCAGGAACTACCACCCCATTAGCCTGACGAGCCTGGTCTGCAAGGCCATGGAACGTATCATCATGGAACTTATAAACAAAGACATTGGTAATCTACAAATTATGGATCCCATCCAGTTTGGGTTTGTAAAAGGCTGATCATGTCTCCTAAACCTGATAGACTTCTTTGAAGCAGTCACCAAAGCCGTAGACAAGGGTAAGGTGGTTCACACAGCCTATCTAGATCTTGCCAAAGTTTTTGACACCATCCCCCACTCTGGAATTATAGATAAACTCACTAAACTAGGTATAAATCCCTATGTCACAAGATAGGTTGCCAACTGGCTCACTGACAGAACACACACTGTGAAAGTAGTAGACTCCAAATCCGACTTCAGACCACTGGCAAGTGGAGTACCACAGGGTTCAGTCCTGGGTCCTCTCCTGTTTGGTATCTAATTCTCTAAAGTACAGGCTAAAACAGAAGGTCTTTGGCTAATGAAGTTCACAGATGACTGCAAACTAGGAGCCATAATCATAACTTGTAACGATGTGGACATCCTACAAAAGGACCACACTGAGACAGATGCCTGGTGTCAAAGCCATGGCCTCAAGCTCAATGCCAAAAAGTGCATTGTCATCCCCTTTGGTAAAAACTCTGCACCCATGAGCTACAACATAGATGGTAGTATACTTAACACCAAAAGTGTGATAAGAGACCTTGGGACACAGGTGGACAGTAGTCTCTCCTCTGATAATCACCACAGTAGTCAGGAAATCCTTCTACGTGGCACACCTCATCACAAAAGTTTTCTCATCCAGAAAAAAAGAGGTCATTGTTCCCCTCTACTCATCACTCATTAGACCCATTATAGAGTACAACGCCCCTTTTGGTATGTACCTCACAAGACATCTCCAACAACTGGAAAGGCCGCAGAAATACCTCACAAAGAGGATTACCAGCCTCAAACAGATGCCCTATGCTGACCATCTCAAAAAACTCCATCTTTACTCCATCGCATATCACCTACTCAGAGGTGATCTCTGCTTAACATACAAAGCTATGTCAAACCCAGAGCTGTTAGACTTGCTCCACTTAAAGAAATCCCAATCCCTCCAAGCTACATGCTCTAGGGGCCTAAACCTTGTCACCACAATAAGCAGAACATGCTGGAGGGATAGATTCCTGTCCCAGAGACTTCCCATACTCTGGAATAAACTACCTATCAAACAAAGGTCCTCATTAGCACTCTTCAAGAAAAATCTTGATGATTGGATGGGAAATAGGAAATTCACCCCAGGGATCACCTCTGTGGCTCTGCTCGACAGTGGCACATGAAAATAATTTAAAGCCAGGGTACCTTTTTGGCTGGGCTTGTATAGGCCCCAGGGCTGATAGCCTAGTACCTACCTATGAACACTACAGCATTACGCAGTTATCGGATGCACCACAGAGATTACTGGGCTATTCCATTCCCAAAGTTGTATTTCACAGTGAATGACTTCAGCAGCCTTGCCAAAGTAGAGCATTTGAATTGTAGTGAGTGTGTCTAGCCTAAAAAGCCTTAATCCATACACAGACAGCAATACACAAACACAAACACACACACACACACACACACACACACACACACACACACACACACACACACACACACACACACACTTGCCATGTCTGGGATTATAACTCCTACCTACCTAGTTTGCCATACTACAGCATTACGCAGTTATAGGATGCACCATGGAGATTACTGGGCTACAACTTTCCCAAAGATGTATTTCACAGTGAATGACATCAGCAGGCTTGCCAAAGTAGGGCATTTGAACTGTAGTGAGTGTGACTAACCTAAAAAGCATTGCCCCATACACAGACAGAGACACACACTCACAGTTCCCATGTCTGGGATTAGAACACCTACCTAACTAGTTTATCACAGTACAGCATTACACAGTTATAGGACACACCACGGAGATTACTAGGTTACTCATTTCCCAAAGGTGTATTTCACAGTGAATGACATCAGCAGCCTTGCCAAAGTAGGGCATTTGAAATGTAGTGAGTGCGACTAGCCTAAAAAGCATTGCTCCCTACACACACACACACACACACACACACACACACACACACACACACACACACACGCACACACACACACACACACACACACACACACACGCACACACACACACACACACACACATGCACACAGTTGCCATGTCTGGGATTAGAATTCCTACCTAGCTAGTTTATTACACTACAGAATTCCATAGTTTTAGGACATGCCACAGAGATTACTGGGCTACTCCATTCACAAAGGTGTATTTCAAAGTGAATGACATCAGCAGGCTTGTCATAGTAGGGCCATGGGGAGGGCAGTGTGTGTGCATGGGCCATAACCCATTTATCTAGAGGTTGACACGCCACACACAGGCACACGTAGGTTTATATTCCACAGGTACATGTATACAACTACTAGATGACTACTGCCTTGCACAGTTATGTTGCATAGGTAACACTTGCACCACAGAGTCTGTACTGCTGACGGATACCAGTGGCTAATTTCTACAGTGAGTCACATTTACACATCATGTAGTTGTAACCATTTGGCTGTGTGCTGGGTTGGACAGGCCTCATAATGGAAGGCTATTTGTCACTGTCACCCTCTTCCACACATCTATATATGTCTACTTTTGGTATTATTGTGTGTTGTCCTTGGATATATGTCTGTATTCCTATCCAATATGAGTGTGCAAAGCATGACTGATGCATACTGAGGAGTGTATGCACTAACATCTGCAACTGTCAGATATGTATGGTCCACTGTTGTTTGCAGTCATGTGCTTCATTTGTTTAAGTGTGTGAGCATGCCCAGTATGCCCTTCTATATTGAATGTGTTGATCCATTCCAGGTAGTTTGTACTCTACACCTACAGGTAGCAAACTGTTTCTGCAGGATATCTGTAGATCAGTTGGCAATATGGATCAAACTGTTCAAGGGAATAGTGTGTACTGTAGGTGATTGTGTTTGTGCTGCTTCTGCTGCATGGTACTGGTGTTAGCAGAGATATTCAGACATGTGTACTGTTATACACTGTGATTTTTTATGTCCTCAAATACTGTCAGGTGGACATTCTTGCTCACAGGGATGTCCTGGGGAACAAGGGTGAATGCAGCTGTGTCTGGTATTGTGGGCAAATGCCTACATATTCATGGAAAGTTATGACATTGTGGAGGGGGAGCTGCAGACACTTGCTGCTACATCTGTGTATCCAGTTCAGCAAATTGGTACAGTACTAGCAGAGGATCCCATACTTGTACATCCATCGGCATGACACTATGGCTTTATCTTGCTGTGCCAATACCTCACAGCTGTACAGATTCTCACAGGTTACCCAGAGGCAGGGGTCATAAGTCAGGACTTTACCCTTATTGTGGTGTACGGGCAGGTTTGTAGCCACCCATGTATGTGTTTGCAGCCAGGGATAGTATGTGCACATGGCTCTGTGTCGGACCTTGCACATTCCATGCTGCTCATATTCCCACCCCCCCTCTATTATTCTATCCTCTTCCATACATTATGCATACATTCTCATCACAGCTGTGACACATGCTCCATTATAATTCTGGTTTGTGCATGCGCCTCATTATGGAGTTCTTGTTCGGGTGTGTGTTCGGGTGTGTGTGCATTTCTGATGGGTGTCATCAGCCACGGTTCCAATGCATAATCGGCATCCCCCACTAGGTGACCGTAAGGGATGTCCCCATTGACAAATCTCTGGTACAGCTGCGACAGATCCCAGATGTGGGAATCATGATAGCTTCCAGGGCAGCCAGCACACACATTAATTATAATGCCCTGGGCATTACACACAACCTAAAAAAAACACTGACGTTGAGAAAATTCTTTAATAATAACAGCAAAGTTTTCAGGACCATACCCTTCTTCAATACTACAAACATTTCAAAAATCAAAGCAGTTAAATTTAAATAGGAGCCAAACCATCACATGATTGCAGCCAGCCAACCATGCGGTGGAAGCAATTAAATGACAAAATTGTAATAAATTATTAAAAAAAAACAGTACATAAAATACAAACTTTAAAATTTAGTATATTGTAACCTCACTAAAATTGGTTTTAGAGTTATAGCTGTGTTACAACCAGGTGAATGGTCAGCAGCAAAGCACAAAATCCATTCATATTCCTTAATTTCTAGGAAGTTGTTAATATCACCACCTCTCATAGATGCATACACCATGTCTATCACCCTGAATTTAAATCTATGGGTATCTCCATTGGTACTAATGTGCTTATATAATGTATTATTTTCACTCTTTCTCCTAATATCGGATTTATGTTCAATAATGTGCTCTTTTTAACACAGCTATAACTCTAAAACCAATTTTAGTGAGGTTACAATATACTAAATTTTAAACTTTGGATTTTATGTACTGTTTTTTTTAATTATTTATTCCAATTTTGTCATTTAATTGCTTCCACCACATGGTTTGCTGGCTGCGATCATGTGATGGTTTGGCTCCTATTTAAATTTAACTGCTTTGATTTTTTGAAATGTTTGTAGTATTGAAGAAGGGTTTAGTCCCAAAAGCTTTGCTGTTATTATTAAAGAATTTTCTCAACATCAGTGTTTTCTTTGGCATATTCCTTTTCGTTTTACAGCAGGAATTCTATTTTGTTTACATTACACATGACCTGGCAGTTGATGGAGGGGAAGCCCTTGTGGTTGATGTAGACCCTACCCCACTCACTGGGTGGTGCTTTGATGCATGTGTGCATGCAGTCTATCGCACCCACTACCTCAGGGTATTCTGCTATTTGGTGGAAGAGGCGCATATTGCTGGCCAATGCCTCACGGGTGTTGGGGAAATATACGTGCTCACTGGCATGTGCTGACATGGCATCCAGAACTGGTGGAGTACCCTGGATGCTGATGCCTGTTTGATCCCCATGATATCCCCAGTTGGCCTTTGGAAGGTACCTGTAGCTAGTATTCTTAGGCCTACATATACCTTGGTATCCACTGGGATGGGTTCCCTCTGTTAGTTCTGTGTGTGAGGTGTGGCTGGCACAGCTCAACAATTTTCTGGAGGAGGTCCCTGTCCACCCTATAGCGCTCCACTATCTCCAGCTCATGTAACCCCTGGTAGGTTACCCTGGTTCTGTACATTCTTCTCCGTCTCTTCACTGTGGGTTGGTCAACAGCATTCTCATCCTCACCACCCTCAGCCTCTTCCACATGTTGTTGTATGTTAGCTATTGCAGCCCCTATCATTTTGTTGGTTTTGTTTGTTAAAATCCCCCCCTTGTATACACCGGTGGTGTAGAGTATGTGGGAAAACCATTGGAAAAGGTGTTTGCATAGTTTATCGTAGTGTTCTGGGCTAGGCTGGGCTGCTGCCTGTGTAATTGGCTGATTCTGATACATTTCACCTGCCAGCTAAGCTAGTTCTCCTTGATTACCTTCCTACTGCTGTTTTCCCTTCCCATTGCCTTCCTGTTTAAGCCCAGGGGTGCGCCATGCACAGTGCTCACATGTGCACAGAGCTGCTATTTCCTGGTTTACTTTTTTTTACTTTAAAGCCCAGTGTGTGGCATGCACACCCACTTAGGCAGTGTAAAGAGTGCTAGGCAGTCTCAGACACATCCCCTTGCTTAGCTCTGCTAAGTTAAGGGCAAACCCGAGCCACAGGGCTCCAATCCACTTACAGTATGCCTGACACCCCCCCCATGATGTCAGCTAACTCATAGGCTTGCACCAAGTTATTCCTGCTCTTACACTGTTGGGTGCTGACTAGCATGCAGGAGAGATCTCGGATTCAGTATCATTCCCCTCATTTGCATAGGACTGCCTGCTGATGCATAGTTACAGGTCCCACACTTAGCCTCCCCCCTTAGTAACCACTATTCATTGGCCATGTTGTCTTCTGACTGCCATTGAGTATAATGGCAAAATAGTGATTTTTGGTTAGAATGCTTATTTTAGGTTTCTTGTTTTATTTTCCGCCCAATCCCATTTGTGCACCACTGCCCTATGCTTAACAGCTGGGATTGGCTAAAATAAAAAATAAAAGTTGATTTTTTTATTTTTGCAACTGTTTTCCATGCCAATGGCCTTATATTTCGACAGAACAGTGCTAAGAAAAGAAGTTCTGAAGAATGGCCATATATGCAGAACAGTTTTCTTAAACACACACCTTTACTATAATCAGAGTTAGTTTTTGAGATAGCAGTTTAAGTTGTTTGTCCATTTAACTACTAGTACTGAGTAACATTAGCATATTATGGAAAAAAATCTAGTTTTTGTCTGATGTGGAAAGATATTTATAATGGGTTATATGCAGATGCACACCAGGGTGAAATCCTACTTATTTTATGTGCATTTAATCCTGAGAAATTTTAATAAATTAATATGCAGCAGTCATAGAAGAGGATTCCCAGGCCGACTACATTGTAGAATACTTGGACAGATGAAACTGCATTTCTTTGGACACGTCCATACTAGGATTTATTGCCAAAGATTTACAACAATGGTAAAGGGCTCAGGCCAACTTAGTCAGACCTCATTTGATTTAAATTCATATGGCATGATTTCATTTGCATGAAAAGGCAGGTAGATAGACACTTTGTCAACTATTATCTGTGGAGACAAAGCCCACACCATCCTCATGTTATAGGTTCTATCCTCCTGCATCCACTTAGTAGTAACTGACTAGCATGATGGCTCAGAGATAACAACCTCACAGCTCTGGGATCAGTGGTTGTATCCTGATGTCTAATAAGAAATTTTTTGTGTGCTCCCTCTCTCTGCATCAGTTTTATCTTGATATTTTGATCTCCTCCCTTCTTCTACAAACTTGCTGGCTGTTAGGCTGCACTAAAATGCTCACACATATATTGTATTTTTCTTGCTCTTTTAGCCAGGGGTGTGGCTGAAAAAGATCCAGGAAGGATCGGTTCACTTAATCATATAACAAGCAACATTAACTCAAACTAAAATATTGAATTACAACATCAGTGCACCTTATGGGAAAGATTTATCCACATTGCAGCACACATCTGTTTTTAGTTTTGAGAACCAGAATTCACACCTTCTTACCTTTTGGCTATTAAGTGTCTTCCTTCAATATAAAAATAACTTCAACAGTTGTGACTAAAATATCTTTTCACACACCACTAAGGGCAGTGACTGGTTGCATCAAACAGGATATTTGCTTATTTACTTGTTGTTCACTGGACTGTTGGACTTATACTATGTATATCACTTTTAGCCATGGACCAGACCTAATTCCAAAATAATTCCAATGATATTTTATGTATTTATTTACCCTTTCCTGACTTTTCAGTGGAAATACAACATGGTTTTTATGATTAGGAGAAATTTGACCAGAACCCTGGGATACTTCCCCGAATTTTTTAATAAGTACAATGCAATAATTTTTTATATCTATCTAAGATATGACCAGCTCAGGAGGATGGGAACTTGATTTAATGTCTCCTCCAAAAGTTAAATAAAAATCCATGTAGTATTATGGACAGAATACAAACAATGAAAAATATATGCACTTAATACAGATAAAGATATTTGGATTAAAGTATTCATAGTTGAACTGTCAGCAGATGAATAGAATTGTGTTGCTCCAACACATTCACCAATGATAGAAAAATGTACAAAGTAATAAAAATGATAGCATGTATATGCATTACATGGCATGTGACACAAATGATAGCATATACATGCATTATAAGACATATGATACAAATGATAGCATACACATGCATTACAAGGCATATGACACAAATTACAGCATATACGTGCATTACATGACATATGATACAAATGGCAGCATATACGTGCATAACAAGACATATGACAAATGACAGCATATATGTGCATTACATGACACATGATACAAATTACAGCATATACATGCATTACAAGAACTATGATACAAATGACAGCATATATGTAAATATATACATGCATTACAAGACATATGATACAAATGATAGCATATACTTGCATTACAAGACATATGACACAAATTACAGCATATACATGCATTACATGACATATGATACAAATTACAGCATATACATGCATTACAAGAACTATGATACAAATGACAGCATATATGTGCATATATACATGCATTACAAGACACATGATACAAACGATAGCATATACATGCATTACAAGACATATGATACAAATAATAGCATGTGCATGCATTACAAGACATATTTATTTTTATTTTATTTTTATTTTATTGCACATTTGTTGACCGGGATAGTCCGACTGGATCTATGTCCGTTTTCAGTGGAGGCCCAGGGAGATAAGCTCCAATGTATGCAAATAAATTCACTAACTAATAAGACATAATTACATGTATGGTATTTCTAAAAAATACATAGGTAAACATGAAACAGACAAGACTACAGGCTAGAAGTTACCCCTGGTTGTAGTCAGGAGAAAATTAACAATAGCTAGTTAACTAGATAATTTAGCTTCATGTTGAGAGTTTAGCCAGGCTTGTTGCAGTGGCATAGCCAGTTTAATGCCATATGTTGTTTGATTTTAGCTTTAAATAGGCCTAGGGAAGAGAGCAAAGTAATATCGGCTGGAAGTACGTTCCAGGCTGTATCTGCCGTGTTTGTGAAGAGGGCAAATGTTAGCATATACATGCATTATAAGACATATGAGGGCTATAAGAACTTTAGTTCTAGTCAGTATAAGCATATGAAGAAGTGAAGAGTAGATGTGAATAAATGTACAAAGAAGGACAAAATTAAGAAGGACATAGGAATATCTTTACCATTTAGTCAGATTAGCTAGTAGTGTAAAGGGGTAACATTAGTAATAGTAATAATAATAAAGGATGCATAGAGTATTAGAACCTTTAGTTGTTTTCAGTGAGATATTTGAAACACATACTGATACATATTAGAAAGAGTAGATTAAAAACTATATGTTATGGAACTGGTCTATACAAATTAATGTACACATCATAATATTTAGTATTTATGCATTCATTTAAGCTCAGTGGGATCAATGATGTTTGGCAAGGATAAATTAATTATTTCAGAAAACAATAAATTGTGTTTTAATTTATTCCTGGATTTTTTTTTTCATTTTTTTGGTTATAATTTGGTTGTGTAGCATCACAGACAGTAGTCTTTTAGTACTTCGCTACATTATATAATTTCAAGATGTCTGCTTCTTTAAAAAATAAGTTGAACCCAACAATTATTGAGATAATTGATTTTATAATGCATGGATAGGGGCACTTGGGGAAAATAGTCCTAATTAAGAGGAACTTATAGCAATTATCCTAATATTGTTACTTGTATGTTACTGAGGAACTTCACAATTTATTTTATTTTATTTCTCTTTATTTTAATTTGGACTAAACAACTGGTTTATGGACATCTTTTTAAGCCCCACCCAGGGGTTACAAAGGTGTAACCCAAACATATCATTTCACTTAATTTTACAAAATATGATCATGCAGAAAATAAGAAGACAAAGGTAGAAACATATAATACAATTGCTCTAAAGAATTACTCCTACAATGTATAACAGCATCATATAATGAACAAGAGTAACTTATAATGAACTCACAAATATGTAATCCTTTCTTTTATGTGAAGAAAGAGGATGAATTAAAAGACAATAGAATGCAGAATAAAGAACGAGAGAAGATAAAAGAAAAAAAGAAAGAAAAAAGATATATTTCTTCACCCTTTCCCCTTCATATCCCCCTTTTCTTCTTTTTGGTGGTCTAACAAAAATTATCTAAAAAGAAGATTAAGACCATCTCTTCCAAGAGAGTTAACATGATTTATCTCCATAGCCAGGTTTATGTTATCTACCTGTAAAGAAATCATTTACATTTAGCATTTTAGAAAGAAATGTTTGAGTTCAGTCATGAAATTTATAAAAGGAGGTGACTCCCCTCAGATTGTCTGGAAGAAATTACCCAAGATGAGAGAAACGTGCTGAGAAATTGTGGTCTTTATAATACAGTTTTTTGCTAAGGATAAATACCACAGAGCCAGTAGAGTGTAGGCATCTTAGATTGCATATGGAGGTGTCAGATAGCTACCAGCAAATGGAAATATGGTTTGCTGCATGACTTTGTGAGATGGAAAGCCTAGAAGGAGTTTGGATTTGTGTCTTATGATTAGGCTGGAGCAATGTTGGTATCTTAGCAGTGGGTGAGTGTGGTGGATCTGCATATACTATTTTACATAGCTTAGCGCTTTTTGAAGCTGCTGCAATGATGGGTAGTCCATACTCAAGCAGTGGAAAAAACATCTTTACTTATCACTAGTCTACCTTTACAAGACAGCAGAGGAGCTATGTGAGTTTATTTTTCCCAGAACAATAGTTTATTGATTTTTTTATATGGTCATGTGTATACATTATTATTAAAAGTAGAGGTTTCAGGCTAGCTGCACACCATAGTATATGAAGTACTTGACAACTGAGCATACTGTCTTGTAGCTAACGTATGAGTGTTCTAAGGTCATGTTCTAATTCGTTCTGATAGATATGCGGGAATGACTCATCCTGTAAATAACTGCATCATCTATCTCTATATAATTATAGGTAACTGGGGTAAATCAGTCTAGAGCTTGTTAATAAATATGCAGAAAAGAATTGGGGAAACTACAGAAAAACATTTATACACATCTGTGATTTTTGATATACATTAACTTATTATTTGTTTGAGCTACTGTAGGATATACAATGTGATTTGCATTGGTAGAGTTTTTATTGTGTGAAAAAACTCTCAACTCTTGAAGCACAGAGTAGCACAATATCTCAGTGGCTTAAGACTTCATCACTCAAGGGATTTATTACACTAACACATAAAGGTCCAACCAAATGGGATGTTTATAATTATTGGCTTGGACAGGCCTATACAGAATGGGCATAATAAGTTGGTCTGGCCATCATATTTCTATTTATAGGAACATTTATAAATTATATTCCCTCTCTTGATATAATGTTGGTGATAATTAAGAAAATCCCCATGTAGTGAAGTGTAATAATCATGTCCATTTTTGTTTTTAGAGGTAATTTATTTTAAATGAGGTTGTTAAAGTGTTTATTTATACAAACTGTATGCAGACTTAAGAAACATTGTTTTGGAACCATTTCTAAGGAAAGTTTTACATATTGTACAATCCTCCCATCATTAGTGGGATAAGTGTGTTTTCTATATTCTCAATGTGACATTGAATTGGATTTCAATGTGAGGTTTTATTTACCTATCTGTTTTAGAATATAAAATTAAAATGAAAACCAGCACAATACTGGGAACGTTTTTTTTTATATGTTTACATTGGACAATTTGTTTCTTGTTTCATGCTATGCTTTATGTATTTATTTAAAGGATGAATGTTTGATGCTTATTATTATGCTAATAAAAAAGGTAGGGAAGATTGGTCCCTGGTGTGAATGTCCACTTTATCTATATTTGTCCCGTACAAATTACATTTAATAAGGTAATTCCTCCCTGTAAAAATAAAGTAGATAATCCACATTTTATCTGCAGTCATCCAAGACTCCAAGAAAGTTCATCCTAGAATAATGTCAAATAAGGTTAACTGAGAAAAAAATAGCTATATTCACTCATTCCGAAGTTTTTAAAAAAATCTCTACCCTATTTTTTTAAGTTTAATTTCTTGAAAAAGAGCAATGTTAACCCAGGTTTAATATACTGCTTAACAGCTTCAGCTTTAATTCCTTGTACACCAGGAAAGACATCTAATTAATGTACCTTGCTGTTCATATCCAAGGTTGAAGGTTGACTGGACTACTGGGTTATAAGACATCTTTCTCTTGACACAGGATGGAAATGGCATGAAACTTCCTAAGAACAAAAATGGTCGAGATGACGACAATTCAGACAAGTACAAGTCTCCACAAAACTAGATAAAAATGTATAAACAAATTCAATAGTTAAGCAATGTGCTATATAGAAAGACCATTTAACTAAGTTTTAGTCTTTAAAGGCAAGATAACCAATGGTCAGATTAAAGGTCAGAAAAAACCTGACTAAATTGACTATTTGGGCACAGGAGAATAATATGCTGATAAATACATCAAAAACTAAGCATATGAAATTTGGGAGACATAAACTGAAAGGTGAGTATTTAATACAGTACACAGTGACTGAAACTGTAGACTCATTTAAGGATGTGGGTATATGGGTAGATTCAGCTATGAGTTTTTCTAATCATATCAACCAATTGGTTAATGATAGTTATAGAACTTTAGGTTGTATAAAAAGATTTATAAAGTCCAGGAAATCAAAAATGATGAAGTCATTGTTTGTTAGTTACATCAGACCCAAACTTGAGTGAGTATGGAATAACAATATGGAAACCCTATAAGAAAACAACCATGGGTAAACTCATAGCCGGCCTTAGGCATAGGCCAACTAGGCGGCCGCCTAGGGCGCCGGTCTAGCAAGGGCACTTTTCTAGTATTTATTTGATGTAGTTAGACCAGGATGGGGGCACCAGATAGTGTGGTGGGGGGTGCCATGGAGCCCTTTTGCCTAGGGCACCAGTTGACCTAAGACCGCTGCTGGTAAACTGGAAAGACTACAGCGAAAATATACCAAGAGCATTCATGGATGTGAAAATTTAAGTAATTATGAAAGACTAAAATATCTGAACTTGTACAGTGTCTCTTACAGATATTTAAGAGGAGATCTTATTCAGGTATATAGGGCATTTAGAAACAAATACCTCTGAGAATGTTTGGGGTTGTCAAAAAGTACCAGAGAATCATCAGACAACCTATGTAGAAGATTCTATAGGAATGAGAAGTGTACTAATTTGTTCTTTGACAGAATAGCTGATGCATGGAACAGACTATCAAATTACATTAAAGCAAGTACTAGTTTAGATATTTTTAAGAACAGCCTGGACACATATTATGGGAGCAAGTGTTTTGGTATATTGGCAGGCTAGAAGGGCATTAATGCCCGTGCTTGAAATATTTGTATGTATGTATGTATATGTATGTAATGTTCTTTGTGATAGTAAAACCTAAACCCTTATCCTGTAAATCATTAATTTAGTGTTAATCATAACTGCTTTTCAAAATGATTATATAAAAGGTAATAAAAAGTATGCCGTAAACTGTGTAGAAACTGCTTCATATTTCTCCTTTTTGAAACATTAATTGTATAAACTATTGCACAATCAGTTGAATGAAATGTTCTGAGCATAGTATTTACATCCTACCTTAAAAGACTTAGAATGTTTCTGGAATATCAGTCTTACTTTGGACATAATTGAACTTCTGAATGTATTATTTTACCTGAAAATGAGAGAAGATAATATAGATCATGGTATATGCAGCTTCAAACACAAAATATACAATAAAACCACAGTATAATTACTACAAACACATAAATATGAGTGAAATAGTAAATGTGTAGGCGACATTGTTCAAATGATTTAACGAGACAGTCCTCTAGTAGACATTACATGAGTTATTAAAGACTTCAATAATAGTATTGCTGACAACTACATCATGGTTTAGTTATAACATGTTGTGCACCCAATACATGCTTAAGTGAAAACTCTGGATGAGATTCTAAAACAGAGGACCAACATCTCAACTCCATGCATATCACCTATGTACTAAATATGTGTTGTGTATGCAAGAGGTTAAGGTCCAAAGGCATACTGTTCTTAGATGATAATAAAAACAAAAAGTTAAACCAGTGAAATAATGCCAGGTAGTAATGTTAGGTTCAGCTCAAAATAACCTCTGTAATGAAACGTTGATAATATTACCAGTAAATGCTGAAAAAAATGTTTATTGATCTGGTGGTAATGAAATCATCCTTGCATGTTCTAATTATTTGTAAGAACCATTTCCGCTTGCAGTAGAAGCCCTGATCTGGTCAAGTTCCTGCAAAATAATTTCTGGTCTGGCAAAATCCATCTCAGGCTGTTTTTCTGATGTGTATAAAGATGCTTAGTGGTTTGACCTACTACTGGCAGGGATTTGTGATTTAAATAGACTTTCCGCTAAGTCATGCTCCAATTGTAGGACTGCTACTGAAATTTCTTTCTTGTGAAACGTGTCTTTTTTCATTTTCTGGTGACTTTGTAATGTTGAAGTAATAGGGCTGTCTAATTTCTTGTGGATGACACTTCCTTTCTGCGGTTCTCTGACAGGAGAAAGTAAGACACAAGGTGACAAAATACAGTTTTTCAGTAAAGGCTGTACTTTAATTGTGGAGTTTACATTAAAGCATCCTTAGTAAAAGTTGGTGACAGGAGTGTATACTTTTGCACTGAAGCTCTGTTCTCATCTGGGAAGGTCTAAACAGGATGACCTATGGTCTTAAACGATGAAACAAATTGTTCTGTATTCATTAAAATTCTGTCTCCAGTTGTTGTTTGTCTTTTGGCTTTTTCCCGGTAAGGGGGTCGCCACAGCGGAACTCAGGTCCGCTAATGATTGGCAGTAGATTTTTACGAAACGCTGAGGTGCTAGCTCAATGCTCAACCTTCAATGAAGGCACACCCATTTACGCACGCATGTCTTTCGAATGCTACCCAACCACGGGGAGGACATGCAGACTCCACACAGAAGACACTCCCAAGCCAAGCAGAGAATCGAATGGGAGAACCCTCTTGCTGTGAGGTAACAACGCTACCTCCGTACCACCACGGCATTAAAAAAATTGATATCAAATCATTTTAAAATTAAATACTTTTGCTGGTTGATGTGCCACTGTGGGCTGTCTTAATGACAATATGCCAAAAACAGATATACTGCTTTTTAAATAAACAATATGAGATCATCAAACTTTATCTTTTTGGCTAATCCAGTGATTCAAAGACTGTTCTCAAAGTCTGGTCTTGAACTCTTCTACTTTAGATTCTAGTATCTGTGACCAGATTTGTGTTTCTTGGACTGAGTCAAACTGAGAGGCTATGATGCTCTGATTTTCCTTGTCCTCTAATATTTGAAGTTGCAGTGTTCACCACATGAAATCTGAATATGTGTCTCATTGTTGTGGCCTTAATTAAATGCAGCTCAGATACTGCATTACACTAGATTGGGCTTCTAAACCGGCTGTAATAACTTTGAGTTTGTCTGGGTAGGCAGTAGTCCCTAACACCCTGCTAATCTCATGAAGTGTGATTTCAGTTCCATTGAGAAATAAGGGTCACATTTATAGGCAGAAACTCCATATGCTTAGCCCATACACCATGTAAGTGGTGCAACAGGTAGCACACTCACCCTTGGTGGAGAAGGCTGTGGGTTCTATTCCAATACCAGATAGATTGGCTGCTGACACTGTGGTACAGCGTAAGGGTGAGGCTTCACTCCTGAGTGTGTGGTCTTTCAGATGAGATGCTAAACTGAAGCCCCATCTGCTTGAGTTGGTGGTAGCTCAGGGGGATGTAAAAGGCCCCATGACACATATCAAAAAGATTAGGGTTTCTTTATTTAAAAACATTATTAACAATACTATTTACAAACTTACATATTGACATTTTACAAATTTATACAGTGTACACTTTTCTATTCATTTCAGTTATTGTTAATCATGAAAATTAAATTTTTCATTATTATAATAAACTTCTACCTTCATTATTTTTATTTGAGCCCCACTCCTTTTTCCACAACCGCCATCTATTTTTTTAAATTACTGCTAGTCTCTATTTACCATTAAACATGATTTCATTTATCCTTTCATTCCAAATAGTCCACACAATGTAAAAATAATCTTTCATCTATTTTACTAAAATATTTCTTATTTTTATGGCTATAATATCCATACATAATCGTATCAATATTTATTTTACTTACATACTTTATATTTTCAAAGAACTTTTCTTTACATATTTTTTCCACAATTTGCAATCTTTCTTTACAGCTACATATATGTTCTTTTACTCTTTTGTCACATGGCATATTTTGTTTTACTCATAATTTATTAATCACTAATCTCATAAAAAATCTTGATATTCTATTTGCTTATTACACCATGTGTTTTGTACTTTTATAGCTTTAACTTTTTCATTCACTAGCACAGCCCAAGGATTAACATAATAATTTTGTATCATGATATATTTATACTACACTTCCCTCTCATTTTCAATTTCATCAATTTTTATTTTTCATAAAATGAATTTTTTTATTGATAACATCTCATTTCTTCATTTAAACATACTTTTCCTCTTTTGGAAAGGTTTAACGTATCCCAATGCCACTCTTATCTGCAAGTTAGTAAATGTACTACTAACTTTTAATTGTTATCATTTACCTAAAATAAAACTTCATACAAATTCAAAGGAGCAGTATAAACAATTGGGTTTATTAATTATCTAAACCTCCATATTTTTTGCCCATATATGACTCGTCTCTTCACTTGATTCAATCTTGAATCCCATATAAAAGAAAAAATACCTGTAGTATTTCTTTTTCATAGATTATTGGCAATATATAGACACTAGCTAAATATGCAATCTTACCCAGTGTAGCTGAATTAATCAAATAAACCCATGTGTACCGCACAGAAGGGAGGCCAATGAAAACAAAACTAATACTTTATTAAAATTCAAAAGAAACGTATATTACAATTCCCTAGTGCCTCGGCTGTAATAAGCCTTTTACAGAGTATAACCCTACTTCTACTCAACCCTTCATTGTATACCAATTAAACAATTTATCAATAATTAATTAAGAACATTTAAAAAGACCATCTCACAATAAACATTTCCAATTACATTCCCTCTTTAAACCCGTTGGAAAAAAGAGTACTCAATTTGAAAATAAAAATTGATTCTTTTTTTCTCAACTGATTTTTTATATCATGAAGCATTATTTTTTCATTAGGCACTTGTTCCAAAATTGTTGCTTGTAACCCAGAAGGGTTTCCATTATGTGCTTGTTGGAAGTGTGTGGCTACAGGACTAACTTCACTACCTTTCTTAATGTTCTTCAAATGTTCTTTTAACCTAACTGAGAAACTTCTTTTAATTTCACCTATGTAATATTTTTACAGGGACACCATAGAGCATATACCACCCCTTCACTTTTACAACTTAAAAAAAACATTCTTCAAATTACCTGTAGCATTTCTTTTTCATAGATTATTGGCAACATATAGACACTAGCTAAATATACAATGTTTCCCAGTATAACTGAATTAATCAAATAAACCGTTTTATTAAATGATAGCGTGTATGCTTTCCAAAAACAACAAATCTCCTTTATTTCATCTATTATCCAATTTCGTTGTTCCTCATGTACATTTTTACCCCTGAATCATATTCCTAACACATAGATTTTTTTCATTAAAAAGATACTCCCTCCTATATTTACTATATCACCCAATCCTTTAAATGTTTTCTTTATTTAAAATCATGCCTATTACATTTAAACATTGATGTATATAACATATAAATACTTTCATCCAGACTTTGTATCTCATAATCAATATAATATCATCTGCATAAGTAAAAATAACTGGAATTTTTATTCATTCATTAATGATAAAAGTAGCACCTTTCATATGCAAATTTACACCTATGACTAATGCATTTATAACTAATGCAAATAATATTAAGCCAAAGCATTCTTAACCAAAAGAATTAAAAGTAAAACTGTCCCATGGTTAAGCAAAAAACTACAACCATTATGCATCTCTGTGACAAAGCCTGGAAACATTACCAGAAAAATAAAACCCATACCACCCTGACTGAATATAAGCTACTGCATAGCAAAGTAAAAAAAAAAACTTGTTGTGTCCGACTGGGAATCCTACTTCTCCACCCTTCAAAACAACCACAAGACCAATCCCTAAAAATTCTGGAATGGCATCTCCATCTTCCTCAATCCTGGCAAAAGGGACAACCCCTGCCCTGATGCAAGCGTCCAGACCTCTCCTTAGCCACCCAATTTAACTTCTTCTTTATTGATTTTATAGCCAAACTAACTACTTCCTTCCCCAACAAAGCTTCACTTCCACCTCCTCCTATCTTTCCCTCCCCTAACACTACATCTCCATTCTAATAAACCACTCAATCCAAGGAAACTATGTACACCTACTCTGGAAAAAGGTCTATATCATTCCCCTTCACAAAGCAGGTAATAACAACAACATTCCCAATTTCTGGCCAATTGCTATCTTATTCCCTATCTCAAAAGTTCTAGAAAAGTGTATCCACCTTCAGCTTCTACCCTACCTCACAGACAACCACCTACTTACCCCCACACAACATGGTTTTAGACCTGGCCAGAGTACCACAACTGCTCTCCTCTCCTTCCTTGAAACCGTCAACAAAGCCCAGGATTCCAACTGTCTAGTGTCCACCCTGCTTCTGGACTTATCCAAGGCCTTTGACACTATCTCCCATAACATTCTCCTATCTAAACTCACTAATCTAAACCTATCCCACTCTTCTGTCAACTGGTTTTCTAGTTACCTCTCTGACAGACAACACGCTGTAAAATGGAAAAAAGCCACCTCCTCCTTCCTTAATACACCTACAGACATACCCCAGCGTTCTATATTAGGTCCCCTACTTTTCAACATTTTCATAAATGACTTCCACCAAAACTTTCCTAATGCTAAACTGATTCAATACGCAGATGACTCTACAATCATCTACTCCGCCACTTCCACCTCTACTCTCTTAAAACTAACTCAGGATGCTTTCTCTTATACTGAACATTGGATGATAGACAACCACTTATCACTCAATGCATCAAAAACTAAAATGATTTTATTTTCCCCTTCAAAAAGTACCATTATAGACAAGAGCTCATTCTCCGTTACTAGTCAAAACAAAACCTCTCTCGCGGTAGCATTCCATGCAAAGCTTCTAGGAGTCCTTATTGATGAACAGTAAAGATTTGATACCCATCTACTAACCAATATAAAGAAAACTCACCAGAAACTAGGGATGCTCTACCACCATAACCGCTATATCACTCCCACTACTAAACTTGTATTCTCTAAAACCTTCCTCATTCCTTCTCTCCTATATGGTGCCCCACGTCTTACCAACCTTCAATCTTCTCTAAAAACAAAGCTATCCTGTTATAACAAAATGTCTAAGTTTTCTACCAACTATAAATCCTCTTCCTACTATTGCAATGCCCTACACAAACTAAATGGGCTTAAACTTCCCAACCATCTTACCTACATTCAACTTACTCATGCCCATAAACTAATCTTTACTCCCTCTATCTGCCCCTCCCTTGCCCCTCCTTCAAAATGCACCTACCCAACAGACTTCTAAGATCCAATAACCAGAATTTGCTTGAACTGCACAAGCCTGCTCATCCTCCAGGCAAACACCTACTATCCTTTTCCCTAGCTCACCTCTGGAACTCCCTTCCACCTCTTATTCATACTACTGACAACCACTCTACCTTTAAGACCCTGCTTCATTCCCATCTCAGAACTCTCTGGGAATGTTCCTGCTCTCATCCCACATGACTTACCTCTTTTTTCCCCATTTCTCACACTCCTTCACTTCTCTCTTCTCTTCATCACACTGAGCGTCTCTGACTATGACCATCTCCATTTTTCTCATTTACTCCTACTCTTGCTCTACTTTTTTTTTTTCTTATTGTCCCGCCCTTCTTAGATTCAACAATTAACACCTCTTATCCCCCCATCCTACTTTAACTCTGCTAAGATTTCATCTAAAACTGTAATGTTAACCCTGTGTTATTTCATAGGTTCATAGGTTCACATTGTAACAAAATCTACCAGAAATATACACCAATGGATTTTTCTTATTTTAATTGACTTATTTATGTGTGTGTGTGTGTGTGTGTGTGTGTGTGTGTGTGTGTGTGTGTGTGTGTGTGTGTGTGTGTGTCTGTGTAATTTTACCTTTTGCTTTTCTGACTGTATTTTCACTGCAGTTGTGGATTATTTTGTCATGTTGTGTAATACCATCGTTCTTCAATAATATTACGTAAATGTAAATGCATTGTCTTCATATTATATTGTTGTTCATGGAGCGTTTCTCCCTGGGGCTCCATTGAAAATGGGCTCTTCTTGGCACAATGGACTATCCCGGTAAACAAACTGTAAAATAAATAAATAAATAAAAATATGCTACTCATAAGACATCCTTTACATATGCCATTATTTATAACTATTTCTATGTTTAACCATCCATTCACTAACATTCTTACTTCATTTTTATTATTTGCAGAACAACATACATTTTTTAATTTTCTTACCAATGTTATACTCTTCTATAATTGTCCACAAAATTTCATGTTGTACTGTATCAAATGCTTTGTTTAAATCTCATAGGTTCATAGGTTTGTACTAGACTAATGGCCCTGGAGTCTTTACAAGCCTAGCCCATAGGATTACCCTGGCATTGTGCCACCCGACCTTAGTTCCCAGTGCCTCTGTCAAGTACAGCCACTGGAGTGATCCCCAGGGTGAATTTTCTATTTCCCATCCACTCATGAAGACTTCTCTTGAAGAGGCCCAGTGAGGTGCTCTGTTTGACATGTATGGGAAGTCTATTCCATAGCATGGGGAATCTCTGGGTTATGAACCTGTCCCTCCAGCATGTTCTGTTGATTGTGGTAATGAAACTGAGATCTCTGGAGTATGTGGTGTGGAGGGATTGGGATTTCTTTAGGTGTAGTATTTCTAACAGAGGTGGGTCAGACATGGCTTTGTAAGTCAAGCAGAGATCGCCTCTAAGTAGGCGATATGTGACAGAGAATAGTTTGAGTTTTTTGTGTCTGTCCATATAGGACAAGTGTTTAAAGCCTAGGATCCTCTTTGTGAGGTACTTTTGTGGCCTCTCCAGTTGTTGCAGGTGTCTAGTGAGGTACATGCCAAATGGGGCATTGTATTCGAAGATTGGCCTAATGAGGGAAGAGTAGAGGGAGACAATGACCTCTTTCTTCCTGGATTCAAAACCCTTAGTAATGAGATGTGCGACATTGAAGGACTTTCTGACCACAGTGGCAATGTGGTGGTCAAAAGAGAGGTTGCTGTCAACCTGTGTTCCCAGATTTCTTATAACGCCTTCTGTATTCAGTGGATTACCATCAATGTGGTAATTCATGGGAACTGGGTTTTTCCCAAAGGAGATAGTGACACATTTTTTGGGAGTGAGCTTAAGGCCATGGTTCTGACACCAGTTGTTGGTCTCAGTGAGGCTTTTCTGTAGGATGTCAACATCACTTGGGGAGTTAATAATGGCTCCCAACTTGCAATCGTCTGTGAACTTTGTCAGCCAGAGTCTCTTTGTGTTGGCCTGGACTTCTGAAAAGTAGATACCAAATAGGAGAGGACCCAGGACCACTCCCTGTGGGACTCCACTTGTGACAGGTCAGCAGTCTGACTTGGAGTCAGCTACTTTCACACTGTGGGTTCTATCTGTGAGCCAGTTTGCAACCCACATAATGATATAGGGGTTGATGCCTAGCTTAGTGAGTTTTTCTGTAATTCCTGAATGGGGAATGGTAACAAAGGCCTTAGCCAGATGAAGGTAGGCTGTATGAACCCCCTTGCCTTCATCCACAGCTCTGGTGACTGACTCAAAGAAGTCGACCAAGTTGAGCAGGCATGATCTACCCTTCACAAAACTAAACTGTGTGGGATCCCGAGTTTGGAGATTCCCTATAGTCTTGTTTATTGGGTCCATGATGATGCGTTCCATAGCTTTGCATATCAGACTTGTCAGGCTAATGGGGTGATAGTTCCCAAGGTCTGTAGTTGCTTCTCCTTTGTGGAGAGGGATGACTATAGCAGTGTGCCATTCGGTAGGGACAAAGCCTGAGATGAGACTGTGATTGAACAGGGCACACAGGTGAGGTGCCATTTCACTCTGTAGTTCAAGCAGGACACAGCCAGGGATATTGTCAGGTCCCAATGAAGCTGTATTCTTGGCCTTGGACAGTGGTGTTTTAACCTGTGCAGCAGTAATACTGGGTCCCTGGCAATCTACTGGTATTGTGATTGGTCCATCAGGGGGGAGAGGGGTAAAGTTGGCACTGAATCTGTTGGCCAGTATATTGGAAATGTCTGTTGGCTCAGTATAGGAGATACCATTGTGCAGTAGTTCAGAGCAAATCTATGTATTGCCGTGGATATTCTTTACATAACTTTAGAAGACCTTGTGGTTGTCTTTACTATCTGCTGCAATTCTGTTTTCATAGCTGGCTTTAGAGTATTTGATGAGGGATCTCAACTTTTTGTTGAGGCTGATTATGGAGTTTTCCAGTCTTGGGACTTCACCTTATTCCACATCAGTTTCCTCCTTCTGTTGTAGAATTTGTTTATGGCAGGGGACCACCAGATTGGCTTCCTTTTCTTGGAGGGGAGCGTCTTGGTTCTGTTGGGTATGGTGAGATCCATGCATTTGCGTACGTGTTTGTACAGTGCATTGATGTATGATTTGGAGGTCATGCAACTATTCTCCATTTGCATGGGTGCCGTGAAGTTAGCCACCTCTGTTTTTAGGAGCCCAAAGTTAGCTATGGAGAAGTTTTTGATGGTGGTTACCTTTGTAGGGGTGGGTGTGGGTGTGGGGGGGTGTGGATTTCCAAGGTTGTTAGTTTGTGGTCAGATCCAACCAGGGAGGAGTTGACTATTGGTGTAGAGCAATGGTCGCCCAAGATAGTAATGATCAGGTCAAGGATGTTGCTACCTCTAGTGGGGGTAAGAAAGAGCTAGTCCAAAGCATTGGAATTAATGAATTCCAGAAACATTGGGCAAGTGTATTGGTACATGAGTAGTTTTCCCAGTTAATAGAGGGGTAGTTGAAGTTGCCCAGTATGAGAGTGTTAGGCTATGACCTGAATTGCTGTCTTACCCAATGTTAGCTTCATCTGAAGTATCTCTGATGCATTATGTTGGGCTAGCAGTCTGTAGGTGTGTGCATCCTTTATGAATATGGAAACACCACCACTATTGGAGCTTCAGTACAAGTTCTGAAGCCAACAGGTGTGGAATGAGTTATATTGTTTGATGGTGTTGATTTTAAGTGTATATAAAACATGTGTTTTAGCTGTTCAAGTATGTACTCCTAGAAGGCATTTTTTGCAGAGACGTCAGAGAGTAAGAATAAAGCATTTGATTTGGAGGTCCTGGCTTCTTCTTGTATTTTAGTGGAATGGTTTATAGCCTAGTAGTGCAGGGGTACTTTCTGCTGCCTTGAACCAGGTCCCTGTTACAGCACAAATGTTGATGTTCTCCATTTTAAGGAGTGCTTCAAGTGAGTGCATTTTGAAAATTACACTTCTAGAGTTGAGCAGCATGAACCTCAGATTGCATTTGTTTGTAGCTGCTATGGTGGTAATTTGGTCTTTAGAACACCACCTAAAAAAGGCACTATAGGGGTGGCAAGAGCCTTGGCCAGTATCCAGAAGCCCAGGGGTAACATATGCAGGCCATCTCTGGCAAAGCATCGAGGTCTGTCAATCATGTCATCCCAAGCAGACAGATACTGGATCCCATTAGAATGACACCAGAAACTTAGCCACTTGTTGAAATCAATCATTTTCTGCTTGTACTGTGGTATAATTATGGCTGATGGTAGGATGCTGCTCAGGGCTAGGGTCATACCCACCTGGGCTACATAATCTGAGAGCTCCTCCATGTCTCTTTTGATGTAGTCCAGGGAGGTACGTCTCTGGTCATTCACACCCACATGTACAATGACAGAGTCAATTTGTACCTGTTGTTGAGGGACCTGAGTGCATGTGTTATGTGGCGGATCCTGGCACCTGACAGGCAGCTGACTGTTACTTTCTCCTTATTCAACCTAGAGAGTGGGAAATCAGTCTGCCTCACTATCGAGTCATCTATGACTAGTGTGCTGGGCATGCTGTTTTGCCTTAGGGGTTTTGTTTGAGTGGCACAGTGTTTAGGAGAGTTATGTGTCTCATAATTTGTGTTGTGTTGTGGTGGTCAAGTACATTTCTGCCTTGGAGGTCTCCGCTATTTGGGTAGATTTTTATTGAGAGCCTCCACGAAGGTGGGTGTGTGGTTTGGGTTTTTATATGAAGGCAGTGCTGGTGTATGTTCTGGAGAGCTATGTGTTCCATGTGGTGTGGTGTGGTGCAAGTGCTGACATTCTCCTCTTGACCAGCTATTCTGGTCTTGGCTGGAGAGAGAGTGGCTTACAGTTTGGATATATAAGTGCATCTCTCACAAGTCTGAGTGTTGGGAGGTAAGAGGAGAGGGTTGTCGGTGTACATGAGGCAGCTGCTTCATTGCCTCAGGATGACCAGGTTAATAGGAGAAAGCACAGAGAACTGACCTTTACACATGCCTGGAGAGGTGGGCATTAATAATAAGTACTGGCACTCTTTCCCTGTAGAATGTTTAGTGCTGGTAGCACTTTTGTGTGCTACAATAATTGCTACAAGAAGTCTGGTATGGTAAAGTGCTAGACTAATAAGCTAGTAAAAGTGCAGAAGAGGAGAGAACTAGCAGATCTAAGGGAAACATTTGAAAAGCAGACTTTGGCACCTCTCAGAAGCTTAAAAACAGTCCTGAATACAGCAAATCTGTATCTGGACTAGGCTAGTTATAGGAAAGGTAGGAAACAAGCACAAACATGGGCTTTTAAATCAGAAAGTTGAAAGCGATGGAAAAACTGCCCAAACGGCCAATAAACTACAAATTCTGGGCCAGAAACCACTCGTCTTTTGGTAGATAGGCTACCTAGTGCTCACCACTCCCACTGATAAGCTAGAAGGCTTCCCTCCAATACATAAAGGCTTGGTGGGCTCAGAAGCTTAGGCACAGTTCTTGATACAACAAAGCTGTATCTGGACTAGTCTAGTTACAGGAAAGACGGGAAAAGCGCAAATGCGGGCTTTTAGACGGGAAAGTTGAAGGAGATGGAAAAAACTGCCCAAATGGCCAATAAACTATCATTTCTGGGCCAGAAACCACTCCTCTTGTGATAGATAGGCTACCTAGTGCTTACCACTCCCACTGACAAGCTAGAAGGCTTCCTTCAACACAGAAGGGCTTGGGGGGGGGTGGCTCAGAAGTTTACAAACAGTCCTGGATACAGAAAATCTGTATCTGGACTAGATTAGCTATAGGAAAGGTGGGAAACAAACGCAAATGAGGGCTTTTAAACCAGAAAGTAGAAAGAGATGGAAAAAATGCCCAAACAGCCAATAAACTACAATTTCTGGGCCATAAACCACTCTTGTGGTAGATAGACTACCTAGTGCTTACCACTTTCACTGAAAAGCTAGAAGGCTTTCCTCCAACACAAAAATGCTTGGTGGGCTCAGAAGCTTACATACACTCCTGGATACAGAAAATCTGTATTTGGACTAGACTAGTTACAGGAAAGGTGGTAAAAACACAAACATGGGCTTTTAAACCAGAACGTTGAAGTAGATGGAAAAAAACTGCCCAAATGGCCAATAAACTACAGTTTCTAGGCCAGAAAGCGCTCTTCTTGTGGTAGATAGGCTACCTAGTGCTTACCACTCCTATTGACAAGCTAGAAGGCTTCCCTCAACAAAGAAAGGCTTGGGGGGGGGCTCAGAAGCTTACAAACAGTCCTGGATACTGCAAATCTGTATCTGGACTAGACTAGCTATAGGAAAGGTGGGAAACAAGCAAAAATGAGGGCTTTTAAACCAGAAAGTTGAAATAGATGGAAAAGACTGCCCAAATGGCCAGCAGACTACAATTTATGGGCCATAAACCACTCTTGTGGTAGATAGGCTGCCTAGTGCTTACCATGCCCTGCAACACAAAAAGGCTTGGGGGGCTCAGAAGCTTATATACAGTCCTGGATACAGCAAATCTGTAGCTGAATAAGACTAATTACAGGAAAGACAAAAAAAGCACAAACATGGGCTTTTAGACCAGAAAGTTGAAGGAGATGGAAAAAACTGCCCAAACGGACAATAAACTATAATTTCTGGGCCAGAAACCACTCCTCTTGTGGTAGATAGGCTACCTACTGCTTACCTCTCCAATTAACAAGCTAGAAGGCTTCCGTCCGACACAGAAAGGCTGGGGGCCTCAGAAGCTTACAAACAGTCCTGGATACAGCAAATCTGTATTTGGACTAGACTAATTACAAGAAAGGCGGGAAAAGCACAAACATGGGCTTTTAGACCAGATAGTTGAAGGAGATGGAAAAAACTACCCAAACGGACAATAAACTACAATTTCTGGTCCAGAAACCACTCCTCTTGTAGTAGATAGGCTACCTAGTTATTACCACTCCCACTGACAAGCTAGAAGGCTTCTGTATGACACAAAAAGGCTTGGGGGACTAAGAAGCTTACAAACAGTCCTGAATACACAAATCTGTATCTGGACTAGACTGGTTATAGGAAAGGTGGGAAACAAGCACAAATGTGGGCTTTTAAACTAGAATGTTGAAGGAGGTGGAAAAATTGGCCAAGCAGCCAGTAAACTACAATTTCTGGGCCAGAAACCACTCCTCTTGTGGTAGATAGGCTACCTAGTGCTTACCACTCCCACTGATAAACTAGAAGGCTTCCTTCAACACAGAAAGGCTTGGGGGGGCGGGCTTAGAAGCTTACAAACAATCCTGGATACAACAAGACTGTATCTGGACTAGACTAGATACAGGAAAGGCAGGAAACAAGCGCAAATGTGGTCTTTTAGATCAGAAAGTTGAAAGATATGGAAAAACTGCCCAAATGGCCAATAAACTATAATTTCTGGGCCAGAAACCACTCTTGTGGTAGATAGGCTACCTAGTGGTTACCACTAACACTGATAAGCTAGAAGGCTTCCCTCCAACACAGAAACGCTTGGGGGGCTCAGAAGCTTACAAACAGTCCTGGATACAGCAAATCTGTATTTGGACTAGACTAGTTACAGGAAAGGCAGGAAGTAAGCTTAGATTTTTTTTTTTCTTTTTATAGAAAAGCAGCTAAAACAGCACCAAAAACAATTCAAGTGCAGTGCATGCTAACACACTTGAGTGTGTGCAATATTAAAGCAAATACAGTTTAAATAAGTGCAATTTATTCAAACTGTATTCTGAACTGAATTCAAGTATTGTTTTATTAATCTCTGAACAGTTACAAAGTGCCAAAAAATATACTTATCAGCTGAGAAACACACTCAGTCAGAATACAAGGAGATTCTCCTGGTGTCATCAGTCCTGTTTGATATCATCCACAATTCCCCTTACTGTGAACAATAATTCCTGACATCCTTTTCCCTTTAAACTATATATACTATCTTCCATAATACTTTTCATTTTACTTTCCATTCTATTCTAAATGTTATTCATAAAAGCTTATAATCTGCATCATTCAATACTGTAGGTTTCCAATTTTCAATTTTATTTTATATTTATTTTTCCATGTAAATTTAAGTATACCACTGCATACATTTTTACACACAAAACCTTCATTTAACCACTCATTCATAATGTTTAGGAAGTCTTTTTTGCCTGCCAATCCATAAAATTCTTATAAAAATTGGTATCCTATTCCATCTGATCCTTAAACTGACTGCAAATTAACTTGTCCAAATAGCTTATCTAATTCATATAAGGAAATCTCATTTTCTAATTCTTTACTTTCTTGTTCTATCCAAATGTTAACATGCCATTCTTTTTTGTAACGTTTTCGTTATATACTTTATTATGATATCCATAATTTGTTCCTGAGATGTTCTTACCTTTCATTTCTCTCATTATAGTAGTATTCACTTTACCTATGCTACTAAAATAAGCAGATACTTCTCTTTTATCTTGTAAATATCTTTACTTTAATAATAATCTAATTTTCTCCTGTTTTCATTAATTCTCTGTTCTATTACATAATACTCTTTATCACTCCTTTCCAAATCCTTTAAATTATCTATACACATTGCTTTATATTTTTTATACTTTTCTTACATTTGATTGCCATTCTAAAAAAACATTTTTTATACTTCCATTCAGATCAGTATTTATAACACACTCTTTTGGAATGTTATCCTTCCATAACTTTCATACTCATCCCATAATTTCTCATTTATTCTTTTTATTCTTTTTCAAAATCTACTATATTCCTTATTTTCCTGTATTTTTATCCTTATGGCTGAGGGATCTGAAAAGCCTGTTACTAGTCTATCTCCCTTAGCTGGGTCCCATTCAGAAGACTGACTCAACAGGAAGTCGAACTTCATATGGTTGAGACCATGTGATCAACTTTCTGAAATGCTGAAGCATTTGAATGGAGATCATGATGCAGTGGTGACTGGGGAATTTACCCCTTTTGCCACTGTAGTGTGATCTAGAGTTGATATATATAATATTCAGGAGGGGTGGGGGTGCAGGTGGCTTGCCACCCTACAAAAATGTAGATTTTTGTTCTTTTCCATTGTTTGACTTTTGAAAAACCAATTGGATGGTCTTGACCATATGAAGTTAGACATTCCTTTGAGTCAATATACTGAATGGGATCCCTTTAGCTATATTTTATAGGTTCATAGGTTTATAGATGGTTATTAGGCTATTCACCCTAAGGTCTTTATAAACCTAGTATGTGTACCCAATATAATACTAGAGAAACCCAATATAAAGGACCTTGCCTAAACTTGAGATCTTAGTAGCAATGACTGCCCATATCTAGAAGGGTAATAGGTAAAATCTCCGGCAAGAATTTATATTTTCCCATCCAGTCATCCAGGCTATGCATAAACAGGGTCATAGAGGGGCTCTGTTTGATGTGAATTAGTACATATTCTCGAGGAGCAGCAACCTCTGAGAGACATATCTGTCTCTCAAGCAGGTCCTATTTATGTCGTAGGTCAGGTTAAAGTCCCTGCTGTGGGTGACCCTTGTCCCATTTGACTTGCAGATGTGCAGAAAGGGATGATAATGCATTTTTTAGCATTGAGTTTGAGTCCATCCCTTTGGTACCAATCACTGGTTTGTGTAAGTCCTTCTTGAAGGATATTGATATAATTTGAGGATTCAATGATTGTACCTAATTTGCAGTCGTCAGCAAACTTAGTCAGCCACAGCCCCTCTGTTTTGGCCTGAACTACTGAGAAGTATATTCCAAACAATAGGGGGCCCAGCACTGATCCCTGTGGAACTCCACTTCTGATAGGTCTGCTGGCTGAGGTAAAATCCACAGCTTTGACTGAGTGTGATCTGTTGGTCTGCCAGTTAGTAACCCACTTAACAACATAAGGGTTGATATTCAGCTGGGAGGGTTTATCAATGATGTTCAAATGTGGGATTGTATTGAAGGCCTTGGGTAAGTCAAGGTAGGCTGTTTGCAGACTTTCCTTTATTTATGGCTCTGGTGATGTTTTCAAAGAAGTACACCAGGTTTAACAGGCATGACCTGCCTTTGACAAAACCAAACTGTGTCATATCAAGGGTGTGAAGATTATTTACAAGGTCCACAATGATTCGTTCCATGGCCTTGCAAATAAGGTTGGTTAAGCTTATGGGTCTGTAGTTCCCAGGGTCTGTTGCTGTACCTTATTTATGAAGGGGGATGACGGTTGCTGTTTTCCATTCAGCAGGGACAAAGGCAGTACTCAGGCTGTGGTTGAAGAAAGTACCTAATGGAATTTCTAACTCATGGTTTAGACCATTTAAAACGCAACCTAGGATGCCATCCAGTCCCAAAGAGGTTGTGTTTTTAGCCTTTGAGAAAGAGCATTAATG
The DNA here is from genome assembly GCF_019279795.1 of Protopterus annectens. Lineage (NCBI taxonomy): Eukaryota > Metazoa > Chordata > Ceratodontiformes > Protopteridae > Protopterus > Protopterus annectens. The sequence goes on from NC_056742.1 coordinate 397,541,811, forward strand.
ACTTGCTCTTTGGAGATGCAAAGGGGGGAGATGTAGAAGAAATGCTTTGTGGAATTTTAGGAGGGGACATGGAGGTGAATTTTTCATCACACCTGTCAGCTAATAGGTTAGCTATTTTTGCAGGATCAGTGTGTGTGATGCCATTCACAGCTAGTTCAGCACATGTCTGGGTCCTACCTTTTAGGTTATGGATATAGCTGAAGAATGCCTTATGGTTATCCTTAGCTATGGTTGCTAATTTTTTTTCGAAGTTGCCCTTAGAGGATTTTACAAGTTGTCTTATTTGTTTGTTCAAGCAGAGGAGGGTGTTCTTCCAGTGCTGGGACCTGTCTCTTTTATTCTTAGATAGCAACTTCTTCCTCTTGTTGTGTAACTTATTAATGCTATTTGTCCACCAGAGAGGCTTGTTTTTTCTTGAGGATCTTGTTTTGATTGTATCAGGTACAGCAGTGTGAATACATTTGTGTAAGTGTTTGTACAGAACATTTGTGTATAGTTGTCAATGCCATCTGTGGGAACAGGAGCTTGGAAGTTATTTATGACATCCCTTCGGAGGGTATAATTAGGTTTGGTGAAATTTTTTAGCTTGATTTCACATAAGAGAGGTTCAGGTGTTATAGCTACTTGAAATGTGACTGATTTGTAATCAGATCTAACCAGTGAGGATCATATACTAGTGGTGGTGCAACAATCACCCATGTTGGTGAGGACCAGGTCAAGAATATTTGAGTTCCTTGTAGGGTTGCATACTATTTGTTCCAGGGCGTTAGAGTTAACAAAGTCCAGGAACCTTTGTGTGAGCATGTTGGTACTCATGCAAGTTTTCCAATCAATGAAGGGATAGTTAAATCGCCCATGACTAGAGTGTTTGGTTGTAATTTGATTGATTCAAGTAGCTTGAAATAAGTAGCATGGATATCTTGGTTCATAGAAGGAGGCCTATAGCTAATGATGACTTGAAGGGGTGGGGGGGTATTACCCACAGTTAGTTGAACATGGAGTAACTCCATGGAGTTTTCCCTGTCTAACCAGTCTAGAGGTGTATTTATCTTTCATAAAGACAGATACTCATGCTCTTTTGGTTCTCACATGTTAATTTTGCTGTCTGAAAGTGTGGAAGGGATTGTAGCCTTGCAAGGCTGGGGTACTCTCTGCAACCCTGAACGAAGTTTCTGTGACTGTACAGACATCAAGATTCTCCAGGGAGAGGAGTGCTTCCAGAGAGTGCAGTTTCTGATTTAAACTCCTATCATTTAGCAGCATAACCCTTAATTTATTTGTGAGTGATATTTTCATTTCAGACATTTTGTTCTTGAGACCTTGCCTAAAAAAGGCTATATGGGGAAGCAAATACCTTATCCAGTAACTGAAAACCTGGAGGTGACAGGTGAATACCATCTCTGGCAAAGCAGCATGGTCTACCAACCATGTCATCTCCCCTTAGAATGACACCAGAAACTAAGCCAGTTGTTGACGTCAATCATGTTTTTGTTTATATTGTGGTATCATTCTAGGTGAGGGTAGAATGCTGCTCAGTGATAGAGACATACCTGCCTGGGACACATATTCAGAGAGCTTAGTCATGTCTCTCTTCATATAATGCAGTGAGGTACATCTCAATTCATTCATACCAACATGAACTATGATGGAGTCATAACGGTACTTTTGTTGAGAGACTTGAGAGCATGTGTGATCTGATGGATCCTGGCACCTGATAGACAGCTGACAGTAACCTTCTCCTTGTTCAACCTGGTGAGTGGGACATCTGTGTGTCTCACAATGAAGTCACCTATGACTAAAAAATTTAGTTTAGATTTGCTTTGCCTTAGGGCCTTATTTGGTGAGACAGCAGCGGTGGTGCAGCGGTAACATTGTTGCCTCACAACAAGAGGCTCTCCTATTTGATTCTCGGCTGGAGCACCTTCTGTGTGGCATCTGCATGTCCTCCCCATGGTCGAGTGGCATTCAAAAGACATGCATAGAATGGGTGTGCCTTCGATGAAGGTCGTGTGTCGAGCTGGCACCAGTAAAAAATCTACTGCCAATCATTAGCGGCCTGGAGTTCCGCTGTGGCAACCCCTAACTGGGAAAAGCCAAAAGAAGAAGAAGAACAACAACAACTGGTGCTTGTGTTTTGGTGTTTATTGAGTACTGTAGGTGCTGTGTTTGGGAGGTCTCCATTGTTTAGGTAGGTTTCTGGTGAGTACCTCCATGTATGAGGGTTTATGTGTTGAGTGTATGGTTTGCGTAGGAGGTGTAGTATGTGGGCTGACAACCTGTTCACTGTTACTGTTCTGTGCATGAGAGAGCAAGGATTGCAGATTCCTAGTGTAGATGCATCTCTCATAAATTGTACTTGGGTGATTTAGGAGTAGAGGGCTGTTGGTGTACATGAGGCAGCTGCTACACTACCTAAGGATACCCATGTCAATCAGGCTTGTAGGAGAAATAGAGGGAAACTGACAATCCATAATGCTAGGTTAAATCCTGTTTACACAGTGGGGAGAGTAAATGGAGGGGTATGATATAAATGGGTGCTCTAAACAGGGTCTGTACTAATGGGTGGGCTCTATAAAGGGTCTATGCTAACAATGAGAAACTATGGAGATAGTTTCCTGTAGAGGATTTACATCAGAGATGTTTGCTTATATGCAAGCACAAGGAACCATGTTTGCACATCACTCAAATGTGAGGCTTTTATACCAGCAGGATGAAAGACTTTCTAAAGTTAAATCATTGGGCCAATCAGATAAAAACACAAAAGCTATGGACCAGTAGTTCCCACTTTGGATGGGTTGAATTTAGCTCCCTGCCATCATCAGAGTGCAAAAAAACCCCATCCCAATATAAAAAAAAACAGCTGGCTTTGAGCTCAAGTGCAGTAACAAATGCTTTAGAACAGAAATAAGATTTCCTGCAATGTCAGGAATCCTTGGAAATAAGTTCACTATTCCTGAGAAATGTTCACAGCACACAAAAACTTTGCAAAAACAGATGGAGTTTCTTTAACAAGTGCAGGCTGAAAAACAGTGATAAATTCAAGAAAATAAATAAATGCCGCACAGAATTGTTAAATATCACTGAAACAGTTAAAGCAAGTGCAAAAAATATACTTGTATCAGCTTTGTATTTCCAGATGGTTTTAGAAGTAATCCAAGCCAGACAACAAGGAAGCTCTGAATAAGTGAGCACAATCTTACTAAAACCTTATGATATAATAAAATAATCTATTTCTGTCTCATATATGCCTCAACTAAATGTCCACAAATTATTTCAGCTCTTTAAAATGCGATATATTATAACTTCAAAAATGTTCTTAACATCATTTCCTCTCTTGTTTTTCCTCTCCAATCACAATTATAATCTCTTGTTAATATTATATTCATATCAATTACTACATTATCCAGAATTTTATTAAATGTCCCATTCTTTACATGTAACATAGGCATACACTGCTATAATTTTGTATACCTGATTATGCCATCTGAGATCCTCCCATCATTGCCTAGGTTATGTTCAATATTTTCTCTGACTTTCTACATAGTACAACTACGCCTGCACATGCTGCTTTTCCTAGGTTCCATACTGTATCTCTTCCTCAAAGATTCTTTGTAATTTCTCTTCTTGTGGCAACAATCTTATATCTTCCAGTATTATTATACCAGCATCACACTTACTACACCAGTTTAGGATCCCTGATCTTCTATTTACATTTTTAATACTATTTGCATTTACTGAAAGCACTTTAAATGTAGTATTGTCTGTGCTGTAACTTGCCTGAAAATATGTCAGTTTGAAGTATTTCTCTCATTTGCATTATCCATTTTCTTTTTCTTTTTTACATTTATCCCTTTAAACTTTCTTTTCCTGTCTCTTACTATTTTGCCAATAGAATTCCTTTTACCTTTCACTATTTTCCAGTTTATATCTCCCTCATCACTTTTCCCAGAACCTTCTTCTATATTATCTTCTGTTTCATTTTTCTCTTTATCCTGATCTTTATTTTTACCCCGATCTTGCTTCCCCTGCTTCATCTCTATATTTTATTGGGACTGTTTCTTCTCTCCATATTCTGTCCTCACTTTTGTTTTCTTCTTCATCATTTTTCTTCAGATTACACTCCGTCCAATAATGTCCAATGTTGTTACATTTATAACATTTCAATTCACACTCTTCTGAATCATGACATGTTTCCACACAAATATAACAATCCCTGTTATCACAGTTACTTATCAAATGATCACCTTAAGTCTGGATCCTAATAAGTCTCTGATGGGTTCTGATTCTGTTTTTCAAACATATTCTGATTTGTGATATGGTCTTCATTTTCTGTCCCACCAGTACGGTATTAAATTACTCCTGATGATACATAGGGAGTGCCTGCTGCTCTTATCAGAGTGAACAGGAAAACGAAGAGAAATGTGAATCTGTATCAAAGCTATGTACGCGGGTTTCACAGAAGTGTTAAATAGTATGATCAGTATTTTGAATACAGACTGCTTTTGATCTGTTAACACTTAAACAAACAGGTCAAAATCAGAATAGCTGCCCGGGTACCTGTGGAAGTTTTTTGGGATAATGGAAGTGAGTAGCATCTGCTGGGTAACCAATTGGAGGGTTTTCAGCTCTGGCTCACCACATGGGTGCCACTTAGAGACAGTACTAGGTGTCTACCTGTGTTTCTTGACTTTACCATGTCTACACTGTTATGTGCAACTCACAGAGTGAGCCAAGGTGAATTTGGTATGCAGTGGTTTGCCCTCAGAGGGTCACAGAGTGAGCCATGGTGAATTTGGCATGCGGTGGTTTCCCCTCAGAGGGCAGCTAATGCAGAGCTTGGAAGAGCTGCCACAAATGAGGGGGGTGCTGCACTGGAGGATAAAATAGACTGCCCTGCAGGACCAGAAGGCTGTTCCATTTCCTACAACTGATTCTTTCCATAAGCAGATGAGCTCATGGGGGACTCCTAGGCTGGAACAAATAGGCTGTAGGACTGTTGCCATACCCAGGAATTCGCTGCTTTTGGAACTGCTGAATGAATGGTTGAACTGAATGAAAGTAGAGGAGCCATTGGGTCATCAAACTCAGACCTGTAAAGGTGCAAAAAAAAAAAAAAAAAAAAAAAAAAAACAGGTCAAAAAGAGACGTAATCATTTGGTGAATGCATGTCATGTGACTGCTTCCCTTCAGACCAGTCTGAGGTAGTAAACCCAGAGTGTGGATTCATTCTTGGTATCTTGACTCTTTACTCTTTATTTCAGATCCATCATGATGAGGTGTATAAGCTGCTATAAGTTTCATATGTTAGAACGTATGCTTTCCCCAATGCTCAGGCAGAAGTCAGAATGAAGGTCAAATGTGTTGAACATGCAAAGAGACTAAAAATTTCAAATGTCTCTTTATGAGTGTAGTCCCATACTAGGACTAGAAATGCCTATCCATAATACACATACATGCACATGTACTCACACAAAGACACACACAATTATTTAGGGTATCTCTGCACAATCAACACTTTTCGTACTTTCACACCAGGGCAAAATCCCCCAGCTGATCATATTATTTTATTTATTTACCATTTGTTAATAAAGTAAGTGGGCTGGTCTATAGACCCTTTCAGCCATGACTCAGACTACAGATTCAAGTTAAATACAATTTAGATGTGGATAATGTAATACAGCCAATCAATGACTATGTTTTCAGAAAGGGGGAGAAAACTGGAGTACTTGTAGAAAAGACATACAGATACAGGAAGAAAATGCAAACTGTACACAGACAGTGACCAGACATCAGGGTTAAATCTAAAACCCCTGAGTTGTGTAGCAGATATTTTACTACTTAGCCACTAAAGTTGCATTAACCCAACCATATTGTATGTATTGTATTGTCATTCTTTGTCATTGTGCTCATCCTTAGTTTTTCTATATGCTTCAAGAAGTGTCTTCTACAAGCCCACTCACCCCATTATCAATAAATAAATGAATAACTGATGGCATAATGGATGAGCTCTTTACCTCTTTTACCTCTGGCGAGTCTATATTAAAAGACCAAAGAGGTGTTTCAGCGTACACTTCTTGGTCGACATGTAATGAGTGACTGCACTAAAGTGCGAATGCTCAAAACAACAATTTCTTTCCCTGGGAAAGAAATTGCTTGGCCATCCCTGTGTGTTCGCCCCTTTCCTCACTGTAGTGCGATCTTGGAGTTGGTATATTTAGTTAGGGGGGTGTGGGGGGTTATATTTTAAAGTGTGTGTGTGTGTGTGTGTGTGTGTGTGTGTGTGTGTGTGTGTGTGTGTATGTGTGTGTTTGTGCTAGCAGTTTCTTTCCCAGGGAAAGAAACCGCTGTTTTGAGCATTCCCACTTTAGTGAGTTCGCTCATTACGTGTCGACTAAGAAGTGTTTGCTGAAACCCCTCTTTGGTCTTTTAATATAGACCCCATCTGGCCAATGCCTGCATGGAGTCTGTATGCTCTCACTGTGTTTCTCTGGGGTTCTTTCCATCTCTCAAAAACATGTTGAGTGTCTTCACCTCAAACACACCCAAGAACTGAGTTGTGGGCAACAGCACAGACTCTTGTTGGTGCTTATCGGAGAAAGAGTTGTATAGACCAACCACTTAGGGCATAAGTATCCTCTAGGTAGGAGAACGTAGATCACAGACTGCATGCCATATCAGGGGTAGCCACTCAGTGTTGTAAACGTTGTCTCTAGGCCAGTCAGTTATGCTGACTAATGTTACCAAAAATGGCCATGGGTATTTGCCTGTTATAAATGGGTTGAGGACCTGGCCTACTATGGCCTATGCCAGGGACCATGCTAATGATGGGATGGGTCTATGTAGCCTGATTTGCCAGAGTGTGTGCCTGCCATAAAGCATATCACCCCTTGGTCAAGAAGTTACTGGCCAGCCAGTGCCCAGTTTGGATTACCTGGGATAGCTATGTTGAGTGAAACCTGGATGTAAACCAATCAATGAGCTAAACATAAACTAATGATTGTTATATTACATGTAGGTTCACTGGTATAATGTAACTTGGAAGTGGATGACATGATGGTGAGAAGGAGGCTTGACATCCTCTGTATCCAGGAGTTAAGAAGGAAGAACAGTGCAGTAAAGACATTCTTGGAGTTCGGAGTCTATTACACAAGAGTATGACAGACTAGAAATGATATGGGAATTGTGGTGAGGGAGAGGCTTCAGAGGACAGTGAGGGATGTCATCAGAATGAGTGGTAGACTCATGGCAATCAGACTCTAGTGTAAGGATGGGGAACTATTCATAATTTCAGCCTATGAACCAGTGCAGGTTTGGCATAGTGAGGAAAAGAGGGAATTCAGGCAGCAGGTCCCAAGAAAGCAAATTAAGGCAATCATGTGATAGTTGGAAGTCCCAAAAACATTGGTACAATTAGTGCAGGCTATGTACAAGGACCCGGTGAACAAGTACAAACAGTGTTTGGCTCACAGAGGGGTTCTCACTAGAAGTGGATGTGCACCAGTGTTCACCTTTGAGCCCCTGCTATTCTTACTGGAGAACAGTTATATTAGCAAACAGGCCAGTGGGGACAGATTAACAAAGTTGCTGTATGCAGACAATGCTGTATCCTGGGCTTAATGATACTGTTTTCATTAAACTCATATTAGATAACCATGGTTAGTCAGGATAACAATGAAGCACCAGCACTGTGAATGGCACTGTTAGGAAATTATGTATAACATTTAGTTTTATTCAGTATTATATGGTTTTAATTTCACAAATGTTAATATAATCAAATTTTAATATAATCACATTTAGAAAGTAAGAAGTTATGAGTGGAATATATGTAGATATGTTTCATTAATTCACTGTCAAGTCTTATTAAAAGGCGATCGACAAGGAAATTAAGCACTGTGCACTTTAAACTACTAATCATTTAATTTGCTAGTGGGTGATTGGTAGAAGCTTATATTTAAACTTGTGGGGGTTATAATGCTTTGTTCTGATGATGTCTACATAAAGTAGATGAAAGCGCTTAACTCAGTAGAAAGTATTTTATTTTTAGATATTTTTAAAATATTTTATTATTAAAGGAGATTTTGGAACTTCAGTTTGTGTACGGTGCTGGTATTGTACAAGTCTGTGAGCAGAGTTTGTGACATTTTTTACTTGGTTGACTGTTCCAGATATTTGCAGTTTTCTCAGTTGGGAGTGGATATGGATTCCTTGGACGAATTGCCCTCCATTTTTCGCCCCAGGAGGGACAACATCCATATGTTACAGTCCGAGATAGCAATTATTAAGGGAGAATTTACCTGGCTGATCGATTTGATTAGCCAGCCTGATGTGAAAGGTTCGAACGAACGGAAGATGACGTCACCACGTATGCCTAGCAGTTGTAGAGTAATGGATTCGTTTCCGAATGGCCACTGCGAAGGCGTGGGACATAGAGAAGGGACCTCTTTCAGGACATTTCTTACTACCAGGATACAGCCAAGCACTGTCAGGACAGGTCTTACTGCCATGATACAGTCAAGTACTCTCAGGACAGGTCTTACTACCAGTATGCAGTCAAGGACTTTCAGGACAGGTCACAATACTAGGATACAGTTTAGCTGTTATGCCCCTCTCTCAGGACAGGTCTTACTATCCTTGCTGTTATGCTCCACTCTCAGGACAGGTCTGATTACCTGTGCTGTTGTGTTCCACTCTCAGGACAGATCTTACTACCTACGCTGTTATGCTTCACTCTCAGGACAGGTCTTATTACCTGTGCTGTTATGCCCCTCTCTCAGGACAGGTCTTACTACCTATGCTGTTATGCTCCACTCTCAGGACAAGTTTTATTACCTGTTCTGTTGTGCTCCACTCTCAGGACAGGTCTGATTACCTGTGCTGTTGTGTTCCACTCTCAGGACAGATCTTACTACCTACGCTGTTATGCTTCACTCTCAGGACAGGTCTTATTACCTGTTCTGTTATGTTCCACTCTCAGGATAGGTCTTATTACCTGTGCTGTTATGCCCCTCTCTCAGGACAGGTCTTACTACCTATGCTGTTATGCTTCGCTCTCAGGACAGGTCTTATTACCTGTTCTGTTATGTTCCACTCTCAGGACAGGTCTGATTACCTGTGCAGTTGTGTTCCACTCTCAGGACAGGTCTTATTACCTGTGCTGTTATGCCCCTCTCTCAGGACAGGTCTTACTACCTATGCTGTTATGCTTCACTCTCAGGACAGGTCTTATTACCTGTGCTGTTATGCTTCACTCTCAGGACAGGTCTTATTACCTGTGCTGTTATGCTTCACTCTCAGAACAGGTCTTATTACTTGTGCTGTTATGCCCCACTCTCAGGACAGGTCTGATTACCTGTGCTGTTATGCCCCTCTCTCAGGACAGATCTTATTACCTGTTCTGTTATGCTCCACTCTCAGGACAGGTCTGATTACCTGTTCTGTTATGCTTCACTCTCAGGACAGGTCTGATTACCTGTGCTGTTATGCTTCACTCTCAGGACAGGTCTGATTACCTGTGCTGTTATGCATACCATGGAAGCTCAGATCGGTTTTGTGCTTGCTGTCTTGGCTGCAAATCATCTACAGACAAAACACAATGTGTGTCATTACTGGCTCCCTCAGCAGCTCATCACAAAGACAGAACAAAATAAATGGGAACAACAGAAGATGTCAGTATTTTTCCAAGCCATCACCATCTGCTTTTATCTCATATGTCAATATTTTCAGCTTGCTACCCCCCATTCCTCCCCCATCAGCTCCAGTTATGCTATCCACCTCATCAGCATGATGGAATCCATAGTCAGTGTCTCCCCTCTCCTGGGTCCATCTTACTGCTTCTCCACCTCACCCTGGGCACCACGTGACTGGCACTTCTGTTCACCTAATGTATCATCCAAATCTCTCCAAGCCCATCTATACCTTTGCTAAGCTCTTTTTGTTTAAGGGGACCTATTCCTGTAGCTTTTTCCTTCAGTGTCCATTTCACTGGTAGTCTTCACAGTTCATAAAGGACCATTTCCTGTGCTGAAAGCTGCCTCGTGTTCCTCTCCTGATTGAAACTCACCTTTGCCCCATTGCATTTGCTGTGCATTTGCTGCTTGATTTTCCCTTTTGATTGCAGATATTGTAATATGCATTTACATATTATTGTGCTGTCCATGAATTTTGCCCACCTCAAATTACTTTTCTAAACCAAATGGTAGACAGTAAGGTCACTTGGGTACTCTTGCAAACAATTTAAGTCTTGTTGTATGAACTACAGACAAGCTGAAACACTACAATTCCCTACAAAAAAACATAGTAACAACCCTCAAAAATTCTGGGCTGCAGTGAACAACAACCTCCAACCTGGAAAAGCAACCACACCCCCACCAAATATTGATGGTTCAAACATACACATAGCCTCTAGTTTCAATGACTACTTCACCTCCTCTGTACTTAAACTCATAAACAATACAAACCCCAGCAGTCTCCCCTAACTTCCTGAACCCCATAATAACATTACCTTCTTCTCACTTAAGCCAGTACCAATATGTAGCATCCACAAACTCTTAACAAAACATAAACAAACTACCCTTGCTGCCAACAATCTTCCTGCCAAATACCTCCAACTAGCATCTAGGGCCATAGCCTACCCTGTCACACTGCTAATAAATAGATCTATCACTGAGCACACCATCCCAACCTTGTGGAAATCCTCTTTTATTATTCCCCTCCCCAAGGGTGGTCCTCCACCTATATCTCTAACTATCGACCCATTGCAATCCTCTTACCCCTATCCAAAATCCTAGAAAGATGCATTCACCATCAACTCCTCACCCACCTTCTCTCCAGCAACCTCCTATCCAACCTATAACATGGCTTCCACCCATTCCACAGTACAACCACAGCCCTAATTAACTTCACCAACATCATAAACACGTACAGGAACCAAGGTAATCTTGTCTCTGCCACCTTTCTAGACTTATCCAAAGCTTTCAATACAGTTTCCCACAATAAACGCCTAACCTGCCTCTCAGATCTCAACCTTGACAGCCCCACCCTGCTCTGGTTCAAAGAATATCTAGATAACTGCCAACAATCTGTTAAATGGCTTAACACCCTATTCCCCCCAGTCCCAGTCACAGTCTGTGTACCCCAAGGCTCCATCCTTGGCCCTCTCCTGTTTAGCACCTTTACAAATCAATTTCACTCTGCTACTACAAAAACCAAAATAGTCCAATATGCTGATGATACAACTCTGATCTGCTCCGCAAACAACATTCAGCTCCTCCAACACAAAACCCAACAATCCTTCACTGAAATAGAAAATTGGCTAAACAACTCACAATTAATATTAAACCCAAAGAAAACACAACTTATGTTGTTCCACCCTACAAAAACCCATGATACTACCTTCTCCATATCCTCAGCTGACAAAACCCTTATTACCCCAGTCCCAGAAGCCAAGCTATTAGGATTTATCGTTGACCAACATCTAAAATACAGCAAATATATATCCCTTGCTGTCTCCAAAGTTCAGAAGAAACTAGGGACCCTCTATTGCTCAAACGATACCTAACTTCTGAAGCTAAAGTTGCCATAGCCAGAACCCATCTGCTATTAACAAGTCTATATTATAACCTCGAAGGTTTAATACTTCGAATGCATAAAGATCGAACTTTATGCATCGAAGTCTTAAACCATGAAATGGTTATAAAAAAAAATGAAAACAAAAAAAAAATAAACTAAAGTGTTTACACAGGAGGGTAAGCCTTCCTGCACCCCCCACACCCCCCGCTGCTTAAATATACCAACTCCGAGATCACGCAACATTGAAGTAAATGGAAATCTCCCCTTACAGAGATTTCCATTGAAACGTTCGATGTTGTGCGCTTTAGGTAATCTCGTGTCGACAATTTCATGTTCGATATTGTCAGACTTGGAGAGTCTGATATAGACCCACTATCAACACTACTATTACGCATGCCCAGTACTAACAAACCTAAATAAAACTGACCTTAATAAACTCTCCACATGCTATAACAAAATAGCCAGATTCGCTACCAATGCCAGATCACGCTCTCACCACTGCTAATCCCTACATACGCTCCACTGGTTAGAATTCCCAAACCTACTACGATACCACCAACTTAACCAGGCACACCAGATATTATATTATCCTGAAAAAACCCTGCCCTGACAGGCCTCCTGAATTTCTACAATTCAAACAGGCAGTTACGATCCAGTAACAAAGCTCTGATAAAAAATATCCACTGTAAAAACAGTTCTGGGGAATCTCTCTTCAGTCACGAAGTTGCAAAAATATGGAATACCCTGCCTCCTGACCTCAGGCTACCAAAATGTGCATCTGCCTTCAAAACCCACCTAAAATCCCAAATATATACCAACAAGTTATGTAACTGCAATTGACCTCCCTGAACTCCCACCCCGTTGAATGAAGCCATTCTTTATGCGTTCGCCAACACATAACACTGTATTACACTCCTTCTCTTTCTCCCCTTGTACATACTGTAAATATTGTTTACTGTACGCCTACACTACACCAAAGCTCTGTAATGTCAAAAGACTCCAGTGTGAGGCCACACGACTGTACTTTATTTCTATATTATTAGCTTGTTAATCTTCATACATGTGTATCCTAAACTTTGTAACCTTGAGTGTCTTTTGTTTTTATTTTACATTGTTCATACTTTGTAACTGTTCGGAGCTTTTCTCCCCAGGACCCTGCTGAAAACAGACACTAGCTGTCCAGCTGGACCATCCTGGTAAACAAATGTTAAATAAATAAATAAAAATAACTAGGTTAATGTTAAATTCTCCCTTTGTTAAACTCCAGAATACACGAAAAATGCTCACTTTCCTTACATGCCTTCAGAAAATTCTCTTTGCAGTATACTTTCAATCCTGTTATCTCAAATTCTTAGTTTATTGCTGCCATTTTTAATAATCATTCTCTTGTTTAAAAATGATAAAGCTACATAAACAAATGTCTCAGTCAGTGGTCTGATTTTGGATGCCAAAGTCTATGGGTCTGGTCTGCGTGAACATCGAAACAGCTTAATGTCATTGTCAGCTTAGAAAGCAACTGCTTGGTAAATATACCAGATCCTTTCTTTCTGTTCCAACTCTCCATCCAGTTAGGAATACTGAATTATCCAGGTCCTTAACCTTAAAGACTTTACTTTCTTGCCAGACCTTTTGAATTTTTCTTTCTTTTCTTTTCTTTTCTTTTTTTTTTTTTTTTTTGCTGCTGCTTGATGACCTTTTTCGCTCTGTAGATTCAGTACAGTGTGTGACTGTCACACAGATTTCCTGTCTGTACACACAGATTGGTCATTTTCTGCAATATCAACCGACACATTTTCTAACCTCTGAAGTGACTACATCCAATATTGCTGCCATAATTTCCTCACATCTCCTTTAAACTATTGTGAGTGCTATGCAAAATGTTTTATACATAAGCACTTTATTACCAATGTGTAATGAATATATAATCTCATTACTGGAGCTCTATAACTAGGCAACGATATTATCCAGACTCTACAACTAAAGAAATATTTCCCAAATGCTTCAAAAACATGACAATAATGCCACTACCAAAGAAGTCACCACCATCATGCCTCAACAACTACCGCCTTGTAGCCCTAACCTCCATTGTGATGAAAAACGTTGAGATGCTGGTCAAAGAAGCAATAACATCTAAGCTACCTGTGGAGCTTGAGATACTGCAGTTTTCTTACCGAGCAAAACACTCTACAGCAGATGCCATAGCACTGGCACTTCACTTATCGCTGGACCATCTACAAAGTGAAAACAGCTATGTGAGGTTACTATTCACTGACTTCAGCTCTATTTTTAATACAGCCATTCCTAAACAGCTGGTAAGGAAACTCTTCAACTAAACATCAACACCTAACTTTGTAATTGGATTCTGGACTTTCTTACAGTTAGACCTCATAATGTGTGCATAGGAAATAACTGCTTGGATAGCATCACTCTGAATACTGGAGTTCCTCAAGGCTGTGTAAAGTATCCCTTGCTCTTCACCCTGCTAACACATGACTGCACAATGAGGTACAACACTAACGACATCTTCAAGTTTGCTGATGATACAACAGTGGTAGGCCTCATCAGCAACGATGATGAAGCAGCGTAGAGTGCTGAGGTAGAACAACTGATAACCTGGTGTGACATTAACAACTTAGGACTATATGTGAACAAAACAAAGGAAGTAATTGTTGACTAGAGGAAAAAACACAAGAAACATTCTCCTCTAACCATCAATGGAGAAAGAATAGAGAGTGAGTAGCACAAAGTTTCTGGGGATGCATATTGATTAGGACTTGTACTGGTCTACCAATACAAATGTCATTGTTAGGGAGGCACATCAGAGGCTACACTTTTTGAGAAGGTTGAGGGGAACAAACATGCCATCAACAGTTCTCACAACCTTCTATAGGGGTACAATAGAAAGCATCCTGACAAACAGCCTCACAGTGTGGTATGGAAGCTGCTCTATCTCTGAGCGCAAGGCTCTCCAGAGAGTGGTGAAGGCAGCCGAGAGGATCATAAAACCACCCTACCAGCCATCCATGACCTGCACATGTCCAGACTGGAATGATAGGATGTACCGCCAGCCCTGCCAGGGAGAAGTAGGGAAGTGTATTATGACTTATGCCAGCACAACTAGCTGGAATTTTTTAAGTAATTCTATGTCATTAGTATGTCAAACTGATCTGTACAGATGCTTGTGCTGAAAGTGAATTTGTGAGCTATGCTTGTGTTAATTGTGTTAAAGTGTATCAACAGTGCACCCTGCTGAAATGAAAAGAAATGTGCATGTATTATGGTATCTGAATTAAATGCACATGTTTTAATAGGGGACACAGGCCCAACAATGGTTAACCAGCTGGCTTATTTTAAGAAAAATAAGAGAAATGTAAATGAGCTGTTAAATCATTGAATGGCTACCCACAGTGCTGAGTAGGTCTGGAGATAGTAGGTCTGGAGCAGCCATTATTTGTTAGCTTTTGTAATGAAGGGAGAAGTGTTACAGATGGTTCTGCCTCCTAGGCATTGCCATAAAAGCTCAAAATGTGTATTGTAGCAGTCTGCTAAAGTCCTGTCTCAAACTTCAGAATGAGATATTGTGGGAACCTAGAGTCAGGTGACCAGATGACATCATTCTGCAAGTCATCTTGGATATTATATTTTACAGTGAGTAAACTCAGAATGCAGAGTATTCTGTATGGCAGCCTGACTAGAAAGACTGCTCAAGTATTTCATCTTGCCTTGCCCAATTAAATTACTAGAGAACAATAAAATGCTCTTAGATTTAGTCATGAATATAGTGAAGCTTAGCTTAGATATTGTTTTTCTTTATTTGTCTTAGTCTGTCCTTCGATGTTCTTTTCAATATTTCCTGTGATTTGATCTCTGTGGTTTACTGTGAATATATTTACTATTTTCATGTACTTTTATTATTTATTATTAAATATATTTAACACTTTTATTATGACTGGTTCTTATAGAGAGTATCTAACCTTTGAGAATACTTAAATTTTTTGGTGACACTGTGTGGGCCACTTCAGAAGGTCTAGCCATCTTGGTGAACTACTACCATTTGTACTAGTATTAATATTGTACAGTATAATTGGACACCCTTTGTTAAGGGCCTTAGAGTAGCTGACTGTGAATTGTCTGGTGGCAGTGATAAATACCTTATACTTTGGGCAGGAGTCACAGCAGGTAAACTTCTGGCAGTCTTTCCCAGGTGTGTGAGTGTGAGAAAATTAAATCTCTCAGTGTGTGTATGTCAGCTACTTGGGGCAGGGACATGAAGCACTGGGTTTACAGAGAGGGTGCTGGAGGACTTGGCTTGGACACTCAGCTGAGGACCTAACTTTACAGCTGTACCAGTAGGAAGTTTTACTGGGGATATGGATGGAGTCAGATAAAAAGACATCCAGACCCCGGGCTGAGTATGTTCCCTGTGTACTCTTAAGAGAAATTGCACTTGATCCAGGGAGGTCTGCATCTTGAAATACTGAGTGCATCCATTTGTATTCCAAATGCATGTCCCTCTCCAGTGTCAGTGGTGAGGATTCAGTCTCCTAGACTACTGGCCCAGTGTGGGGATGACACATATTAGTGTCCATCACATATTGGTAGCAGTGGTGGGCATCACACAGATTTCTAGGCAGGGCCAAAGGAATAATTAAGGACTGCACCCACCCTGCTCACAAACTGTTCACTTGCCTATCATCTGGCAAGTGTGTCCATAGCATAAGATGCAGAACTACGAGATTCAAAAACAGCTTTTTCCCACAGGCCATCAGGATGCTGAACTCTGGCAACAATCACACTCCATGCTCACCATATGAGCCATCAGTTCAATGTGGAATACTGTCTCAAATTGTGCAATAACTTGCCTGCCTGTCTCAGTCCAATATTAGTGCAATACTCAGTAAGTCAAGCCAATTCACTGGTCTTCAGGGGTAGTAGTAAGGCCAGAGAACTGTCTCATTATAGTGCAATATCCAGTGCTAGTCTGTAACTCAGTCATAGTGCAATACTCATGAATGTCTCATTCTGGGCAATACTCAATGTAAGTCTTTAATATAATATCTTACCTCAGTATTGTGTAATACTCAAACAAGCAAAGAGATCACTGTATAATAAATGTTAAAGTGAGTTTAATTTATGTGTAATATTGTGATTATCTGTCTAGAACATTATGTTATATAGTAAGTAGTTATATGTATTAATTTCTTGTTGTGTTAAGTCTATGTGATATCTGCACGAGTCTGGAGATACGTAACTTCATTTAGTTTTTGCACTTGTGTGATTCTGAATGACAATAAAGTTTACTTTGACTTTCACAATGCTCTTGCTATTATTTATTAAGTATGTGCCTGGTCACGTTTCTACTGATATTGATGTTACCTCTATTTATAAATTTAACTGCTTTATGCAAGTTGTTACTGCTTATTGTCTCATGTCCAAGTTAAAAGGGTCCTTGGACCAGTCCACTAACTGGATAATACATATAAATAAATACATAACTAGATAATTAAACATAAATAATTAATCCAAAAAGAAGTCCAAGTAGAACACAGAAACAGCAGAGCAAACCAAGGCTGAATGTGACCATAAAAACACAGTAGTCAGATGTATAAAAATGTAGAACTGTTTAATAAACCAAAGCAGAAGGCATAAACAGGTAAGCGCTTTCACCAACAAGGCTTCTTCAGACTATATACAGAGTAAAACAACCAGCTTAAGAACTATCTTGCCCAAGTGCAATTAATTAAACAATCAGAGCTACTTGGAACCATTTAAAGTGCTAACAACTAAAAATAATATATCACATCAAAAAAATATATGTGTAAACATATATAAAAGAGATTGAAAAATAAAATAGAAATATAAAAAAAAAAACTTTATATTTATGTTTAGTCATAGGATGTACAAAACATCCACTGCTGTCTATATACCCACAATAATTACAGCAGTTACAAGGGGTAGTTCAACAAACAGTACCCATAGTCACTGTATTGGTGAAACCCTTAGGATAGTATAGCATCCTTCTAAATTCAGTTTATTCTTATAAAGAAAACAGGGAGTATCCCCTATAATTTGTTTGATGTCAGGGTCAACAATTAGGATACCCCAATTCATATTAATAATTCCTCTGATCTCATCAGCATCCTGTGTATAAAACAATGGGACCTTAACCTGATGGCTTAATTCCTTCCTCACATTATTGGATGCATGCATCTCATAGTCAGAAAAATATGGATGTACTACATCTGTCCTCAGCATAGGTATTCCATCCATCTATTTATGGATTTCAGAGTTTTTATAGCCTCTTGCTAACAGCCTTTTTTCTAGGCTTAATAATTCAGATTGAAATCCCTCCTCAGAGCATTCAACCTAGACGCATGCATAGCCTGACCCCATATGATATTCCTAAAAACATAACTGGGGTGCATACTATGTCTGTGCAAAAGGGTATTCCTGTATCAGGTCTTCCTATACACTCCAGTGTTAACCATCCCATATTCCAGCCTCTCTAGTGTGACATCAAGATATGCTATTTTGGTCTCAGAGGATGTAATGGTAAACTTTAAACAAGTAGTCCAGCCATTCAGTTCTTGAAAGAACAAGTCCAACTGTTGTGGACTTCCTTTCCAAATAAAGAACAGGTCATCCACAAAACATCTATAAAATGGTATAAATACAACAAAATCATGTAGGTTAAATAAAAATTCTTCCCAGGTGGCCATAAACATGTTGGTGTAGATACTGGCACAGGAGGTAAACCTGGTCATCAAAAACAAAAAAAAATATTATTCTTTAAGACAACTTTTAATAGAGAGCCCAACAGGTCAATAAAGGGTTCAGCATATTCACCATGTTTCAACTATGGATACATTCAACCCCTTCTGTATTTGGTATAACTGTAAACAGTGATTGTACATCTAAGGTAACAAACAAAAACATTGCTTCAGCAGGTAGATGCTTGGTGAAACTATACAAATCTAACAAAAATTGTTTAGAGTCCTTAAGGATATAAGCATTCCTCTCAATAACTATCGTAAGAACTTCTCTAAAAATAATGACGGGTTTGGTGCACTAACTTCGACCAGCTACTATTGGTCTCATTGGTGGGTGGACACCATCCTTATGTATCTTAGGTAAACCTTGGATGGAGGGTATAAGCATGTCATAAACCTTGAATAAACAGTACATATCCCTTGTAATCAGTTCACTCTTAAACAAGTCGTCAAGCACAGAGTTTATCCTTTGAACCAAAAACTCTAACTTGAGCCATATCAATGCATAAATAAAATTTAACATCATTTAATATCGACTTCATAGTAGAAAAATAATATAATCTATCCATGATAACAGTGGATCCACCTTTGTCAACCGGTCTGATTACAATATCAGTGTCACTTTGTAGGCTTAAGAACGCTGCCCTCTGTTTCATACTAAAGTTAAACCATTTGACATTCCTATTTTGTGATATACATTTTTTACCAGAGTCTAATTTATGTAGGCCATCCTCAACTAATTTAATGAAAGCATCAACCAAATGATGAGAGTTCGGCATATACACACTGGGTTTCTTAAAACAATGAATATCATTAGTGGGTGTACTTCCAAATTCCAACTTCAGCAAAACATTTCTTGTAAAAATTCTAACATTCAAAATAGTGTCAGTTAATTCGCTAATATGAGTGGGAATAAAAGACAGGACTTTCTCTAGGACTTCAGTCTCATCAGGGATTAGGGCACGTTAAGAAATATTACACACTAATGTGTCCCCTATCCGATCTCACATTTTCTTGATTGTCTGTCTTGATGACCTCTCCACGGACAACTTCTGTTTCTGTCACCCTCTGCTCATAGAGCAAGTCCTGCCTCCCCTAAAATCTCCACTGATGGGTAAAGGGAAAGGGGCATAATGGCATTATTCACGAAACTTCGTAGATCACCACTTAGGGCAACAGTGTTAGACATGGGGACCTTCCATCTTACATCAGGTCCCAGTGAATGTACAATAACTGTAGAGTCTATCTTATTAGACTCATTACCATCTGAGGTACTACTAGATAAAACTTCAAAGCGAGCAGCATCAAATGTAACATTCACCAACCCTTCATCAACACTGGTAGATGGTGCAGTTTGTAGATCATGTTTATTAGTTATTGCATCAGCATGCCTATTCAGGCCAATACTAGTAACATTAGCAACATTCAATGACACATTATTAGTCTTTTGAACAGTTCATCTGTGCACAAAGTCATTCCTAGGCCAGGTAAAAATGTGACCATTATTAAAGTCATTGATATCGCTGTCAGTCTTACATGTTTTCTGTTCCAATAACTTTTTCTCATACAAAAATACATTGTCTAACCTGCTATCCTTAGCTCACTCAATAGACTGTATTGTAAAGTTGTCATACAAATAACTGTTCTTAATTCTAGAGCTCTGAACATTAAGCAATCAGTATATACATATGTTTTATATTTCCATTTTATTTTTCAGTCTCTTTTATATATGTTTACACATATATTTTTTATGATGTGATATATTATTTTTAGTTGTTAGCACTTTAAATGATTCCAAGTAGCTTTGATAGTTTAATTAATTGCTCTTGGGCAAGATAGCTCTTAAGCTGGCTGTTTTTACTCTGTGTATGGTCTGAAGAAGCCTTGTTGGTGAAAGCGCTTACCTGTTTATGCCTTCTGTTTTGGTTTATTAAACAGTTCAATGTTTTTATACATCTGACTACTGTGTTTTTATGGTCACACTCAGCCTTGGTCTGGTGAGCAGTTTCTGTGTCCTACTTGGACTGCTTTTTGGATTTATTCTCTACAGTGGGGCGTTTGTTCCTTGTAGGTGCCTCATTTTCTTTATATAAATAATTAAATAGCAAATAACCCAGTAGAGAAGTACAAGCTGATACACTATGACTGTGAGAAGGGGAAATTTGCAATTAATCTGATGGCATCTGGAAGAGGCCTCATTTGAAATTAGTAGGAATATATATGGGAGTGAAATGTGGAATGCAATAATGAGAAAACAAAAGAATGATGCAACTTCAGCTGGCTATAAAAGTTAGAAGATTCTCTTGGGTGGCTGGGAATGGGTGGATAGGGGTTAGACTCAATGCTTTAAAGATAATAATGTTGAGTTGATGAGACAGTACACTTTCAGAAACCAACTGGAAAGCAATTAAGAAATCAGTTATTTAAAAACTTCAGAGAATTAACAAGAAACAGTTCTGCTAATATTACCATTACATTTTGTTGTAGAAGAAAGTCGTAGCTAATCAATATCTCATGCCAGTACAAAAGATATACCCAGTTATGGTTTTGTGATCTAGTAAGAACTTGGCAGCCTTGAACTAAAGTACTCACACTGATCCCAGTATTACCAGAAAAGTAAGAAAAAGCTGAAAGTGCTTCTAGTATCTTTACATGCACTTTTAGCAATGCTGTTATGGCACTGACTGCAATGATGTCACATTTCCTCAATGTTAGGAGGAAGCAATAAACATACCTAGCAAGTTGCTTAAATGCATTAAAGGCTTATATGAATTCCTTGCCCACTACCCTTTCTGGTATTCCATTCTGTAGGTTTAGAACCATCTTCATGAAGATATACTTTTACAGATGCAGGCCCCTACAATGTGTTGTTTATACCACTCTTCACTGTCTGATCTTCCTGTCTTAAATGGCGTCTGCATATCCCTCTAACACAATCTCCTGCACCCATATCATATCACCCCTGTTTCTACTGTTATCTAGTGAGAAAGTCTCTATCTCCTTTAGTCTCCGGATACATCCCTTGTCAGCTGTTCCACATACACACATCTGCTGGCTTTCTTCTGGACTCTTTCTAGCAGTCTGATATTCCTGCACTTGTCTGCATGATCTCAAGAACTGCAGACAGTAGTCTATGTGTCCCTTGAATAGGACCTTTTTTACAATGAGAGTGTTACTTCTTCACTTTTGGTGGTAACTTTATTAACTGGTTAAGTAGTGTGATCCAAATGGTTTCAGCTACAACCTGGGCAAAGTGCTTGTGCACATCATACAACATCTGGTAAGCATGACCAAGGGTAAAAAAAGACTGCTGAATCCTAAAACAGCAGTCAAATAGATCACCACATGTCCCTTGAACTACTTCAGTAATCATTCAAGTGCTGGAAAATGGCTATTTGGTTTTGTGCTTTAATCCTTTCTCCAGCTGCAGAATTGTGTATTCTAACTATTAATTATTGCCTAAGTGTGTGAAGCGCTGGAAGCAGGGGTTGTGCAAGCCCATGTTGGAGGTAGACCAAGAAGGTGTACATGCTTGGGGTACACTATCAGCATTTGATTTCCCTGGTGGAGACCAGGGGAGAAAACTATGAGGTTCTATCTGAGGGAGAGTGGGTAGATCAGTGGGCATCCTAATGACATGAAATCCTTGTAGAAGCGAGGGGAAGTTCAGTGCTGCTGCTGATTGCACTTCCTGCCCTTGGTTTGGTACTAGGCATATGCAAGGCAGGGAAAAATATGAGAAAACACTCCCTTGCAACAGGGTGGCATCACTCTAGGTCCTTAATTTCCTAATCTATTCCAGACATGGGTCATGTATAGCCCAGTGAAGGTTAAGATTGGTCCCATAGATCTAATGGTCAGCTGCTGGGTGCCAAAAATGGGGCAACAAATCAACAGTTGTTAAGATGATATATTTTATGGTGATTTGGATGTTAGCACTAATGGAGAACATTATTCAAAATCAAGCCATTGATAAGTCTTTCAAGATTCTTTCAGCCCCTAATATATTGTTAGACCAGATCCTTAGGGCTGGTGCCACCTAATGCTCACTCCTTGAATAGGATCTTTAGGAAAGAGGTCCCATTGGGCTCAGCCCTTGAAGTAGGATCTTTATGGCAGAGGCAGCCCATAGACTCTTCTTGTTTTCATTATTAATTTATTCTGACATTCCAAAGGTGAATCTCATATTCTCTACAGATTATATCATTTTATTGAGGTCAGCTTTCTCTGCTAAAGTGGTGTAGGATTAAACACAAATATATTTTGCTCTTTTCTGGAGCTGGCTGCTTGCTACTGAATTGATTATTAACTCCAGCAAATCTACAATCGTGTCTTTTTAAATTTCCAGAAAAGCTCTTAATCCCCTACAATCATATTTCAAAGTCATCTCATGGTTAAACCTAAACAAACTGAGAACTAGAAGTACTTATTTGTGTTCACTGATAAAAGTCTTAGAGTAGATACAGGAAAGATAGCAGAGAAAATCTTGAGCCAGCTGAAATATACTTCCAACGTACCCATTTTTTGCAGAGATGCATGTTGTTTTATTGGACTTATTGGACTTAATGTCCTAATGCCAAGATTCAAGGACTAACTCCATAATGTGCCTTGAACTCGTAGTAATACTTCATCGCTACAAAGAGTCGGAAACAAAACTGGTCTCTTTCTTTCCCTTTTCTAGAGCAGAGAACAGTATTCCTTCTCGTTTCCTCAAGAAAATTGTTCAATAAAAGGTCAGAGCTATTCAAAAACATGCAGGTTGATAGGGCAGAGCAATTAATGTGCTTTATGGGAATCTAGCTTTCCCAACAAGAGGAGGTTTGGCTCACTAAGTATTAAAAAGAAATGTTACAGCTATCTGGGAACATCTTCCAATCTGAAAAAAACCTTTACACCAGAGAGATGTCTGAAAAAAAAAACCTGTGAGGAGTTCAGGAGTTCTCAAGCATCTAAGCACTTCAGAAGGCCTCGAAAAACTACACTCCAAAGACGCCTGAAAAGATATAAATACAACTTTTAAATAAATGCTCAGATAAATACGTTTTCATCCACAGACTTCATCAGATGAATCAAACAGAATAAACAGAAAAACAGCCCTCTTATACCAGTGATGAGGTTTTGAATTCACCAATCAACAATCAACATCAATTGAAGTCATGAATATTCATCAAACTCTGTCACCATTTACTCAAAACACCATAGATAAGAACCACTTCTAAACAGTCTGGAACATCAACACAGAATTGCATATTTCTTTGTCTTTCGGCTTTTCCTGGTTAGAGGTCGACACAGCAGAACTTCAGTCCACTAATGATTGGCAGTGGATTTTTACAGTGCCGAGTTGCCAGCCTGACGCCCAACCTTCAAAGAAGGCACACCCATTCACACACGCACCTACCTGCGTGTCTTTTAGATGTCACTTGACCATGGGGAGGACATGCAGACTCCACACAAAAGGCACTCCAGCCGAGAATCGAACATGAGAACCTCTTGCTGTGAGGCAACAACACTAACCGCTGCACCACCAACACAGAATTGCATCTAATACCCAAAATCTTTTAGTCAAAAAAACTACTCTTAAATTTAAATAAAATTACAAAAACAGTTGGAAAAAGACTAATAAAAAAATGTCTAATAAAAACAAATATATCAGAAAATAAAGTTTAAAAAAACAGTTTAAAAGAGTTTAAAAGAGGCTCACAAAATACAGGATTGTTTCCATCTGGTGACCAGAAGCCAAACTACACTTACAAAGTAATTTAAAAACCTAATGTCCCTTGTGCACAAAATAATTTAGACCTCTAACAACAAAGTTATATTTTGATATGTGATATACATAAACACACAAAAAAATCTTTTGGCATGAGAAAAAGAGAAAAAAATACTTCTATATTATTCTATATTATAATTTTGCCGACCGTAATTTCAAAAGGGGGGCAATGGAAATATTCTCATTAAGTCCGGGGTGTCTACTGGCATCCAGGGAAACCTGCCAGAACAACTCTCTATATTCCATGTGGGTTTCCCAAGGACCACCCCGGACATCATCAGAGACTTTCTCAAGAACAAAAAAAAAAAAAAATAGAAACTTTGCATCACTACAAGATAATGTGTGTTTGTACAAGGCATTCCTTTCATTATTAGTCCTAATATCATACATGTGTTCATATATATGCCTTTTGAACTTCCACTCAGTTTTGCATACATAGATGGCTGGGCAGGCAATACATGTAACTAGATAAACAACCCCAGTAGTGTTACAGTTTGAGAAAACCTGTCCACTTATTTCACTCCCCCTGCACTCCAAGTTTACAGAACCAGTGTTCAAAATATAAGGACAGTGTGAACAGGCACCACATTTAAAAGTGCCTGTTTTTTTGAGATTCCCCTTGGTAGGTGCTGCAGGGACCACATTTAAAAGTGCCTGTTCTTTTGAGATTCCCCTTGGTGGGTGTTGCAGGCACTGCATTTAAAAGTTCCTGGTCTTTTGAGATTCCCCTTGCTGGGTGCTGCAGGCATCACATTTAAAAGTGCCTGTTCTTTTGAGATTCCCCTTGGTATGTGCTGCAGGGACCACATTTAAAAGTGCCTGCTCTTTTAAGATTCCCCTTGGTGGGTGCTGCAGGCACCACATTTAAAAGTGCTTGTTCTTCTGAGATTCCCCTTGGTGGGTGTTGCAGGCACTGCATTTAAAAGTTTTTGGTCTTTTGAGATTCCGCTTGCTGGGTGCTGCAGGCATCACATTTAAAAGTGCCTGTTCTTTTGAGATTCCCCTTGGTGGGTGGTGTAGGCACCACATTTAAAAGTGCCTGTTCTTTTGAGATTCCCTTGGTGGGTGCTGCAGGCACCACATTTAAAAGTGCCTGTTCTTTTAAGATTCCCCTTGGTAGATGCTTTGACCAGCTTAAAAAGTTCTTTCAAATGTATTCCTTTTTTATAGATAATTTTCATGAGGTATTTTTCAAAACGGGACAGGTCAGTAAGTACCTTAAACCTGTCCCAATCCTTCCTAATAATTTCACCCACCAACTTAGAATCTTGGTTGAACTCTATAACAAGTGCTTTCCTTGGGGCATCTTGGTCATTACCAATATCATTTTTTGTGTTATTCACACTTGATGTGAACCCAGTGCCAAGAAGGGGACCATATTTTATACCAGTATTAATCTCTTTCAATAGTGAAGGGGGATAGCCTCTGTCCCTAAATAACTTCTCTAAAAAATCCACCTCATTGTCAAAATCTAAATCCAGGGATGTCATCCTACTTGCCCTGATGAGTTGTCCTCTACAAATTTTCTTTTCCTGAAAGTAAGGGTGGGCACTATTGAAATGTAAATATGA
Organism: Protopterus annectens; assembly: GCF_019279795.1. Taxonomy (NCBI): domain Eukaryota; kingdom Metazoa; phylum Chordata; order Ceratodontiformes; family Protopteridae; genus Protopterus; species Protopterus annectens. Next base: position 397,567,490 of record NC_056742.1, read on the forward strand.
GTTCATAAAGGTTTCCTTATGGAAAACCTTAGATTTGATTCCTGTAGTAATCTTTTCTATTGTCACATCCAAGAAGTTCATCCTGTCATGGTTGATGGAACTAGTGAACTGCAGAAAGTCGGTTGTAGTTTCAATATATTCAAGAAATTCCAAGAATTTGCTTCTGTGCCCATCCAGAAAAGACAGATGTCATCCAAAAATCTTCTATAATGTGACCAACATCCCCTGAACTCAGAATCCAGAATAACATTTTTCGCCTACCATGCCAAAACAAAGTTGGCATACGTGGGGGCACAATTTGCGCCCATGACCAGACCCGTAATTTGATGGAAAAACTCACTGCAAAAGTAAATGAAATTATTGTTTAGTACCAACTCTAATAGGTGTAATAACACATGCAGGTTGTCAGCTACAATGGAAACCTTATCTGTCAATACTGCTTCCAACCACTCAATATCAATAGAGTGGGGTATAGCAGAAAATAAATCTTTGATGTCTATAGTTACAAAAATAACTGACTCAGAAGACCTACTGATGTTAATATCTTTAAGAAATTCCCAAGAATCTTTAAGTATAACATTTTTGGTACCCCATAAAGTTTTAAGTTTGCTCTCCAAATACTTTGTCAATGGTGCTGTTTTTGAACCCTCTGCAGCTACAATAGGCCTAAGCGAGGGATCTAGTTGGTCTTTATGAATCTTTGGGATACTGAAAATGGTTGTGATCCTGGGTTTTGGTACAACCACATATTTAATGCTGCTTAAATCTATAAGCCCCCCCCCCATAAGCATGTCATTAAGTGCAAGTTCTATTTTACCAAAGGCAACATTAATTTCATTCTTAGACACTCTGGTGTAGGTGTTGGTGTCCCCAAGGATTTCCAACATTTTGCCCTCATAACTCATAATGTCCATTATAACTGTCCCTCCACCCTTATCTGGTTTCATAACCCTAATATTTTTGTCACCCCTAAGCTGGTTCAAAATCCTGCACTCTTGAAAGCTGAGGGTTACTTTTGTGCCTCTTAAAATTACAGAAATTAGAGCGGATTTCCTTTTCAACCAGTTGTTCAAAATTTTTTAACTGGGGATGTAGGGGGGGGGGGTTAAATTCATTCTCTCTTTTCAATATGGACGCACTCATCTTGAAATATTAAATCCAGGTTTAATTTTCTTACAAAGAGTTTAAAATCAAGTAACAACTTGGTAATATCACAAGATTGGTTAGGAATAAACTTAAAGCCTTTTGAAAAAAGTGTGAAATGATCTGCCGTAAGTTCTGTACTGGTTGTTGTTGTTTGTCTTTTGGCTTTGCCTGGTTGGGGGTCGCCACAGTGGAACTCCGGTCTGCTAATGATTGGCAGTTGGTTTTTATGGTGTCAAGTTGCCAGCCCGATGCCCAGCCTTCAATGAAGGCACGCCCATTCAATGCATGTCTTTCGAACGCTCACTCAACCACGGGGAGGACATGCAGACTCCACACAGAAGGCACTCCCAACCCAAGCTGAGAATGGGAGAACCTCTTGCTGTGAGGCTACAATGCTAAATATTGTAGTTGTCATAGATATGCACCCAGTCTTAACTATTTTTATCTTGTTCTCTACACAAGATCCTAGAACTGTCCCCTCCCTCTCCGTCCCCCTCATCCTGCCCACCGATAATAAGATTGAAAATATTGGGTGGGATTTTAGTTGATTAATCTCTCTGAGCAGTGGAGTGGGGGGGTAATCTAATGGGTCTGGTGTATCACGCATTCTCTCATCCCTCTCAAAAGCCACATTTTGGTCACCTTCAAAATCTTCCACAGGTGTCTCATGTGCCCCAATGTTAGCCTCATTAAATTTTCTGGGCATAGGATAACACCTTTTCACCTCGTACTCCTTTACATCTCTGTCAAGTTTTTTAATTTTTCTATTAATAATACTGGAACATTTTTCATCAATTTGGTCCATAACAGAGTAGTACTTCAGTTTTTCCGATTCCACTGTAAATAAAAGATCATTAGTAATTTGGGTATTAAGTACTCCTATCTTGGAATACAAGTCTGCCATAGTGAGTTCATTCTGCCTTATAACAACTCTAACTATGTCCAAGACACATTTATTAAAATTTTCCAATAGATCACCATGTAAATCAGAGCCTGCTACAATGTTGTTTGGATATTTAAATGTTCTCAAACCCTTGGGGACAATCCCCTTATTTAAACATTCCCTCAGGTATTGATTGTCAATACCCAGTGCTTTATATTTACTCAGTAAATTGTAAAGTCTGTCCAGATTTGTTTGGTAGGTGTCTCCATTAATGCTGGCATGTAAAGGAGACCCCTGACTATCAAACTGAAATGCATATTTTTCATTTAACCAATCAAAAAATTATTTTCTGTTAGTCTGTGTATTAGTATTACAGTTTTTAACAATTAAGTCACCTTGTAAGTGGGCTGGTCTTATAATTTCCCAGAAAATGTCGTCATTGACTCCACAACTTCTAGAGGTCGAAAAAATATTAGGGACTCCAATGTCTTGGCTCCCTTCATGTTATTATGGTTACCACCATGAAAACGAGTATTGCTACCTCCACAAGGTTGCTCTCCTTCGTTTCCCATAAGATTTTTTCTCATTTGTGAGCCGCCATGTTGAAAGGCTTCCTGGTTCCCCTGAATAGTCCCTCTGGTAACCATAGAAGCCAGGGAATGCCCAATCGGTGTAAGAAGGTCGACCAGCTAGGAAAGTTGACCCACCAGCTTCCCAGTTTCTCCAAGGATGTCCCTCCTCCCTGAGTCAGATCTAGGTGAGGAACATGGGCTCTCCATGCTTCCTAAAATGTAAAATCACCAAAAACAAAACAGAAAATAGGGAAGCAGCCTTCAACACTTAAACCAGAAGAAAATCTAAGCAGTTCAGAAGGCCTCGAAGAACCACACTCCAACGATGCCCGAAAAGATATAAATACAACTTTTATTTTCAAATAAATGCTCAGATAAATACGTTTTCATCCACAGACTTCATCAGATGAATTAAACAGAACAAAAAGAAAAACAGCCCTCTTATACCAGTGATGAGTTTTTGAATTCACCAATCAACAATCAACATCAATTGAAGTCATGAATATTCATAGAACTCTGTCACCATCACCATTTACTCAAAACACCATAGCTAAGGACCACTTCTAAACAGTCTGTAACATCAACACAGAATTGTATCTAACATTTAAAATCCTTTAGTCAAAAGACTACTCTTGAATTTAAATAGAATTACAAAAACTGTTGGAAAAAGACTAATATAAAATGTCTAATAAAAAATGTATATCAGAAAATGCAGTTTTAAAAAACAGTTTATAAGAGTTTAAAAGAGCCTCACAAAATACAGGATTGTCTCCATCTGGTGACCAACAGCCAAACTACGCTTACAAAGTAATTTAAAAACCTAATGTCACCTGTGCATAAGATAATTTAGACCTCTAACAACAAAGTTATATTTTGATATGTGCTATACATAAGCACACAAAAAATCTTTTGGTATGAGAAAAAGAGAAGAAAATACTTCTATATTATTCTATATTATAATTTTGCCGCCGGTAATTTCAAAAGGGGGCAATGGAAATGTTCTCATTAAGTCCAGGGGGTCTACAAGCATCCAGGGAAACCTGCCAGAACAACTCTCTATATTCCAAGCAGGTTTTCCCAAGGACCACCTTGGATATCATCAGAGACTTTCTCAAGAACAAAAAATAGAACTTTTGCGATACTACAAGATAATATGTGTTTGTACAAGGTGTTCCTTTCATTATTAGTCCTAATATCGTACATGTGTTTGTATATACACCTTTTGAGCTTCCGCTCAGTTTTGCCTACATAGAAGGCTGAGCAGGCACCACATGTGACTAAATAAACAAACCCAGTAGTGTTACAATTTGAGAAAACCTGTCCACTTATTTCTCTCCCCCTGCACTCCAAGTTCACAGAGCCAGTGTTCAAAATATAAGGACATTGTGAACAGGCACCACATTTAAAAGTGCCGGGTCTTTTGAGATTCCCCTTGGTGGGTGCTGCAGGCACCACATTTAAAACTGCCTGGTCTTTTGAGATTCGCTTTGGTAGGTGCTGCAGGCACCACATTTAAAAGTGCCTGTTTTTTTGACATTCCCCTTGGTGGGTGCTGCAGGCACCACATTTAAAAATGCCTGTTCTTTTGAGACTCCCATTGGTGGGTGGGTGCTGCAGGCACCACATTTAAAAGTGCCTGTTCTTTTGAGATTCCCCTTGGTGGGTGGTGCTGCAGGCACGACATTTAAAAGTGCCTGTTCTTTTGAGATTCCCTTTGGTGGGTGCTGCAGGCATCATATTTAAAATTGCCTGTTCTTTTGAGATTCCCCTTGGTGGGTGCTGCAAGCACCACATTTAAAAGTGCTTGTTCTTTTGAGACTCCCCTTGGTGGGTGCTGCAGGCACCACCTTTAAAAGTGCCTGTTTATTTGAGATTCCCCTTGGTGGGTGCTGCAGGCACCACATTTAAACGTGCCTGTTCTTTTGAGATTCCCCTTGGTGGGTGCTGCAGGCACCACATTTAAAAGTGCCTGTGCTTTTGAGATTCCCCTTGGTGGGTGGTGCTGCAGGCACCACATTTAAAAGTGCCGGGTCTTTTGAGATTCCCCTTGGTGGGTGCTGCAGGCACCACATTTAAAAGTGCCTGGTCTTTTGAGATTCCCTTTGGTGGGTGCTGCAGGCACCACATTTAAAAGTGCCTGTGCTTTTGAGATTCCCCTTGGTGGGTGCTGCAGGCACCACATTTAAAAGTGCCTGTTTATTTGAGACTCCCCTTGGTGGGTGCTGCAGGCACTACATTTAAAAGTGCCTGTTCTTTTGAGATTCCCCTTGGTGTGTGCTGCAGGCACCACATTTAAAAGTGCCTGTTCTTTTGAGATTCTCCTTGGTGGGTGGTGCTGCAGGCACCACATTTAAAAGTGCCTGTTCTTTTGAGATTCCCCTTGGTGGGTGGTGCTGCAGGCACCACATTTAAAAGTGCCTGTTCTTTTGAGATTCCCTTTGGTGGGTGCTGCAGGCACCATGTTTAAAATTGCCTGTTCTTTTGAGATTCCCCTTGGTGGGTGCTGCAAGCACCACATTTAAAAGTGCCTGTTCTTTTGAGACTCCCCTTGGTGGGTGCTGCAGGCACCACCTTTAAAAGTGCCTATTTATTTGAGATTCCTCTTGGTGGGTGCTGCAGGCACCACATTTAAAAGTGCCTGTTCTTTTGAGATTACCCTTGGTGGGTGCTGCAGGCACCACATTTAAAATTGCCTGTTCTTTTGAGATTCTCCTTGGTGGGTGGTGCTGCAGGCACCACATTTAAAAGTGTCTGTTCTTTTGAGAGTCCCCTTGGTGGGTGGTGCTGCAGGCACCATATTTAAAAGTGCCTTTTCTTTTGAGATTCCCCTTGGTGGGTGGTGCTGCAGGCACCACATTTAAAAGTGCCTGTTCTTTTGAGATTCCCTTTGGTGGGTGCTGCAGGCACCACATTTAAAATTGCCTGTTCTTTTGAGATTCCCCTTGGTGGGTGCTGCAGGCACCACACTTAAAAGTGCCTGTTCTTTGAGACTCCCCTTGGTGGGTGCTGCAGGCACCACCTTTAAAAGTACCTGTTTATTTGTGATTACCCTTGGTGGGTGCTGCAGGCACCACATTTAAAAGTGCCTGTTCTTTTGAGATTCCCCTTGCTGGGTGCTGCAGGCACCACATTTAAAAGTGCCTGTTCTTTTGAGATTCTCCTTGGTGGGTGGTGCTGCAGGCTCCACATTTAAAAGTGCCTGTTCTTTTGAGATTCCCCTTGGTGGATGGTACTGCAGACACCACATTTTAAAGTGCCTGTTCTTTTGAGATTCCCTTTGGCGTGTGCTGCAGGCACCACATTTAAAATTGCCTATTTTTTTGGGATTCCCCTTGGTGGGTGCTGCAGGCACCACATTTAAAAGTGCCTGTTCTTTTGAGATTCCCCTTGGTAAGTGCCTGTTCTTTTGAGATTCCCTTTGGTAGGTGCTGCAGGCACCACATTTAAAAGTGCCTGTTCTTTTGAGATTCCCTTGGTGGGTGCTTTAACCCCCTCAAAAGGTTCTTTCAAATTTCTTCCTTTTTTATAGGTAATTTTTATGGGGTATTTTTCAAAACGGGGCAGGTCAGTAAGTACCTTAAACCTGTCGCATTCCTTCCTAATAATTTCACCCACCAACTTAGAATCTTCGTTGAAATATATAAAAAGTACTTTCCTTGGGGCATCTTGGTTGTTACCGATATCATTTTTGTGTTATTCACACTTGATGTGAACCCAGTGCCAAGAAGGGGACCATAATTTGTCTTCCATAAATACTTTATATCAGTATTAATCTCTTTCAATAGTGAAGGGGGATAGCCTCTGCCCCTAAAAAACTTCTCTAAAAAATCCACCTCATTGTCAAAATCCAAATCCAGGGATGTCATCCTACTTGCCCTGATGAGTTGTATTTATATATATTCAGGCATCTTTGGAGTGTGGTTCTTCGAGGCCTTCTGAACTGCTTTGATTTTGTTCTGGTTTGAGTGTTGAAGGCTGCTTTCCTTCAGGCATCTTTGGAGTGTGGTTCTTCGAGGCCTTCCGAACTGCTTAGATTTTGTTCTGGTTTGAGTGCTGAAGGCTGCTTTCCTACTTTCTTTTTGGTTTTTGGAGCTCTCAAGCATCCTTATGTAAGCAGTAGGTCACTTCCTATGACTTAAAAAAAAGGAAAAGTCCAGCTAGCTGTACCTGCTAAAGGGAAAAGGTTACTACTATGTACAGATATATTCCATTCTCATGTAAATAGTAGGATGCTTATAGGCTTTTGTCTTAAAAAACATCAAACAAAAAATAAATGTACTACCTGCAATAGCAGCGTGCTTTCAGTGACAGCAACATAAACACAAAAATAGCATTTCTGGAACTCAAGCAGCATTATTAAGTATTTAATAAAACAACTGTTCTGCGTTATCGATTTAAAAAGTTACAAATAAATAATTATATCAAGATGTGGAACTGCACTTGGCAAATGCATGTTTTCCATTTTTCTTTAATGCCTATCTGGAAATGTTTGAATCCACATTAGCGATTGGTAGTGTGTAACATTCGGCTAACAAATTGCACTACAGTGGGGATCAGGAAATTTACACTCTTCCTCACTGTAGTGTGATCCTGGAGTTGGAATATATAATATGCAGGGGGGTGTGGGGAGTGCAGGAGGGCTTCACTCCATTCAAAAACATTACCGGTAACACAGACTTTTGACACTGGAACTTCCAGTGTTCCAATGTTGATTCCATGGTTACCATTTCTGGCATTTTGGTAATTTTGTTTTGATTTTTCACATTTTGATAGTAAACCTAATTTCATATGTTCCTTTTGTTAAATACTGTCATTACATAATGCTTAAGTACTGATTAAAGATATGGAGAGAACTATATTTTCTACTGCAAAATGGAAGAACACACAAGTAGATTCAAGAAGATTTTAAAAAAATACCACAATCATACAAGATCACACAAAATTGATACAGTTGTATAATAGCAATAACCCATGGTTGTGTATGGGTAATGCTCTGTTTTTGTGACCAGACCATGTCAATCATGGATAAACCAAGCATACCCACACCCAGCCATGAGTTATTGAAAAAATGACTATCACTAATGGCTATAATTATATTGTTGTTAAAACCACAAAGCTGATAAACAACTGTTCATCCCTAGCAAAAAAAAAAATCACATTCTTTGAGATCAAGCACTCTGTGAATACCATTGTTTCCCTGTCTTGAATTCCATTGGTGAAAGGGCTTTATCCAAGACAGCACCTGCATTGTGAAATAGTCTACAGTAAGAACAAAAAAATCAGTAACTACACCGGAGTGCAGAAGAGAGCCTTAACAACATCTAAAAAAGCATAAATATAACAGCTGTAGTGATGTGGTGTATCTGATTTGGTATGCTTTTGAAATATTCTGCATGTCTTTATTCTCTATCATTTTTATTGATGATTTTCCTGCAGTTGCTAATGTTACCTCTATCTACTTAACTTTTTAATGTAAATGGTTTAGGTCATAGCTGAAAAGAGTTACGGAATGAGGCTGAATGGGGTTCTTGAATAAGTCCACATGTGGTTCTTGGATAAGTCCACTTCCAATAAACAAATATTGATTAAGTAGTTATCAGTATTATTCAGCATGGGGGAAACACTGACAGCACAACTTAATTTGTATGTCTGATTCAGTTTTTGTTGCATTGCTACAATCTTTTCATGTAAAAGAGTGAGAGAGATTTTGTGTATGAGTGTGTGTGTGTTGTGAGCGTGTGCACATGTATCTGAGAGAGGTATGTCGGTAGTCTTCAAATTAATGTTGAGAATCCGGAAATCATAATGAGCACCTCTTGACTCCTGACCCCAGAGAGATGACTGCTGGAAGTGAAATGATTATAAGTGTGATCTTCAGAATTACAGTTCTATTAGGAAAGTCAATCATATGGTCTCAACTGTATGAAGTTCAACTTTGTGAACAGTCAGTCTTATGACATAGATCCATATGTATGTGTTTGAGTGTGTGTGTGTGTGTGTGTGTGTGTGTGTGTGTGTTGTGTGTGTGTGTATGTGTGTGTGTATATATATATATATATATATATATATATATATATGGGTCTACTTCAAAACACTGAAATTTCATAACATTGAAATTCAAAACATTGAGACCATAACATCGAAATCCCAAAACAATGAAAACTCAGAACATTGAAAATGTGCTTCATAACATTGAAAACTACAACGCACATGTAAATAACATCCTCTCCACCTATAACACCACGTAACTAACAAACACACTTTCTACTATGTTTCTGCTGGGGGGGCTCTACCCCCCACATCCCCCATAAATTAAATATACCATCTCCAAGATTGCACTACAATGGAAAAAAGTAAATTTCCTAACCTCACTGTATCACGATCACCATACACTGAGGTTAGGAAATTAACTTTTTTCCACTGTAGTGCAATCATGGAGTTGGTATATTTAATTTATAGAGGGGTGTGGGGGTGCAGGGGGGCTTGCACCCCCAGAAAAACATAGTAGAAAGTGTGTTTGTTAGTTAGGTGCTGTTATAGGTGGAGGGGATCTTATTTACATATGCAATGTAGTTTTCAATGTTATGAAGCTAAGTTTCAATGTTCTGAAGTTTCATTGTTTTGGGTTTTCATTGTTTTGAATTTTCGATGTTATGGTCTTAATGTTATGAATTTCAACGTTACGAGATACAAGACTATATAGCCGAAACCCCTAATTACCAAAAGACCAAAAGCGCGAATGTCAAAATCCCGATCATGTGTTTTGAAGTAGACCCATATATATATATATATATATATATATATATATATATATATATATATATATATATATATATAAATGGGATCACTGCAAAATCTTGAAAGTTTGAAATACCGAATTTCAAACTTTCGAGACTATATAGTCGAAACCCTTAATTACCAAAAGACCAGAAGCGCGAATGTCAACATCCCGATCATCGGGAGTTTGACATTTGCGCTTCTGGTGTTGTGGTATGGTGGAAGGTCAGGTAAGTATCTATGTTTAAATGTGTTGGTTAGGGTTTAGTGTGTAAGTGTGTGTTGTGACTGTGATGTGTGCGTGCGTGCGAGGGGAATGTGGATGTGTGGTGGTGTTTCGTGTGTTTGTGTATGTAGTGCGACCTTGGAGTTAGAATATTTAAGTAGGGGTGGTGCAGGGGGGCTTGCCCCCTTGCTTGTCTGTAGTTTAGGTTTGTGTGTTTGTGTTCTGGGGGATGGTGTGTGTATGTGTGTAGTGTATGTTGAGTATAGTTTTCGGTAGTTTGAATTTCGCGGTTTTGATGTTTCGGTATTTTAGTGTTTCGGGTATTTGGTCTCAGGATTTTGAGTGTCGGTAGTTTGGGTTTTCGGGATTTAGTAGTGGTTTCATATATATACATATATAGATATATGTAGGAGCACAACGTTCCATCAAAATGTAAAATCATCAACTTCTGGTAGAGCTGGTTCAGCTGATTAAATATCAGCCAATTGAAATTTGCCAGCTTTGCCAGTACAAGATTGCTGTACAGTGGGGATCAGGGAATATGCCCTTGTCCCCATTATTGTACAATCTCAGAGTTAGTATATATTATTTGCAGGGGTGTGGAGGTTGCAGGGTGGCTTGTCCCTCTGAAAAAAGTTGTTTTTTTTCCATTTTGATCCTCTGTGGATCAATGTTTTGGTTTTCAACAGTCAGATTTCGATCATTATAGGATTGACTAATTGTTATTTCAACAGAAGGCTATACTTCCATCTATCTATCTATTTATCTATCTATCTATCTATCTATCTATCTATCTATCTATCTATCTATCTGTCTGTCTATCTATCTATCTATCTATCTATCTATCTATCTATCTATCTATCTGTTTATCTATATCTGTGTGTTTGTACAGTAATGAGGCATCTAAAAAATAAAACTGATACTCAGAGAGAGAGTTTGACCTGAAAGGATTAAAGCTAGAAAGCTAGAGATGTTAAGAAAGGTTAAACTTGCAGATGTGTATTTTAGTAACCCAATCAGTTACTGAGATGGAAAGGGTGTTAGTGTTGCAGACAGAGGCCTTTATAATGAGGTCTGGCTGAAATGAAGTTAAGTAAGCAAATAAAGAAAAAAGAAAGAGCTGGGCCTACTTATCCCAAGGATAAAAAAGTGTCCAGCCCTGGCAATGGCTCTAGGGCCAGCGCGAGTAGAGGGACTAGTGCATATGGAACAAAGGGTCATCTTTTGTTAAATAAAGCCATAATAAAGACCTGTAAAAATGAACAGGAATATCAATATGGCATGGATAGATTACAAAAAAACATTTGATAGCGTACTTCACAACTGGATTATAGAATGCTTACAGATGTACAAGATCAATCATATATCGGTAAATTATAATACAGTTACAATGAAGAAATGGCAAACCACTTTGCAGCTGAATCACAAATTGCTATTCACGGTGTGAAAATCCATTGTGAATATTAAGGTTCATAGGGTTATACCAGTTTATTAGGCTAACGACCACAAGGGCCTTTCAAAGCCTAGCCATGCATCCCAAATCTCTGACAAGAAATAGCCAGGGAATTGTTATGGCTAGGCTTGTACAGGCCCTAGGGCCGATAGCCTAGTATCAACCTATGAACCTATAAGTTCTGGTAACATTGATAAGTGCAAGCAGGGACTTGGTAGATGAAACATTTACAAACAGGGACCTTGGAGATGAACCATTTACAGGCTGCCTGTGTCCATCAGAGACACAAGTGTCAAACCAGGAATGAAGTTCCTGTTCCCCATCCAGTTGTCCAAGTTACACTTGAATTGGGTTAGGGAGGAACTCTGCTTCACATGGATGGGAAGCTTGTTCCAGAGACAGGGTAGTCTCTGGGATATATACCTGTCTCTCCAGCATGTCCTATTTATATCACAGGCGAGGTTTAAGTCTTTAGAATGGGTAATTCTGGTGCTGTTTTTTTTGTGGATATGCAAGAAATCCATCAGAGGGGGTTCTGATAATGCCCCACGATCTCCTCCCAACAGCATGTAGGAGACAAAATACAGGACTAGGGCCTTGAGGCGGTCTGCATAGGACATGTTACTTACAGCCTGTATTCTTTTAGTGAGGAACCTCTGTGGATATATCAATTGTTGGATATGCCTGGTTAGGCATATACCAAAGGGGGCATTCTACTCAATGATAGGTCTGGTGAATGCTGAATACAGTAGAACAATGACTTCTTTGGACCTGGGTGTCATACCTTTCTTTATAAATTGCACAACATAGAATGATTTCTTCACTACTGTAGACATGTGATGGTCACAGGCTAGATTACTGTCTGTTTGTGTCCCTAAGTCCCTGACTACTGGGTCAGCTCTAAGGGGTGTGTTGTCAATCTGACAGTTACCAGGGGTAGATGACTTCCTGAAGGATACTATTATGCATTTCTTGGCATTTAGTTTTAGTCTATGGCTCTGACACCAGTTGTATATCTGTGTCAGCCCTTCCTGGAGAACATTTGTGTTGGTGTGGGATTCAATTTGCAATCTTATGCAAATTTAGTTAGCCAGAGGCCATTGACACTGGCCTTGACTTCACAGAAGTAAATGCCAAAAAGGAGTGGTCCCAGGACAAAATGAGTCTAGGATGACCTCCTTGCTTTGGTTAGCAAATGTGTTTAGAAAAAAACAGGCATGAAAATCCAACCAAATGTGGTTAAAAATCTTCTCCCTGTTAAAATGCTGAGTGCTGACAAGCAGAAAAAGAAAGACAGAAAACATAGGAGAGCGAATTTCAAAAATTGCTCTTCTCCTTAAAACTTCTTTTTGCAGGAGTCAAAACCCCCACACCCACCAAACACATATATCAACTCTAAGATTACCATACCTCAGAGAAAAGGGAATGTTCTGAGAAATAGCATCTTGGACTTAGTATACGCAAACCTGCTTCTTTGTCCGTTCAGTCTCTACATTTTGGGACTCACTCTGGAAGGTCTTGACATTTCAAATGGTTACCTTAAAAATCAGATGCCAACAGAAAGTGCAAAAAAATAAAAGAAAGAATACAAAGAATGGAATCAGGAAAGAAGAAAAGGCGAATGGAAAGACCACAATTTTAGCAAGAAGTATAGAGATCTGCTGGAACAGCCGCGTGTTGACCAAGAGTTGTCATGAATTTTAGCAAGAAGTATAGAGATCTGCTGGAACAGCCGCGTGTTGACCAAGAGTTGTCATGAATTTTAACAAGAAGTATAGAGATCTGCTGGAACAGCCGCGTCTTGACCAAGAGTTGTCATGAATTTTAACAAGAAGTATAGAGATCTGCTGGAACAGCCGCGTGTTGACCAAGAGTTGTCATGAATTTTAACAAGAAGTATAGAGATCTGCTGGAACAGCCGTGTTGACCAAGAGTTGTCATGAATTTTAACAAGAAGTATAGAGATCTGCTGGAACAGCCGCGTGTTGACCAAGAGTTGTCATGAATTTTAACAAGAAGTATAGAGATCTGCTGGAACAGCCGCGTGTTGACCAAGAGTTGTCATGAATTTTATCAAGAAGTATAGAGATCTGCTGGAACAGCCGCGTGTTAACCAAGAGTTGTCATCAATTTTAACAAGAAGTATAGAGATCTGCTGGAACAGCCGCGTGTTGACCAAGAGTTGTCATGAATTTTAGCAAGAAGTATAGAGATCTGCTGGAACAGCCGCGTGTTGACCAAGAGTTGTCATGAATTTTAGCAAGAAGTATAGAGATCTGCTGGAACAGCCGCGTGTTGACCAAGAGTTGTCATGAATTTTAGCAAGAAGTATAGAGATCTGCTGGAACAGCCGTGTGTTGACCAAGAGTTGTCATGAATTTTAACAAGAAGTATAGAGATCTGCTGGAACAGCCGCGTGTTGACCAAGAGTTGTCATGAATTTTAGCAAGAAGTATAGAGATCTGCTGGAACAGCCGTGTGTTGACCAAGAGTTGTCATGAATTTTAACAAGAAGTATAGAGATCTGCTGGAACAGCCGCGTGTTGACCAAGAGTTGTCATGTGAATGATGGGTGAATTTAAACCAAAGGATTAAAGGTCAATATTGGAAGCCCAAGACAGTGGATTATGTACCAGATGGTTCATAAAATCCATACAAAAGGCAGGAAATACAGACAAATGTATATTTTGCATTAGAACTAGAAACCGTTACACATCATGTTGCAGGGTACAATATACTCATGGCTGAAGGTTTGTGTGCTGAAAGACATAACAATGTGGCAAGGTTGTTACATTGGAGACTTTGTAAACATTACAACACAGAGGCAGCTGAGAGACATTGGAAACATGAACTGCAAAAGACTGTTGAAAATGACAAAATAATGATTACATGGGATCACCTCATACCAGCAGCTAACAAGGCAGAAGCAAACAGACTGCATATTGTAGCAAAAGAGGAAAAAGACAGATATAGATTTGATTATTGAAATTGCTACACCTCGTAACTATAGTGTCCTATGAAATGAAATGTATACATTTGTAAAATGTCAAGACATGCAAACAGAAACTAGAGCAATGTGGAATAAAAATACACAGATAGTTCCTGTTGTAGTAGGAACAACTGGTCTAATAATAAAGAATCTTCAAAAATATCTAAATATGTTACCAATAAATGTAACCCCTTATGAAATGCAAAAAGAGGTGATTCTGGGTACCTTGAGGGTGCGGAGAGGAGCTCTTACATCAAACTGATTTTCTGTCATGGTATGTAAAAACCTAAAGATATAGAGAAATTAAACAAAGAAAGAATACATGGTATAAGAAACATCCTTCACAGACTGTCTCTTATTCTTATACTTGGTCTACAATCTTCTGGGGGACAATCTATGCCTGGCTTTCAGAGCTGCCTCTATGATCCGGCCGTTATGGACCCACTGCACATCTATAAAACAAATGATATGACAAACACCTGATCTAGGGTCCTAAACTTCTTCTGCAACATAAATAAGACATGTTGGAGGGACAGGTATGTGTCTCAGAGACTACCCTTCGTCTGGAATAAGCTTCCCATCCATGTAAAACAAACATCCTCCCTGCACTTATTCAAGTACAACTTTGACCAGCAGATGGTAATCATAAATTTACTCCAAGTCTGCCACCTATGCCCCTGTTAGAAAGAGGAGGCTTGTAAATGCTCATCCACTCATACCCAAGTTATATCCCTTTTAAATATGTGGTATCATAACCTGTCATATGCAGTCGGGAAGCATAGCCAGTCTTAAAAAAGGCCCTTTATGGTCATTTGCCTAGTAATCTCCTATGAATCTATGAACTACTCATGGCATTATGGATGTTTGAAAGTATGTCTTCAGAAAGTATATGGGGATCCAAGAAATAAACTACTGGAATGGGAAGTAGAGAAGGAATCCACAAAGCATTCAGCAGGATATGGTACAGATAAAGAAAATGTAGGGGGGTAGTAAGGAAGGGTTATTAGAAGGATAAAATAAACATAAAGGACAGATTAAGTAGGGTTATTGGTACCTCCTGCCATCAAACAACTGTAAAGTAGTTTAAACATAATGTAACCTTGTAGCTTCTTCAAAAGCAAACTAGTGCGGTTTGATGAGTGCATTTTACTCATAAGTAATTTGGGTATTGGAAATTTGTTTTTTTCTTGGCATAGAATATCCCACCTAGGGCTAGACTGATGTCAGTGTAGGTTATGTAATAAGATTGTGTACAGTGAGATCTCCTCTTACTGGAATATGCTAACAGACAGCCTCGACTTTTGTATACATGTTGGTTACTTGACTTTGTGCAACTGAATTAGATTTAGTCTGGTTGCTTTTTGACATTTTTTATACATATTTTTCCTGATGCTTGTTAATGATCCGCTCTCCAGAGATGTGATTGGCTAATTCTCTCACCTCTACATTAGAGACAGTCATGTAGTGCAGCTGGTAGTGTTGTCACTTCACAGCAAGAGGTTCCATGGTTCAATTCTTGGGTGGGGTACTTTCTTTGTGGAATCTGCATGCCATTCATGTGTTCTCTGAGGCCTCCAGTTTCCTCCGATATACAAAAGATATACAGTAGGTGGATTCATATGTCTGAACACAAAAAATATGGACAAAACCAAAAATAATTTGGTGAAAAGGCCCGAAAACAGGGACAAATTTAAAATATTGCTCTTATAAACCTAGAAAGTTGCATGATAAAAAGGTTTTGTATTAGCATGCATTTTCTGAAGGATAATTAGTCAGAAACACAAATGACTATCACTGTTTAGTCACTTCAATCCTCAGTGGTTTGCCTGAAAACCACAATTTTATGTGGAACAGACCAAAATTATGAGGAAAAAATTTGGATGTTCTGCAAAAATCTGGACAGCTGAGAGGTATGGGTGAAGTGGACACTCTAGATTGCATACAAGTGTGAGTGTTTGAAAGAGAGTGTGTGTGTGTGTGTGTGTGTGTGTGTGTGTGTGTGTGTGTGTGTGTGTGTGTGTGTGTGTGTGTGTGTGTGTGTGTGTGTGTGTGTGTGTGTGTGTGTGTGTGTGTGTGTGTATAATTGTGGCAAGAAAGAACCACCACTGCAGAGTTAAGTACCTGGTGGTTTGAACAATGGCTCTAGATGACTGTCACTATTGAAGTGACACCCCAACCCAATGTGCATAAAATAGGGAAAGGGGGTTGTGGATGAATGTCTGGCTAGATAGATGGAAGGATGGTTGGATTGATGGATGGATGGAAGAGTAGCTTTCATCCAGGTAGCCATGACGGTTTTGTAGCTCATCCTAACCCTCACTCCTCAGTGGCAACTAGGATTCAATCAGCAATGAGGACATTAAAATGTGCTACTGTTCACACCCAGCTACAGGATGCATTTGCTTGATGTAGATGTCCCTGTCATCGCACAGTTGGCTGTTGCTGAAGTTGTCATGATACCCAGTCTTTTCTCTGCATCAGAAATGAAGTCAGACAGGCTGTGCCCTTCCCACCAGCTTTGGAAACTCCCATCCTCCCTCATTGGTTCCCCCAGTGGCCAAGTCACTAGTCAGTTCTGCATTATCTGGGCCACAGTTAGAGCTTTATCCTTCTGTTCCACAAAGCCACCAACAATGACATTTGACAAAATTGATTAGATTTTGTTAAACCACAAATGAGGGATGATCTTCATGACAAGATTCCAAAAAAAAAAAAAAAAAAAACTAACAAAAGAGATCTGCTGGTTCTTTGTTATTTTATGAAAAGTGGTAAAGGACTGCATAATTCATATCTCAAAATGCAGCTTAATAAAAGGACAGGGAGATAACTTGGATGGGAGATAAAGCTTATGTTTAAATATATTATCTCTCAGAAAATGTGATCAAGTTCACCAAGAAACTAACAAAAGAGGAATGGAAGGTAAAACAAGTGTGATGTTTCAGGCTTTTATGACATAGATGTGGTGCCCTTCAGAGAGGAAACATATGAGCTGGTGATAAACTTATAAGAGATGACCACTAGTTGCAAAATTATTTTCTCTTATGACAGCTCATGAAAAGACCTTTTAAAAAGTGTGACTTCATTAGGTACACCAGCACAGCATTAAAACAGTGTATTGCCCTATATGTGACATATGCTGCAGCTACTGTTGCGCTCATTTGTTTGGCAATAACTTGAGACATGGTAGCTATAGAACAACAGTTTGATGCACCTAGTTTGAAACAAAAGCAGTAATGTATGGTTCTAGCATGTCAGGTGACCCATGAGGTGTCTGTAACATACCTATTGATTACCATTATTTTAAAAATGAAATTAATTCAGTGTAACTTCACAGTACTTTGATGACCTTTTTAATTTAATAAAGTATCTCAAAGTAAAAAAATAGTAAATCAAGCGGTAGTACATTATTAAGATTTCTGTATTTCTAAAGGTGATGGCAAATGTTCTTACTTGCATTGCTGGAATCAGAATTTACTTACTTGCCTTGATCAAGAGAAAGGTTGATTACTTTTGTCTAGTGAACAGGAATGACACCTGATATATCCAATGCCCAGCTATGAACTTTGTATGGAATAGGAGAACTGAAGTGAATTCAAGAAAAAGGCATATCACTTTTTCAGAGTGCTGCATATAATGCAGTTAAATGCTTTATTTATGGTACAATGTCTCATCAAATGTTATGTTTTTTATTTTTTATTTATGGTTACCATTTTCCATTTTGTAGACTGAGGGTGGACCAGTTAACTCAAATAAGACGATTTGTTTGACCTTTGTCAGTTGCTGGGGAAAATGTTACTTTGTTGCTATGGCAGTATCCTGTGCCACATTGTAATTCCTTTTTCATTTGCTGTTCTTTTTGTAGTGAGCATTTTGTCTGAATGCAAATGGATTGCTATTTCGTGTTTACAGTCAAACAGTACATAGTTTTCTATAAATTATGATATATCAATCATATTACAGTTAAGCATAAGTTTTAGAGTTACTTTGACGTGAATATTATTTTAGCTTTGATTTGAATGCACAGTTTACATAACCCTCTCCACTTACAACCTTCAGACATAGACATTCCACTTTTTATAATCAGTACTGTTCAAATCCCCACTTTCTTGTTGAAGTATTTCAGAATCATTTATTTTGTAATCCATTAACATTTCTGAAAAACAAACTCTTTTTACAGGAAAACAAAAATAAGATAGCAACTGAACTGACCCTGAATTCTCATGATTTTTTTACTGCAGAAAATCATGTTTGTGTGGGAGCATTCACATGCAGATAAAAATGAAATTAAGCTAGTTTCCTCAAAGCTATAGCTAATGCGTTTTGTCTCCAGTTCTTTCCATTACTTCGTATTAAGGTCATAACATCAGGGCAATATGAGATCAAATGTCATCACAAATTTGAGGAACATATTGTCATTTTTTTCTTCATCTCTGCTTGGTATTTTTTCTACATTTAACAACTATGAAACCTGTTATGTCTCTTTAGACAAGGGTGTCGTATTTTGTTCATATTTTCTGTTGAACACTTAAAATACATATGTGTTCCCTATAGCTATGTGCCTTTATAGAAGGAAACTAAAAAGAATGTTACTCATTGCATCTTTAGTTTAGCTGTGATTTGACCTTACATAAGCTGTTATTAATGTACAGGAAAACTGTCTGTGTTGCACAGAATAGTAGAGAATCCACTTTTAATTAATTCCAAAGGGCAAACTCATTGCTGTGATACAGCAATAAACCAAGAACATCAAGCAAAATGCACACTCTCTTTTGAACTGAAGTATCATTAAATGTGATAAATAGGGTAACATACATATAAACAGTTTAAAAAAAGCAGGAACTGGACTGTATCAATGCCATCTATTTTTTGTAACTGGCACTTCAATAACTTTTGAAGTTCTGCTACATGAACTGCTTCATTGTTAAAATCAATAATAACAATAATAAAACAAAGAATAACTTTTACAACTGTGAAGTAGACCTGTCAGCAAAATGAATTCACAGAATTTAGTATTAAACAACCTTTGTCTAAAAGTGATATGATTCTTAATAAAACACAATTTCTAACCATTATATTCAGAACAGGGTATGTGTTCTTAAGGACTAAGTTGATGACACTTTCTGTTGGTAATTCCAGAACATTTACAATAAGTATCTGCTCAGTACTAAATTAGCTACAATACAGTGTGTCTTAAATGCACACAGCACAAAAATGCAGCAGATTTCTAATAGAATGTTATACCATCTGTATTCTTTCAAGTTCTTTGGTTTACCAATTTTGCAACAAAACAACATAATTCAGAATATGTCTTACCCTCAAGTCAATATGCTTTTGAATCAAGCAAACGTCTATTTATGCACCAAATAAACATAAGAGTTAATAGATGGGGTTCAAAAAAATCTTACTCTTAGTTACTGCAGTTTTCTCATTCTTAATTCTCTCTGTAAATTAACCTCACACAAGAGTGTCTTGGATAAAGTCTTTTATATGTCCAAATAATCCTTTGTAGAAATTAATAATGAAACAACATAAATCAGAAAAATGAGCTGTCACAAGCATGTAATAGAATCTAGTTATGTACATGAAATATCATTCATAATAAGCTGTACATCTGTTGGATAAGCAAGTAATAATGCATGTCATGGTGTGTGCTGGGAAATTAATGCCAGCCTATGAGTGTTGTGATGTTTAGCGTCACATGTAAAGGGCCTATACCGCTTCGGAACGTCATTATTTCCCCAGAGAACATTATCGTGGTTAGACAACAGACCATCTGTTAAAGTGTTTGTATTTTTTATTTTTGCATCCTTTTTTATATTTTTGATGTAAAATAGTTCCTTGTTCAAATGCTTCAAACTTGTTGCAGACCATATGATCATTGCTGAAGGAAGTATTTTACATCCAAAATATAAATTATGTAAGTATTTAATGTTTAAACACATGAAAGACAGAACTATTACACACATATATTCAAAAGTACAGACAAACTCACACACACACAGACACACAGACACACAGACACACACACACACACACACACACACACACACACACACACACACACACACACACACACACACACACACACTCACACACACACACACACACACACACACACACACACACACACACATATATATATATATATATATATATATATATATATATATATATATATATACATATACATACATAGAAACATACACATACACACACATATACTTGTTTCTTCTTTTTTTAAAACTAGTTTACACTTTTTAATTTTACAGTCACAAAACAGCAAAGTGCTGTTTAGCTAGTGTAAAAATAGCAGCCATTTGCTTTTTTTTAGTGTTCAAGCTTCACAGCAGCTTAACATGCTGTTGTGAAGTGGCTGACTTTCATTTCAGTTTGTATTACCTTCAGAGCCGAATCAAGGTCAAATGGGGGCCGAGGTAGGATAATAGATTGGGGCCTGCCCAGAACAGCTCCAGCTGCATCAACCCCCTACCCCACTA